>NW_025335438.1:3878390-3988997 GCF_004798865.1 Varanus komodoensis
TGGGGTATGAGGCGAGACTGAGGGAGCTGGGTCTCTTCAGCCTGGAGAAGAGGAGACTCAGAGGGGATCTGTTGGCGACATACAGGTATGTGAGGGGATGTCACACGGAGGTGGGCAGAGACTTGTTCTCCCCTGCAGAGGAAGGCAGGACGCGCTCCAACGGAGCAAAGCTCAGGGAGCCAAGGTTCCATTTGGATGCCAGGAAGCACTTCCTGACAGTCAGGACCCCAAGGGTGTGGAATGGGCTTCCACGAGAGGTCGTTGAGGCCCTATCGGTGCGGGTGTTCAAGGATAGGCTGGACATCCACATGGTGGGCATATCGTGAGCAGAGCCAGCTGGTGCTGAAGGTCAGACTAGATGGCCCAGGAGACCCCTTCTGACTCGCTCTGTTTCTATGTTTAATAGCTTTGCTCCTGGTACTGATATTGGACATAAACTTAGTATTTACCTGCTGACCTGCTACATTTTCATGCTTCTACAGTATGGAAATCACAGAAGAGAAAAGAAATAAAGAATCTCCTGTAGGAGATCCAAGAAAACTCCATCCGCATGATGTAACTACCATAGAGGAGACTCCAGCAGGAACTGGCACTGCAAATATAAGAGAAACATTGCCAAGATTGAACAGAAGGCCTGGGATTGACCAGAACAGCCTGTCCTTGTTTTCCACTAAAATTTCAGGGCATAGCAGAAACAGAGAGAGAGATTCACAGCAACAAATAAATACAATTAAAAATTACTTTCCAACAGCTACTAAGAAAAGGTACATTTACATAAGCCTCTCTTATCTGAGTATATGCCAGCCAAATGTTGTTCTTTAATTTTTAGTTTTGGGATAAGAAAACTGTAAGGATATATCATTGCTTTATAGGCTATTTCTGTAATGGTGAACTTAGCTCTCAAAGATCTAGTGTTCCTCAGTAATTGAAAATATGGAAAATCTTCATTTCTAATTGATCTTGATAACATATGAGCTCCCAAAATTTTGCCCAGATAATGTACTCTCCATCTTAACCCTATAGCATCTTAATTAAATTATGATCAAGTGCAGCTCCCTGCAAGTTTGCTGAATAAACAAGTTTTCTGTTGATTCTACATAGTTCAGCCATCATGAAAAAAGCACTTTGAAATTATAGAAACTGGCATTCATAATTAAACGCTGATCACATTTTATATCTAGTACCATTTGTTTCATTTGAGTGTAACCAGTGAGTTAGATCCAGACTAAGGGTTTCTTTACATGAGGATTTACTGAGGCTGCTGTGGGAGGTAGAGTGCTTCTTTTACACTTGTTCCTTTTTTCTGGGGATTTTCTTTCTCTGCAATTGTGACAAATACATGACCATTTATGCTTCCTAGCAAGACCAGAAATGGCTGATTTACCTCACAAAATGGATAGAAAACGTGGGCGTGGGGCTGGAGATTGATGCCATTGAGTGAGGATTCATAAGTGCACATTAAAATGCCTCATGTAGAAAAACCTTAAGTCATAACCAACTTGTCCCTTTGATTCAGTGGACTTAAAACATGTTTTAATTTGCATGCACCTGAGAGTATCTGGATTCATATTCAGTTATTAACCATGGAAACAAACGTACAAGGGTTTGTGATCAATTTTTCTAAGGAGAAACATGCATTTTTTTCTGTTCTAAGAGAAAGGAATGAGGATGGAGAAGCATCAGTATCTAAATATGCAAAGACAGAGGAGAGGCCAACCCAGGTTTTCAGTCATACTCAACCTATAGCATCCTTGCTGTGGGAAAACAATGCTGTAGAAGGATCTCAAAAAGGACAGTGTGTCTTAGACCAGAAGACAAATGAGTCATATATAGACACAAGTAGAAAGTCTGAAATAGAGACTAGAAAAAATGAAAAAACTGCTGCTGAAAGTATGTCTGATGGAAAGTCTTCAAACAAAAAAAGAAAAGAACTGGATGACTTAGAAGATGAAGCTTCATTGGAACTTGTCTTTGCGAGCCGGGAACTGGACTGGAAAGAGTGTCTAGGAAGTGATGGAGAAGAAAGTGTTCAGAATGCAAAGAAGAAAAGAAAACTAGAAAATAAAGGTGGACCTTCAGGAGACATGGAAACACAGGGGATTTTGGTAAGTCTTTCTTTCCTGTCAGATATACATGTCCTTCAAATTGCAACAGAACTATATGCATTCAGAACCATATGGTTCAGCACCTCACAATTTGAAGCTATTACTGTAAAATCAAAGTAATAATGTTGAATTGATACCAAGGATGGAAAGAAGCATTGGTTAACATTTACCATTTTATGCAAGGGCAATGACATGAATACACATTTTTTCAAACTTAGATTTCAGAGGTTGGGCTTTATAGAGTTGCTATCCAGATCTGTGTTTAAAAAAAGGCTGCACTCACACTTATTGATAAGTCATGTTTATAAGTCAGCTAGATGAGTTAAAAATCTTTTGTGTGGTTTAAAAAAGTTATCCTGGTAAATCAAGTGGTAGATTTTTAAAAAATGCTTTTAATACATGCATGTAAAACAACTACCTATCTGTGGCATGTGTATTCTCAGAAGAGTTGTACCTTCTTTTTCAGAGAGGAGACCTTGTTTGAGTAGGCGCATGCTATGGTACAAGTGTTGGCCACCTAAGTACAAGATAACTTTTCTACATTATACAAATTAAGTTGATCGCAAATTTCTATGACTAAAATATCTGTAATTGTTTGACAGTCGGGGTTTAAAAAGGGACGAGGAGAGCCAAACCTACTTGAATAAAGGAAGGGGTTCATACCATTCAGGTTTAAACAGTCGAATGGATTGCATGGATGTCATTTTTACAGGACCAGTTCATTGGTGTATTAAAAAATAATCCTGGTGCTCCTTGGAACTGTCTGGATGGCCATGGGAGAATTTCATAGAGTGCTTTTCCTTTGCCCTTACAACTGGCATGAAAAGAACTGGTTCTGAGGTCATGAGAGTGACATCAGAGAGAGTTTTCCAAGGGAGGGAAGGAGGAAGTCTCTGCCAGCATATGTTGTATTCTGGCAGAGCAAAGTTCAGTCCTTAGCCAAAATAAAGCAGAAGGAAAGGTAGATTCAATCTTCTTCGTCGTGGCCTCTGTGCATCACACATATGGGTTCTGCGCCTGCGCAGTGCCTTTGGCCGGAAGATTAACAGCTAAGGGTTTTGGTGGAAAACTCCGCTCCCCCTCCCCCCTAGTATTATATAAGGAGCTGAGTATCTGCCATTTTCCAGTCTTTGCGACCGTCGTTCTTTGTGCCTCGTGCAGCTTCGTTCTCACTTAGATCGTTACTTACCTCTCTTGCTTGTTGAAAAATTTCTCCTTTTCTTACCAAGTTAGTATTCCCTTGTTCGTGTTACTGTTAACAGTGTTTACTGTTAATATTTCACTTAGTTCTTTGCTTTCTCACTTCTCTCTCTCGTTCCTAAAAAATAACAAAACAAAACAAAAAATTATTCTCCCGCTTTACTATCTCCTTCCTTTCTTTTTCTACGATGGTGCAACGGGCGGCTTTCTGCAAGTGCTGGAAGTGTGGCTCTAAAATGCCCACTGCGGATCCGCATGATCTGTGCCTCCTTTGCCTGGGGGAAGGGCACAGGACAGATAAATGCGGCTACTGCTTGACCTTCTCCAAACAGGTGAAGAATCGGGAGAAACGCCTCCGCAAACTCTTGTGGGACCAGGCTCTCCTCCAATCAGACCGGCTGGTGACTAAGCCTCCCACAAATGTGGCTCCACCCGAAGGCTGTCCAACTTCGGCCGATCTGCTGCAGCACCCGGCCTCTTCTTCCATTGCGCCGCCCTCACGCCCTTCTGACGAAGGTGCTTCTAGTATGGCCGATCAGCCTTTTTCCCTACCAAGGAAACAAAAGGAGAAGAGG
Source organism: Varanus komodoensis (assembly GCF_004798865.1). Taxonomy (NCBI): domain Eukaryota; kingdom Metazoa; phylum Chordata; class Lepidosauria; order Squamata; family Varanidae; genus Varanus; species Varanus komodoensis. Next base: position 3,882,271 of record NW_025335438.1, read on the forward strand.
AAGCACAGTGACCCGGAAAAGCAGCCTGTGCATAAGAAGGCCAAAAAAGATAAGGCTGGCAAGCCGGTTAAGAAACCGAGGAATCCCGAGCATACAAAACATCGGCACTCAGGTTCGGTGACCTCCTCGATTCTGACTCCAGTCACGGAACCGACCCACTCGGTCCCGACTATCCAGGTGGCTATGAGGTCATTCCACCAGGCTCACCACGCCGACCGGCATCCGAACTACTTCAGGACCCACGGCATGGTTCGATCTCGGATGGCGAAATAAGGGATTCACCACAGAGGGCTAGGTCTCCAACACCAATGCTGCCCGTCCCTCTGGATACCGACATCACCATCTCTCCTCCGAGAAGCCGTAGGAGCCACTCTTCGGATGCCAGATCCGATGACTGGTACCAATCCCGATACTCCTCCCCTCCGAGACGGGAAGAGTACCAATCCATGAGCTATTATCTGGTACCCAGAGGATGATCTTTGCTGCCAGCTCCTCGGGATCATTTTCATTCTACACCCAGAGACGCTCCGAGGGCTCCATCTAGAGAGAGCGGCAGATCGGGGTCACCAGGAGATTTCTCTTCCAGTGCCCCACCTCCTTACTGGATGGAATCGGACGAATCCGAGGTTGACTTGACTTCGCCAGATGCAGCGGTTACTTCGCAAGGCCTGGGGTCACCTGAACAGCCGCACATCTCGTTCGCTGAGCTAATGTCCAGGCTGGTGAAGTCGCTCGACATCGAAGCCCACCAACAACCGGGACCGAGTACCGACCGTTTTTATGATGTGGTCAGGGGCGAACCATCCACCTCCATCGCCTTACCGTTTATAACAACTCTACAGCAAGCGATGACTCAAGCATGGGACCTCCCGGCCCATCCACAACCGACTTCACGTAAATATGAGTCCATGTACCGGGTTCTGGAGGGGGACATTCCGTTCCTCCTCCGCCACCCCAAGCCGAACTTGGTTGTTGTGGAGTCTTCTCAGGGCCGGGAAGCATGTGGACACACCTCTCCTCGCGATAAGGAGGGAAGAAAAGTTGACTCCCTCGCGCGCCGGGTATACATGGCTTCTGGCCTCAGATTACGAATTTCAAATTACGAGGCGACCTTGGCACACTATCAGTATTTCCTCATGCACCGCCTAGACAGTATCATTGCCGCCTTCCCAGACAACCAGGGTGAACTGGCGAAAACCTTTGTTAAGGAAGCTAAGCAAGTGGCAGTGCAACAACTTTCTACAGCTTGTTTGTTGAACAAACAAGGGGGAATTTGGTCCCCGAAACTAGCCCGCCTGTCGATGCAAATTTGGGAGTGGTGCATACCGAGAGGAATCACTCTTCTAGCAGTACATCTTGCGGGCACGGACAATGTAGAAGCAGATCTCTTGAGCAGACATATGTCGCGGTCACACGAATGGGAACTGGGCTGTCGGATTCGTGACAGACTGTTTCACCTCTGGGGTCCCCCAGACATAGACCTGTTTGCCACCCGACAGAACAGGGTGTGCGTGAACTATTGCTCCAGAGTGGGAATAGGAAAGGGGTCGTCCGGGGACGCTTTCATGATTCCCTGGAACGACATGACCTTTTACGCATTCCCACCAATTCCCCTCATCGTGAGAGTGCTGGCGAAGATTATTCACGAAGGGGCCACAGGGTTACTGATAACCCCCTGGTAGCCACGCCAGCCATGGTTCTCAACTCTCCTTCATATCTCTCAGGAGGATTTTCTTTAACTCCCTCTTCTTCCCTATCTCATTACCCAGAGGGAAGGCACGATCCGACACCTGGACCTGTTGTCGCTGAAACTAACTGCCTGGCGAATCCGATAACCGTACGTGCTGCACCTCTGTCGACGCCACCTGCAATCCCTACTACCTCTGCCTCACAAACCTTACATCCAGATCTGCAATATATTCTCGACTCTGCATTAAGACCATCCACTAGAAAGTCGTATGCAGCGAAATGGCGTAGATTCTCTAGCTTTGCCGAAGCTCACTCATTTCCAGCGTCATCTGAATCGGTAGAGCAGATTCTTCAATTCCTTTTCGAATTGCACCAGTCTGGACTTAAATCTTCTTCCATAAAAGTATATACAGCAGCAATTTCTTATTACCGTGGAGCTGTGCAAGGTTTCTCTATTTTTTCTCAACCTTTGATTAAAAGATTTTTGAAAGGACTTTGTAACCTCCATCCAACAATCAGACCGCTGATGCCCACTTGGAGTCTCTCAGTAGTTTTATAGGCACTGACACGACCCCCTTTTGAGCCTATGGCGACAATTGATCTACGCCTTGTCTCCTGGAAGACTGCTTTCCTCGTAGCAGTTACTTCAGCCTGTAGATCTTCTGATCTTTGTGCCCTTAGGGTAGACACTCCTTTTCTGAATTTTCATAAGGAAAAGGTAGTTCTACAGCTAGACCCGTCCTTTCTTCCTAAGGTCACTACTTCGTTCCACATGGATCAAGAGATCGTTTTACCGGCATTCTTTCCGGCTCCTTCGAATCGATAGAGAGGTCCCTGCATATGCTGGATGTTCGTTGTTGCCTAGCTTTTTATAGGTCCAGGACTGAGTCTGTTCAGCACTCTAACAGTCTTTTTGTTAAATACTCGGAGCATAACCGGGGCTATCTGGTCACTTCCCAAAGACTTTCTAAATGGATAGTAAATATAATTGCTCTGTCTTACCAGTTAGCTAAATTGGACTTACCATCTACTCCAAGAGGTCACTCTACTAGGGCTGTTGCTGCTTCCTCAGCCTTTGCATCGGGAGTCCCGATGGAAGACTTCTGCAGAGCCGTACCTTTGCCAGACACTATAGACTAGATGTTCGTGCCAGACGAGATTGCTCTTTTGGCAGGGCTGTTCTTTCTTCTATTCATTGATGAAACCTCCCTCCTCCAGTTCGGGTAAGCTTGTTATTCTACCCATATGTGTGATGCACAGAGACCACAACGAAGAAGAGCAGGTTGCTTACTTGTAACTGATGTTCTTTGAGTGGCCATCTGTGCAGTCGCACAACCCACCCACCAACCCCGCTTGGTGTCATGGGTGGTCCGACTTTCTTCTCTTCGCTGCTAGGATCTCTCCAGCTATTTGTTGTACCACTGAAGTTTTTAGGTTTTTTTTTCCATACTGACAATAACTTTATTAAGGGAGCGAACGTCTGGTCTTTCAAAGACTGGAAAATAAAGGATACTCTGCTCCTTATATAGCACTAGGGGGGAGGGGGAATGGAATTTCCCGCCAAAACCATTAGCTGTTGATCTTCCGGCCAAAGGCACTGCGCAGGCGTAGAACCCCTATGTGTGACTGCACAGATGGCCACTCGAAGAACATCAGCTACAGGTAAGCAACCTGCTCTCTTCTAGCCATATAATCCTACTGCAGTGCTTTGTGATTATATTTTACACACTTCAGCACGTCTCCCAACTCTTTTTTTAAGCAGAAAGAAAATGAACAGTCCCTTCCAGCTTTAAGCCAGAAACAAGTTATAAAACAAGAACCACCAGAATCTGTAAGAAATTATTTTAAAGTATGAAATAACCTTCACACTGATATCAAAGTATATCTAATTTTAGCAAAGGGTGATCTAGAAGGAGATACATTCTTTTAAATTGTCAGTCAGATATCAAGGGATCATTGAGAGGGGATTTGATTACTGAAAACATAGTTTCTAGTAACTCTAAAGAAAACACTGCAACTAATTTATTATTAGTATAATTGATTTTCATTTTTCTCTCTTGTAGTTACTGACACAAATTATGAAAATATAATTATGTTAGATTGAGAAGCAGTATCATGGAAATAGATCCATTTTTTTATATTTAATCAGAGAGACAGCCACAAAAGAATTTAAATAAATGGGGCTGTTGTCATCCCTAAAGGAGATGAATCTTTTGAAGCCATAAGATGAAATAATTAATGCAAATGTTTCATCGTTCATGAAATGGCTTTCTGTGTTTTATCTTTTATTGAAAACATAATTAGATACAATATTTTGGAAATGTCATAGAATATACTGTCTGAAAATAGATGATTAATGCCATCTTGAAGTTGAGTCCATGTGACCCTGTTGTAACAGTTTTGTTAGAAAGATATCAGTAATTGTGTTCTTATTCTTTTTCCCCTCCTGGATAAGAATCACAATAAATCTGCAACTGACTCTAGCAATCTACCCAGCAGACTTTTGCTGACTGAATTTAGATCTTTGATTGTTAGTCGACCAAGGAAAGATGATCGCTGTGTTGCTAAAACAAACCATGGGCATCTGAACAACTTTAAAAAATTTAAAAAGGTTGGTATGTGATTTCAGCTGTTAAGAAAATGCATTGTTTGGAATGCAAATAAACTATTGAAATGTTTGCTAAATCAGGCATTCTTCCAGATGTACTTAAATTTGCAGATTTACAGTACAGCCTTCAATTCCAGGAGGAGCTATGATAGTCTGGTTCACCAGAACCACAGTGTCTTGTGGCACCTTAAGTCCCTTAAAATGATCTCTGTTGATTTTAGTAGAACCTCAGTAATACAAGTACTAGATTGATATGCCAACCAGGATAATCATTGTTCTGCTGCTTAAGGACAGTGGGACTGTCTTTAATTCATTGTAGAATTTAGCAGGAATGTGCAAGGATAAATGAATAATTTGGATGAGGAGAGAAATAAAAAGTAGAATCAGTTTTTACCATCTATTCACCCCTTTCTGCAACCATCAAGGGCCAGTTTGTTTTTATGTACTTAATTTTTGTGCCACAACAATATTTTGCACCTTCACACTGTGAAATACCTTGTGCATATCAAATGGTAGCAGTTCCAGTTACATTCATTTGAATTCCAGGTTGTAACCCAACCCAATGTGGAAAAGTCAAAGGGGGCTGCAAGGCACTGTAAATCTGTTCTGAAGATCAAAGCCAGACTCCAGTAAGGGCAGACTTCAGTATGTTGATAAGCTTTTGATGTTGATGCTTCTCAAACACTTGAAGCATACTGATCCTCTCTAGAGGCTTGAGGCCCTCTCCTTAACAGTGGAGGCTATGTCATGATTCTTCAGTGTGAGGAGAGCATAGCCCACTTGAGTTTTAGGTGAGGGGGCTGATTCCCTGGAGAGAGTTGGAGGGAGGAGGGGAAGGGAGAGTAGTGACACAAGCTGTGTTTCACTTATGTAACTTTGGATGCAGTCGAACAGGTGCTTGTTCTCAAAAGATAAATACTGTGTTTGACAGGTGGCTTATCCTGGAGCAGGACAGCTTCCACACATTATTGGTGGATCAGATCTGATAGCTCATAATGCTAGAAAAAACACAGAACTAGAAGAATGGCTGAAACAAGAAATGGAGGTAAAGGACACTAACAATTATTAAAGCAACTATTATGTTTGTCTGTGCAACATGTAGTTTTGTGGGTGGGGGGAATGTTTTGCTAGTACAAAAATGAGTTTATGTATTTTATGCACCTTGTCACTAGCAATAGCTTTTGAGTTGCTCAGTTTATTTTCCATTGGCTCAGTTCAGATCACATGGCATGCAAACGATGGTTGGAACCTTCACTTGTATACTCCCTCCTCCCTTTCCCTTCTCTTTTATGTGCAAGCATATTGCAAATTTTATTAGCAGGAGTGTCACATTGGGTGCTGTCCCCTGGTTTGCCACAAATTTATTATTACCTGCCCTCTGGCATAAATGAACATAGAATGGGAAGGATGTGTTGTTCATTCTCTTGAAGATAAAACATTTTGGTTTGTCACCATGGCTCAGCGCAGGTTTCTGTTGTGTATATATAATTATTGGCTGATCATTTTTAAAACTTTGTTCATCCTGAATTTAAAATGTTTGCAGGTGTGGGTGTATATATCTGAATATTTTATCCTGTGGTTCCAGAGTTCTACCATGACATTGAAACAGGAAAATAATAGGAAAAAGAAGACCTTAATTCTAGGATGTTGAACATGAAGTTACCAGAATTCTAAGAACCCCTAACATATTTTTAATATTGTTGTCTTGTTTTGCTATAAGACAAGGAGATACTTTAGTAGAAGCTTATATGGGATGAGATAGGGAATTGCCCTTGTACAAGAATTCTAGTGCTTGCACAGCACTGGAATATCACTTGCTTGAGTGAATACGTTTATTTTGTGTTGCTATGATAGAAGTTCTTAAAGAAATGTTTTATTTTTCTAGGAACAGAATCGCTATGCAAGAGAAGAATCACTTGCAGATGACCTCTTCAGGTGAGGAATCTATTTTCAGTAATAGTTTCAATGGCCTTGTAGTGAATATGATCATTCATCAGAATTCTTAGGTAGGTTTTGGTGTAACTGCACGGTCTTACCTACACCATTAAAAACTACAGGAGTGGCATAAGCAACTTTATAATATATAACTAAATACACCAGATGTATAGCTTGACCCCTCAGACGAGAACATTTGCTGTAAGATACCAGGACAGGGAGAATTTTTCCTGCCCTATCCAGTGCTTCTGGAAAGAATGCACCAAGTTCTTTTTCTAGTCATTATTTATTTATTTATTTATTTAGAAAATTTCTATGCCTCCCCATTCGCTGAAGCCTCGGGGCAGCTCACAAAACATTAAAATATAATACATTAAAAATACAAAACAAATTACAATATAAAATAAGTCGCCCTGGCCAAAGAATAAAATAAGGAAATAATATTAGCTATTAAAATGACGTTTGAATAAAAAGGTTTGTCACCTTATTTTTTGCTGCCACTTACACATGCTCCTAATGCTGGGATGCTGTGTGCAGTAAGCCTCTAGCCACGTGGTGGACACTCTTCAAATCTGTAGAAACAGTGCATGTTGTCATGCTAACTATGCTGTATGATGATAGAACTCATTTTGTACAGTGTGTATTAAGGCAATCCGTCTCAACTGAATTTTTGTGATCTTTCACCCTGAATTGTACACAAGCAATGGATGCATGACTCTGTTTGGAGAAAGTGATGTCAAGACAATTTGATCAGTAACAAACCATCTCTGTTGCCTTCAGTATGAGATATGAGTTGAAATGCTTTAGGGTGACATAAAAGTGTATAACCCAGTTAGAACCTTTTGGTTTTTGGTTTGCTAGTATGTAAAGGTACAAATGTAGTTTTCATAATATGTGTTAGAATGGTAAGTGGATCTTCATTAGCTGCTTGCTTTTCTTAGCGATATGTTCCTTCTGGGTTACTATATATAATTAATTAACTGGCAACGCATGTCTTCCAGGCATGATCTGTACTTGCACTAAGTTATGGAATTAACTGTATAGTTTTCATTTTCACTATATCTGGTTGCTTGCTCACAGAAATTGCATCTTTGTGTGACAGAACTTTCCTTAGAACTACTTTAGACATATGTAGACTGGTTGCAGGAAATGTTTACATCTTTATTTTATATCTTTCTTCCATTCATTGTCAATTTTTTATTGTTTGTGTGGCTTTCCACCTAAGAGGGGTTTTTCCTCCTGAAAATTATCTGGAGGTCTTAAACAGGAGATTTATATATACCAGTGTGTACTTGTGACACACATATTGCTATACCAAGCTGCTAATTTTTAGAATACACATACTTGGCATGGCACTGAACATATAAATTCTTCCCATGGTCCAGTGTTTCTTCAAGGACCTCACAGAGTTTTCCTTTGATTGAAAATGATAGCCTGGGAAACAGCCTTTTAAACTAGATTAATAAGAAGAAAATGCTAGTTATATGTAGCTAATTGAAGAAGACTGCATCATCTTAAATATTCTTCTCCTGCCCACAGTGCCTCTTTTATTGCAGACAGGTTTTATATATATTTTAAGAAAAAAATACCTGCAAGCAGTAATACATATTGTTAAGGTTTGAGAAATGTCAGATGCATAAATAGGTCAAAATTCTCCTAGTAATAGTTGCCTGTAATAATACATTTGGAATATTCACATGTCTCAAAGCCACCCTGACAACCCATGCTGAGCTGATTCTGCAAACAATATATGGTGCACCTTTTGGGTTGTTCATCCTCTCCTTCCTCTCTTCCCCTTCACTTCCATGAATGTGGAAAGTGGAAGCCTTGTCTAGGGCACTTTTCCAGGGGATACATGCCAAGATGTAGCAGGCACCTGTCTTGGACATGACCTCTAGGAGGCTCCATATAAGAATATCCCTCTTTGGCTTATCTTGACAGCTGTCAAAATGCAAGTTATCAAGACAAAATAAAGACACAAGTGAACTTTGTTCACAAAAAGGATATAGTGTGATCTATACTGCTTTTGCAGCAAGTTTGCAGCATCTTTCTCTTACCCTGATAGTGCCAAGGGTGATACACATTTTGCAGTTTTTCATGAAACTATAGGTGCTTGGGAAAGTGCAGAAGTCCATCCCAGCCCTTTTTCTGGGTCTGCTTTAGAAAGGATGTGGCAGGCCAATGAGTGATTTTGACAGGGACATATGGCCATAAGAAAATAACATTCTAAAAACTTCCTCCATATTTAAGGAGACTCTATTTTTATCTTCCTAGTGGATTAAAATCTGCAGTAATAAAGTTGTAATTTGCCTCATATATCTGCAGAACGGAGAAATTGTCTACCTATAGACCTTTGGCAATAATAAACTTATAATAGGGTAGAATATACCTTGTTTAACCCAGGAATTACAGAAATGTATGGAGTATATGAACCATTTTAATTAACATCCTAAGAATGCTCTGTTCCTGGATGGGTTTCTGATGTGTGAACCTAGACTCCTGGGCCTGTTTATGGGCTAACCCAACATTGCCCATGGTTTATTGTTGAAGTATGGGTTATACCTGAACAGCATATTGCTTCAGGATTTGCACATCACGAAACAACCCAAGAATGGTTTGTTCCTCAGAAGTGAAAATGGGTTATGTGCTCTACTCATTTCCACATTCCATGGGTTTAACAACCCTGAAATTGCTGCTGTGAAATGTGGTCATGTCCAATGCATGGCCAGTCATCTTCATGGCTGTGTGGAAGTCTACTTCTCCCCCAGTTCCAGTTTAGCACGCTAAGCACTGTGTTGTCATAGTTACTCTTTTCATTTCATATTTTCCTGTAGGTTTTGTGATTTGTTTGCTGCTGTGTCATTTTCACTTGTTAACTACTTTGACTTATATTTAAAGTAAGCTGGCCAGCTTAGTCCATGTGAATCAATATCTGGTATGATTGTGAATTTCAGAGCCAGGCATTTATATATATATATATATATATTCTTGTTTTACAGGTATGAACCACGTATAAAAAGAAGATAGTTGTGCCTTGAACTAGATAAATAACAGAAGAAAATATTAGCTTACCTGTATGTTAGCAATATATTGCAGAATCAAATAATTAATATCACATTGATCACAGCTCCTGAGAACCTAATTTTCATGCCAAAGAAAGGACATCTGCAGCCTCAGCACTTAATAGTGTTTCAAACTAGTTGCACCTAGTGCTGGATCAAAAATTTATCTGACCACAGTTACATAAGTAATCCAGGAGGGCTTCTTAATGCTTGCTTTGTAAAATCCAAGCCAAAGAGAAAACTAAGCCCCTGTCATCCATGTATACCCACATATCTTCAAGCCCCCTCCAACTCTCTTCCTTTTTTCTGTTCTGCTGGGAGAAGAGAAGAATCCAACCCCCCCAAAAATGATTGGCACTCTCTGGTGCCTGCAGTCCTGATGTACAGTGTGGGAAATATAATTTTCTTAGCTTTCTAGCTTATGTCAGTGGCATTGCAAAAATGATACTATACAGCTTTCTTGTGCAGTGCAGCTCTCATGCAAGAGATTGGAGAGGGAAGCATTTCCCATCATCACTGCCTATTGGAGCAGCAAGAAAATTAAGTAGAGCCAGGTGTGAGTAGTAGTGGGGATAACTTAATGCCCATGTGAGCATTAGAATTTGTGGCATAAGGGATGCTATAGGGTGCAAAATTGCCCTGGAATTTGTTTGAAAGAGTCCGGCTGTCTCTTCAGAGTTTTGGGAAACATTCCAGTGGAGGTGATTTTAAATCCCAATTCTGAACTTAGTTTCCAACCACTAAGTACAGCCCATAATTTAAAACCATTTCAACCTGCATTTTAATAGCATTTTTGTACTTCTATATCATTTTTTCAAAAAGGAATTAGTAGAAAATCACACTGTTTCTTTTTAAAGAATACGTATTTTAGCTGTTTTGAGATTTGATTTATAGAATGAGAAGCATCATCATTTTACAAAGGGTTGACATGGAATTTGTAACATGGATCCAGTACCATTGATTTCTGTACCATTTTGCACCTCTCAGACTGATTTTGGTTTGTACTTTTAGTAAATTAAACTTCTTTAGATTCTAGAATTCTGATGAATGGGCAGTATTTATTTGGTTCTCATAAATTTGTTCCTAACAAACTCAAGGGGACTGCTGATTGATTGAAGAAGAATCAGTAGAATATATGCATCGTGCTCTTATTTTGTGGGATTCCATGTTTGTCTTTGATCAGTATGTTGCACCCTTCAGTAGGCCCAGATCTCTCATATGTGTATAACTTCTAAGGAACATCAAAGAGATGCTTTTCCTTCATTGCATCAGTTTAAGAAACCTTGGTATACACCCCATGTTTATATCACTGTGATTTTGGCTCAGATCATGACTTTCCTGTTGCATTAGCCACATTGCAAAATCTGCTTATGTAGAATCCTTTCAAAGAAAACCCTTGCCTTTTTTTTAGCCACAATGTAATATCTACTGATGTCCCAGATCAAATGCATGCAAAATTTTATATGTACATCTGCTGCTAACATTAAAAAAAATAGAATTTGTTTGTAGCTCTTGTTTTGAATATAAACAAAAGCAAGCAATAGGATGGGGTATTCATACATGTAATGAATGAATGAATGTGTGTGAGCAAAAAAGCAGCAGGAGCTGTTATACAATGCATGACTAGGTCATGGTATTTAGAAATAGTACCCTACTCAATTTCTATTACAGTACCCTTCTTCCCAGTCATTATCTCACTCATCAGCCAATTTCTAATTGGAAATAGAACACATCAAGAAACTTTAGACAAAATAAGCCAGATAAATTGTATTGAGTTGCATAATTTATTAGCACAGCATTCCTTGCAGAAATGGCTAAATTTCTGCCAGTTTCTCAATGGCATGCATAGCACCCTGCATGTGACCTTGACCCACTGAAAGAAGGGCTGGAACCATATTCAAGTCTAGGAAGCCATATACTCTCATATGTATTGGCAGATAGCTGATTTCAAAGTAATTAAAAGTAACCATTACTAGCAAATTTCAGCCATCAGCAGAAAATTTGGGGCCCCATGCCAGTGAAGTTTTCAAAGCTGATTCAGATTAGAAGTGTTACGTGGTACAGACCTCTATGTGGCTGCATTCCCTATGAATATGTATAGAAAATTATTTGAATGAATCCCCTTGGCAAGATTCCTGTATCTTTTGAATTAGTTCTTCATCTGCAATGCTAATGCTTACTCATTTGATTTTAAGTCTTTTTTTATTGTTTTGGACAAGCACTTCTGATAAGCTTAATAAGGCTGAGCATTTGAATTGTGAAAACAAGGTATCATTCAATAGGCATTGCCATCTTAGATATTTTTATTATGCATTAGGGAGTTCGTTTTGTTAGACATTAAGGCTGTATTCCAATAGTATGCACACCCGAGAGTCAGCACAACTCAGTGGGACTTGCTTCAGAGGAGGCAGATCTAGGATTGAACTTTAAATCCGTTAGCAGTGTATACAGTTTATTGCATATGAGATTAATATTCTTGTCCAGCATAATGAAGCCTCTTTTCATTCCTTCACCTCAAGTATCTCGTGTGCAGGAAGTAAAGCCCAAGGTGCATGCTGGAAACTAGGGTATAGCTATCCTGTTATAAGACCCTGTAACTAATATCAAAAAGTTAAGCTGAGTTAAATTGTTCTTTCTGACATTAGGACTGATTATTTTTTTATAATGATGTTGAAGCAGGCATCAGGAAATTCTCCATTTATTCTTAGGTGGTACAGCTATACTAAATGGGGAAAAAGAAAAATCAGTACTTGTATCAGCTTTGGGACTTGGGTATCTAATCATATGAACTAAGAGAAGGGAAAATTCTTGAACCAAACACAGTCAAAACAGGTGGGAAATACTTTATCCTGTTAATATTGAAGCAAATTACATGTTGTTTAAAACCCTCTTCACAATTTTGAGTTAGAGAACCATTAAATGTTCTCTTAAAATGTGTATATAAGTTGCATAACCATTGTTGCTGGAGATAGCTTTCTATCCAAGATTATTTGATCTAGAGAGTTTAAAGATGTCATTTTGCCCTTCAGGTATAATTGGGTCTCAAGACACATGTGTAACTTCCATTATAACACAAATTAATGCTAGAGGATCGCCTCTAAGGAATTAATTGCAATTAGAAAAAGGAACATCATTCTGCAATGACATCTAAAAATATCGTGGGCAATTGACAGCTTTTCTGACTAATTTTCATCTGCATAAAAATGCTTCAATAATTCCTTGTTACTTCAACCAGTTAAAAAAAAGTGGAGCCTTGTCTCAATGTTTATTCAAAATGTAGTTCTTTAAAATTAGTAGTAGTTTAATAACTTGCACTCAGCATGTTAATATTATGGTGCAACTCAGCAAAGGAGAGCTTGGAATTAGTGTCTAGATGGTGCTCAAGCCTGGGAAGTACCAACACAAGAGGTTAGTGAAACTCATGCAACAAAATTCCTTCAGCTGCTTTAATGAATTGCAAAACAGAAAATGGCACAAACTCCTCTCATACCATGTACTTTATTTCTGAATGTTAGTCCCTTTGTTTCACTCACAGCTTCATCATAAAGTCCTACATAGGTTGGACATGCCAACATTGTGTCAGTGTAGCATTACATACAGTATCCCTATGCTGCAACACAGATTTGCTGATGTAAATTTTTATTAAATATCTTTAACTAAATGGGACAAGTAGCTACAAGTACATTTTGTTCGTTATGGGATTATGCTAGGCCATTTTATATGATCTGCCATGATTCATGGCACGTTTATGCAGAGTATTGATACCTGCTGAAGAAATTGTACGACATACTCAGCTTTGCTAAGGAATTAAACATGGGAGTCATGGGAGTCTCACATATTGCTCCTTGAACCACATCCTTGAGGATACCATTGATGATCAGGTTTGCAAAATCCAAAATAATGTATTTTTCTTTTTCTATTAGGATGCATCAAGTCATAGGAGCTTGGGCATAATACTAGAATGACATATAACCACAATAGGGACTTGGAAATAAACTGCTACTTGCATTTGCACAGAGACTTAAAGAGATTTTGTACATTTAAGTGGCACTCTAGTTTTTTGCCAGTCCAGTCTTGATCTCAAATCTAGCTGTGATCTGGTTGAACATTCACAACCACCTCATTGAAATGACAAAGGATCACTACCTTAAATGAAAAGGGAATGTTGTGACTGCTTCATGTTGAATTGTTTTAACATTATTTAATTTAGTAACATAACTGGAACCAATCAAAGAAGCAGTTTGTGGCCTTAAAATATACCATGGCTATGATCAAGATGCAGACATGCTTTGGGGCTCCTTTAAACATATGTACAACAACCAAATCTCAAATGGGTTTTTAAACTGCCCATTTAAAAAGTGATCTGCTTCTTTTCTGCAAACAAAATTTTCACTGAGTTCTTGTTTGTGCACAAAATCTGTTTTGTATAGTGAATGGCCTCTTTGGCTTAAAATGAATTTGACTTTGGTTTTCATCTAAGATTGAAAACCTGAGCTTATAAACATACTTTTAAAGGTTGTGCCTTAACTTCAACTGATAGGCACAAAGTATAGGCACTCACACTGGGGAAGTGTGTGACAGAAAAGGCAGCTTTTATTTCTAATCTGTTGGCAAACCCTAAAGTTTCCTATATGAACTGGGTTTTTGGTTGTACCCTTCATCCCTGAAATGGAAAGCAGGCAGATTTACAAAAGGGAAAAAAGGGACTTCAGGCATATGGAAAAGCAGGTTGCTTACCTGTAACTGATGTTCTTCGAGTGGCCATCTGTGCATCACACATATGGGTTGCTGCGCCTGCACAGTGCCTAAGCCAGAAGATTAGAAAGCTAACGGTTTTTGGCGGGAAAACTCTGCTCCCCTCCACCTTTGTGGTATAAATAGAGCGGAGTGTCCGCCATTTTGCTCAGTCTTGAAGACTGCACATTCATCCTCTAGAGGTTAAAAATAAAGTAATGATAAGACACCATTATATTCCCACGGTACCGATGTGAATTATAGTACGGTACCGAGAACAATCTCTAGTCAGCGATATAACCTCCCGGTACCGATGCCATTAATATTTCGGTACCGAAAAAAAAAAAAAAAAAACACCCAGCGACATAATCCAAATGGTACCAATACAAATTATAGTATGGTACCGAGAAAAAACACGATATCCACTCACTGACACTGAGTGGGGCCGGCGGGTGGGTTGTGTGGATGCACAGATGGCCACTCGAAGAACATCAGTTACAGGTAAGCAACCTGCTTTTCTTCGTCGTGGCCTCTGTGCATCACACATATGGGTCATTCGCAAGCTTACCAGACTCGGCGGAGGGAGGTGTCTTCATCGAAGAACGGATAAGAGAACAGCTCTACCAAAAGAGCAATCCCATCTGGCATGTACATCAAGCCGATAATGCTTGGCGAAAGTACATGGACCAGCCCAGTGTCTTGCAACGGAAACCCTGCGGCAAAAGCGGACGAGGTCGCTACTGCTCGTGTAGAATGGCCAGTTGGAGAGACAGGTAAGTCTATTTTCGATAGCTGATAAGCCAGGACAATAGTCTGGGTGACCCAATTAGAGAGTCTCTGAGATGATACTGGTGATCCCTTTGTTTGCTCGGAGTATTTAACAAAAAGTCTATTAGTAGTACGAAAAGATTCAGTGCGGGATCTGTAAAAGGCCAAGCAGCGGCGAACATCAAGTGTGTGTAAAGCACGTTCTATCAGGGTCGACGGCGACAGAAAGAAAGCCGGTAGAATGATATCCTGATTCAGGTGGAACGATGTGGCCACCTTGGGTAAAAAGGAGAAATCCATCCGAAGGACAACTTTTTCCTTATGGAAGTTCAGAAATGGTGGGTCTATGCGGAGAGCACAAAGCTCGCTAGCTCTTCGTGCTGATGTAACCGCTACTAGAAAGGCAGTTTTCCATGACACCAGGCGTAAGTCCGCAGTTGCTAAAGGCTCGAACGGTGGTTTGGTAAGCGCTTGGAGTACTACAGAAAGACTCCACGTCAGCATGGCAGGGCGAATAGACGGATGTAAATTTTGTAGTCCCTTAATGAAGCGCCGAACCAGCGGTTGTGAGAAGACTGATAACCCGTGTATAGTGCCATGATAATGGGATATAGTGGCTGCATAAACTTTGATGGATGACGGTTTAAGTCCCTCATGATGCAAATGTAAAAGAAATTGTAAGATATTGGTGACTGAAGCCTTTGCAGGGGAGAACGAATGGCACTCCGCAAAAGAGGAGAATCTTCTCCATTTAGCCGTATAGGAACGACGAGTGGACGGTCTTAATGCAGATTCGATAATCGCCTGAATTTCTCTGTCGGTAGGCATCGGTATCGTGATATTCGCTGTCGAATTCGAAGTCGGGGCTGCATATACTGTGTGTTGAGTGAGGTCACCCGTACTGTGAGGTGTCCCCGGTACCGACTCGGTGACGTGAATCAGGTGATTCGCCATGCCGTCAGCTTCAGAGAGAATATATCCGGATGGTGGATCGCTCCTCCTTGTTGTGTTAACAAGTGCGGAAGAGTTGGTAGATGAAGGAACGTTCTTCTGGACAGCAGCAAGAGAGTGGTAAACCATGGTTGTCTTGGCCATCACGGAGTCACCAGTATCCCCGTGGCCCTGTCCTAGGCTATTTTTGTTACCACTCTCGTCAGAAGTGGGATTGGAGGAAACGCATAAAAAGTCATGTTGCTCCAAGGGACCATGAGAGCATCTCCCATCGATCCCGGCCCGACGCCCGCTCTGGAACAGTAAAGGGCACACAGGCTGTTCTGTCACGTGGTGAACAGGTCCACATCCGGATAACCCCACAGGCAGAAGAGTCCCTCGCAAAGTTGTTTGTCCAACTCCCATTCGTGGGTTGTCGACATCTGTCTGCTTAATGTATCTGCTTCGACGTTGTCAGTTCCAGCCAGGTGAACCGCCATAAGCGTGATGTTCCTCGGTATGCACCAGTCCCAAATGTCCATCGATAGCCGTGCTAAGGCTGGAGATTTTGTGCTCCCCTGCTTGTTGATGTAGAAAACTGCCGCTACATTGTCTGATGCAATTTGGACAATTTGACGGCATAACACAGTCTCGAAAGCCTTGAGGGCGTTGAAAATCGCCAGAAGTTCCAGGAAGTTGATGTGTTTCCTCGCTGCTCGTCGGTTCCAAGTACCTTGGACCCGAAGTCCCGAACATGCCGCACCCCATCCCAGGAGGGATGCGTCGGTGTACAGAGTTGTCGTTGGCCGAGGTGGTCGAAACGGGGTGCTGATCGACAGGTTGTCTGTGATGGTCCACCACGTTAAAGTGTGAAGGACTGCATGTGGGGTCCGAATCTGATTGGTGGCAGGATCTTGTCGCGGTAGAAAAACAGCGTTGAAGAACAGTTGCATGGGTCGCATACGTAACCTGGCATACGGGACAATGGCAATAGTAGCAGCCATATGCCCCAGTAGTCTCTGAACGGACAAGGCTGGAACTGCTCTTTGTAATCGAATCCGATGAATATGGCTGCATAAAGCATTCTGACGTTCCGTTGGGAGGAAAGCTTTTTCCCGTGTCGAGTTGTGCCCCGATGAAATTGATGACCTGCGTGGGAATAAGGGTCGATTTGTCGCAGTTAATGCAGAGGCCAAGAGCATCGAGCAAAGCACAGGTCATCTGTATATCAGACAAGAGAGCTTGTTCGGATTGCGAGACGATCAGCCAGTCGTCTAAGTATGGGTAAACCTGTACTCCGCGAGTCCACAAGTGTGCACATACCGGTGCCATACACTTTGTAAAGACTCGAGGGCTGTGGCCAAGCCAAAGGGTAGGACGTTAAACTCGAACAGGTCGGATCCGACAGTAAAACGTAGAAAGCGTCTGTGTGAAGGATGTATGGAAATATGAAAGTAAGCATCCTTCAAATCCAGTGAGGCGAACCAATCCTCTTTTCAGTAACGGAAGAATGTGCTGTAAAGTGGTCATCCGGAACTTTCTTGGTTTGATGTACTTGTTAAGAGTTCGTAAGTCCAGGATCGGACGGAGACCACCGTCCCTTTTCGGGACCGTAAAGTATCTGGAATAGAATCCATGCAATCCTTCCGAGCAGGACAATTTCTTAATCGCTCCCTTGAGAAGTAGCTGTGAGACTTCATCGCATAGCACCAATGAAGAAGATGGGAAGCGAATCGGGCTCGAAGGAGGGATAATATCTAATTCTATCCTATATCCGAATGAGATGATAGATAACACCCACCTATCAGATGTAATGGACTCCCAAATGGGGAGTCGGCCCTGGAGCCGGTCCCCAAAAGGGAGAAGGGAAGGTGGTGCTGGAAAAGAGGATGGTTCACGCAAGCCGTCACCGTGGGCGTTTATCGGTATCGAATCACTTACGGCCTTGGGAAAAACGCTGTTGTGCTTGCTGCCTCCGATGCTGCTGTTGTTGGTATTGTTGGGTTCGAGGGTAGTTTTGCTGGCGCGGATAATATGGTTGATTCCGGTAGGACAACCGGGGCCACTGCCACTTACGTTTTTGCGGGAGCTCCATGCGATGTGCGGTTAGGCATGATTCATGAATCGCCTTTAATTTTTGGTCAGTCTTCTGGTGGAACAGACCGGTACCATCAAAAGGCATTACCTCGATTCTGCACTTCATCTCATTGGGGAAATTACAATTGCACAGCCATGCATGTTGGCGTATCAAGATGGCGTTGACAAGGGCCCTTGAATCGGTGTCTACATGGTGACGAGCGGTAGACAACTGTCGTACTGCCACCTGCATCGCCTCCTTAATAAAAACCCTGGCAAGGTCCACTTGGTGGTCCGGAAGGGAGGAAGCGACGTTATCCAGTTTCTGCATGATAAAGTACTGGTAACGTGCCAGTGTCGCTTCGTAGTTTGATATGTGCACGCCGAGTCCAGAGGCCACATAGACTCGGCGCGCAAGCATATCGATTTTCTCCCTTCCTTGTCCCGAGGAGCAGTATGTCCCCTGGACCCCCTGCCCTGGGAGGATTCAACCACAAGAGAGTTCAGTTTTGGGTGACAGAGCAGGAAGGGAATGTCATCATCCCGAACTCTATACATAGCCTCATATCTGCAGATCGCTTGTGGTTGGGCCAGTTGGTCCCAGGGTTGGACCATAGCCTGGCGCAGTGTAGCTATAAGCGGCAGAGCTATGGATGCGGACTGCTCTCCCCGAACGACATCATAGAAGCGATCTGTCGAAGGGCCTGGCTGTTGATGGGCTTCGATTTCAAGCGAACGAACCAAGCGGGACATGAGCTCTGTGAACGAGACATGAGGTTCGTCGGGTGAAGCAGGCCCTTGATATGCAACAGCCACATCAGGGGATGTGGAGTCGACCTCCGAGTCCTCGGAGTCTTCCACGTAGTGCGGCCAATCATTGTTTGAGGAGGAGGAGGTTTCAGGGGAGGCTGGGCGCCTCGTCTCCGTACGCCTGGAGGTGGATGGCACATCCTCAGGACTGATGGTGATCTCTGCTCACGAGGGAAATAGGGATATGGCTGGTACCCACCCCAGCCGGGGGGAGCACCATATCCCGGAATCAACCAACTTTCATCTCGACGCTCGGATGAATGGCTGCGACTTCTAGGAGGTAATGGTGAGGCCACATGAGATTCAGTCGGTGGCATGGGTGTTGGTGAGCGTTCCCTCAGCAGGGAGTCTGATTTCGCCATCACAGATGGACTCCCGAAGTGGCTCCTCCTGTTGCTGGGAAGGCACACTCTCAGGCCGAATGGTTGGCCTGGGGGATCCCAGTGGTGTCACCTGCACAACGAGTTGCAGGGCCGGTCCCGAGGGGGTCGGTACCGTGGCGGCCGTCGGTACCGAGAAGCCCGATGAACCTGAGCCTCATTGTTTTGGGTGGTCAGGTTTCTTGCTCTTGCGGGCGGGCTTATCCACCTTTTCCTTCCTCAACTTCTTATGGGTGGAAGTTTTATCCAGACTGGTATGCTTGCGCTTTTCCCGTTTCTTAGTCGGGGGAGAAGGCAGTGACTGAGCCCCCATAGAAGCGGCGCCCTCGTCCGAAGGACGCTGAGGTGGGTCAGCAGAGGTCAAGGAAGGACGCTTCGCCGGAGCGCTCACGGTGGAGGAGGAGCGCTGAGGAGGCGTGGACGAAGAGGAAGCAGGCCATAGGAGCAGACTGCATTAATGCCTGATCCCATAGGAGCTTTCTGAGACAATTCTCCCTATTTTTCCGCACCTGCTTGGTAAACGCCAACCAATGACTGCACTTGTCGGTCCTATGCTCCTCGCCGAGGCAGAGGAGGCATAGCTCATGTGGATTGGCCGGCGACATTTTAGATCCACATTCAATACATTTGCAGAATGCTGCCCGCTGCGTCATCGCGGAAAAATGAAGAAAAGAGGACAGTATAGAGGGTAAGATAATATTTTTGTTTGTTTTTTTTATATAGAGAGAAAGAATTCAAAAAGAAAACGGACAGAATCGGGGAGAAGAACAAACTTGGAGTAAGAGCAGTTTAAACTTTTTGAGAAAAAACAACGAAGAGGCACAGATCTATAGCAAGAGACGAACAGGCACGAGGCACAGCGAACGGCGGTCGCAAAGACTGAGCAAAATGGCAGACACTCCGCTCTATTTATACCACAAAGGGGGAGGGGAGGGGAGTTTTCCCACCAAAAACGGTTAGCTTTCTAATCTTCCAGCCTAGGCACTGCGCAGGCGCAGCAACCCATATGTGTGATGCACAGAGGCCACTACGAAGAACATAATTTTACTCCCACATGCAACATAGACTCAAAGCTACTATCTTATATACCCTATGAGGAAAATATCCTTAAAAATTTCAGTAAATTGAACCAGATTTTTTTCCAGTTTTTCTCAACTGCCAGCAAGTCATTTTTCTTTGGGAACTAACTCTCCAAATGCAACCCCAAATTCAAAAAGCTGCAAGGATGAAGGTGCAACAAACTACACTAATACAGAAGGGCAGATGGGAAGAATCTACAAGTGCTAACTCAATGTGTTTGCCCAGGAATTACAGCAGTGGGCATATCCAAAGAAAGTTAAGCATGTTTGAAATCCATTAAGATGGGGTTTTAGAGCTTAACTATGATTTTTTACAGAAATTACAAAAAATATGAGGGTGGGGGATGTGTGCCCTCCAGATGGTGGCTTAATATTTCCTGCACCCCTCACCAGTGGCTATAGTACTTAGGGCTCATGAAATTTGCAGTTCAACAATAATCTGGAGGACCATACACTTTCTTTAGCATTAATATAAGAAACGATATGCTGGATTTTCTATTAGCTCCCTTCATTAGGGATCCACTTAATGTTTCATTATGGCTATGCAGTAATGAAAACTGCAATAAAATACTGGAAAATTCCTTTCTGTTCATGCTTCTTTGTATCATCATGCATATGCTGAAATCTCAGATTTAATTTTCTCTTGAGTTGTGCTGTGTATATTTGATCAAGAATTGGGCCTTTAGATACCAAGGCCAGGTCTCTTCAGACATGAGAGATTAGGCACATCTTAACTGCTGAAACTCTTGTGAGACCCACTGATCAAGACTCCCATGTTGGGCTTTTTTACACAAAGACCTTTTCCAAATAACTGTACTGTGACAAGGAAGGCTGCATGATAAAATACTCAACTTCCAAGACCATTATTAATATCTGAACTAGAAAATTCATTATGATAGCCTTCATAATGAAGCTGTAGTAAATGTTCTTAAAGCAGCACTTCATTTAACACTACTGTAGATGCTAAATCACTGCACCATTCCTTTGATATGTATCTGTGTATTTATGATGACTGCTTCCAATTATCAGTGAAGGATAAATGTGGGATAGAGTTTAATCTCGGCTAGTAAACCTCTTTATTTCACAGGCCATTTAAAAAGTACTATGTTTTATATAGTAACCACTATAACCACTATAAAATAAATAAAGACTTTGCTGCAAATAACCCGCTCGGTATTTGATTTAATTTGAATTAGAAGCTTCTACTCTTAGATCATGTTCTACTTTTGTGTAGCAAAACAATTATCTCATGGGCAGAAACTCTTGAGAGATAAATAAGCTCTTACTAGAGTATGAAACCAAATCAGCAAATGTTATCCTGGTTTACTGTTGCTTTATCTAGAAGCAAATCCAGAAAAGCATATGAGATTTTTGTATTTGCAAAGGCTGGAATACTGGAGTCTCCTCTTCCTCTATGAGGCAATGCAGGCATGAAGAACAGTCATGTATAGCAAAAACAGAGGCTGTCAATAACTAGATGGCAATGGACCACTTATTAGCACATGCCTGGAGTTCCTTAGAATGGTGTCTGTGGCTGTTGCTTTATGCCACTCCATCTCCTTCTCTTTCAGCTATGAGTTGATGATGTTTCTTCAGCTTTGTAACCAAGTATCGTGTAATACCCAGAGCCCCTCCTTTTAAAAAGCGTACAAAATTGTCTCCAACCAGTGGACCTACTGCAAAAAGATTGGGTTCCTTTATGCACTCATATGTGTAAGGATCGATTTCAATAGGGTTCCCCTTGCAGGTAATTGGTTCATTTGGACGATGGCCTATACCCTGGCCTTGGTCCTTTAGGAAGCATAGGTTAGGATGAGAACCTATTAGTACTAAGGCTACAGAAAACTTTAAGATCCTCTTCAATCCAGAAGTGTTCTGAAGGACACACTTCTTATCTGGCTGAAATGAAACTACCCGATGTTCAGGAAAACTGGTATAAGCAGGATGCAAATTGTAGTCTGTCGTAACTGATTGAGTACACATCATATGGTAGACCTTATGGTATTCTGGGTAAAGCTTTTTAGGCAACTGTTTGAAAATTAAACTTGGATCGGTAACCCTTCTCCGGAATGCATGAATTACAGGGATGTTATTGTTATAAGCGCACAGAACTGCATCAGCTGCTGTGAGTCCACCGCCTATGATTAAGACAGGATCAGCTTTCCCGCGTAATATTCCTTTGTCTATGGTTGCTCCAAAATCAGATATGGAATGGAGCACAAAAGGAAAGTCTTCTCCTTCAACTTGGAGTCGGCCAGGAGCATCGAAAGTTCCAGTGGCAAGAGCAACATTCTCAGCGAACAAACAGAATGGCACATGGGACCCATCTGCTGCCCTCTGGTAACCTCTGATTTCCCAGTTTCTCTTTATCAGTGTAGTCTGCCCACCTTGCTCCTCCAGTTGCAAATGTGGCAAAACATCTGCATTCTCTTGGACTTCATCTTCATGGTCCTTTTCTCGATAGAGTCTTGATACAGATGTTATATAAGTGTTTTCTCTGAAGTTCTTCTGTAAGCCCATGACTTTAACAAAGTGCTTATAGTAGCTAGCAATTTCTTCTGGTAGAACGCGGTCACACTTTATATTTCTGAAACAAGATCAGATCTCTAGTTATTGTTTAAATGTCACATTTACAACAAATATGTCCCTCAGCTCAAATGTGTCTTCATTGGACTTTTATGCCAGATTCAAAGGGGACTTTTAGCCTTTGTCATCAAAAGTGTCCACTATTAATTTATTTTTAATTGATACAATATTATTTAAGCATTAATATACTATTGTGGCTGCAAAGTACCATGAATGTCACTTAGTATTTTAAAAATACAGAAGTCATCATGAAGATAATTAAAATACTAAAACACAAGGGCAATTCCAAATACTTCATGCAAATGTAACAATGCTAGCAGAAATCTGAGCTTTTAAAGTTTAAAGTTACAGGTAAATTTTCTGTAAGCTAATTTGTGAACAACAGTAATTAATGTGCAAAATATAGTAGAAGCAATTATACTTTATCTGTGCAATGGCATATAGTGGTGCAATGTGATACTTTATGTAACTTCAATTTTTAGAGGAGGAGGTTTAAAGGTATGCTTACAATAGTTTATGACATCTTGATGCCCCACAGGTATTGCAAAATTAAGAATAAATATGCAAGCAGCCAGCAGATAACCCTGAATGTAGCCAACTTCACATGAAGAATGTAGGAGTTAATACACAAGATTAGAGCTGATAATCTTTAAAAGGGGTAAAGAAACAAGCATGTCATTTTACTCAGCAATTTTCCTTTTAAAAGCATGCATTTAATCACCAAAGAAAAAGATACCCAAAAAGTATAAAGCTGCTTGATTCAAGTTTTGTCAAAAGCACTTATGTTTGCTCAGGTTAAACTTGATCACTGATCTCTGCAAGTGAGAGGACCGGTTGAGCTTTTCAAATGTGAATGTGTCCTCTTCCTTCCATCAGCACTTTGCCTCCTACCAGCCTTGAAAGAAGGATGTTTTGTTGTCTTATTTATGAATTAAAGAAAATGATTTATGGAATAAACCAAAGCTTAAGTGTCACTAGGATAGCACATTGTTCAGATAAGGTTAAGATCATTAAATTGCCTATAAAACAGCCTATTGTGCTTCTAAGAAATAAATTTCGTAAAACATAGAAACACTTCCTTCTACCAAGAACAGCAATTTCCCCCATACCAATCACTGTAAAAATATTACTGTCTTCACCTTCTCTTAGTGGCAGCCCAGTCTTTAAATGTGTATCCAGGTAATTCCATCCAGTCTCCAAAGCTGATGGTCAGCATAGAACCCTCCATAGACTGTATAGATAAAATAGTGCCAGGACAATATTTTCAAAATACTGCTTAATGACATGTCATTCCATTTATACAGTAACAAAATTAAATTATGCTGATTCATTTCAGAACAATTACAAAAACAAGCATTATCTACAGGCCATTATCTGTCTAGTGGAAAGCTTTGGTATGATTGCATCTATAACATCTGGATACAGCTTGCCATGTGGACATTAAAGATAGCATGGAGATTCTACGTTTTAGATTTGTTACTGATAGGGGAATTCTTCAAGTTAGCCCAAGAATTTACATGGAAAGATACACTGAATGCTATATGTACACGGTGGGGTGGGGTGGGGAAACACTACAAGAAAACTTCCTGCCAGAGGCTGATCATGGCCTGTAGCTCATCTTTAAGCCTTTAACCCTTGCATTCCTAGTTGTGCACCCCACATTTTGCAATCTCTTCAGTCCTTGCACAAAATTTTATACCCAAGAATTCGCTCAGCTGATTGTGCAAGAAGTTTGTTACTTATGGCAAGGGGTTTTCAGGCTTCGGCGGAAGGTTGTGATAAATGCTATGTGCTATATTATTGTATCATTTTTGGCCCAAATAAGCAAATGCTTGACAACTTCATTAACAGGATGTCCCTGAGAATTTTTGGTTTTTTACGAAAAATGCACTCCCGTGGAAAAAATAACATAGGTAATGCATATCTATTTCTTTTAAAAAAGCAAGCGCACACAGTTTCTGAAAAAGGGCAAAAAGGTGCATTTAAAAAAAACAACTTTGCAATATGTTTCATATTACGCTTTTGCTGCTTTAAAAAAAACCTGTTGGTATGTTCAGTGACTATACCACATATTATGCACTCCACATGGGAACAGCCACAAAATATGTACCTCTTTAAATGGGTATATGTCACAACAGTGTGGTATTTACCCACAGCTGATGTGTAACCTAAAGCTCTGTGATCAAATTTGATTACAAGAAGCAGAAATGGAATTTTCCTCACATGCCAAGCTCCACCAGGTGGTCCTTTGCCCAGCACTATGTGCGGGATATAGTGATGAGTTTCTAGTTTCCAGTGAAGAACTGGTGGATAATTAAATCCAAAGTCAGCATCAGGATGAAGCAGCGTGTCAAAAAGAACTGCAACAGGATTCAAAGAGCGTCCTTCCAGGCCTTCAGCCAAGTATTCTAGGTCCTGAATTAAAAAGACAGATTTAAATGGACATGCAACTTCCCTCAGAATACGAAATGATGACTTGTAAAAAAGCTTTCACTTCCCTTGCCCAGCAGTCTTTCTGCCCATTTATGTATCTTTTCACAAATTCCTGTACGTTATCAAGATTACTGATTAGTGTCTTGCTTCATTGTCTTTGTGCTGCATGAACAACTAAGGCCAGGCTAGGCAACTTAGGGGACTCCAGGGGCTACTTTTTGTCTTCCCAAACCCCTATGTGCGCAGCATTCTCACTGCTTTTGCTGGTGCATTGTCTTCAAAAAACAAACAAACCAAAACCAAACAAACACTGTACTGCAGCCAAATTTCAGCATCAAATCACTACAGATACTTTAAAGGAACAAGCTTGGGTTGTTTTAAAGCTAAAGCTGCCTCTCTTAAGTGGTTTCCCACTAAAATTCAGCAGCAAACTGCCTATTATTTTGTTGCCATGCTGGCAAATTTCAACAGTGCAGAACTAAGAACTGTTTCAGAGGATGAAAGGCATGTGGCCTACAGCTGGTCTAAGGACACAGGATTAACCAGCTTGCTTCTCAGCTTGGAATATCTGTTAAAATGTCCCAGCCTTGTACCAGCTGTTGACTGGTTTTTACTTCCCAAGTTTCCTGATTGCAATGGGCACAGACCAATTTCCATTTTACTTCTTCCCAGTGATCTCCACCTCAGACTCTTAGGAATTATTTTAATGCAATCAAGATGTTAACTATATTCTCAATGATGGATGGATAGCATGTTGCGTATATGTGATGAGCAGTCTCTCTTCAGCAGCTTTAGGAAGCTCTGATATGGCAATGGAGCCCTGAGAGACAAATATCAGAGGCAGCTACTAAGTTCTGTGTTGGTGGGCTGGTGCTAAGGATAGATTGCAGAACTAGAAGTATCTCTGTGCAGTCCTTACATTTTTAGCACATGTTTGTTACAAAAAATAACTGCTGCCTTGCATCTTGAAGTCTTACTTTACACTTACTGAAAAAAGTGAAGAAAGTGTAATAGTACATTTCTACTGTGGTTTTTGCCAGAATGACGCAGGCATTTTTTTTTTAGGCCAGGTATATAATGAACTGAATAATTAGACAATTTCATAAATAAAGAGATCAAATGTTTGCTTGTTTTTGACTGATGATCATATAAAATAACTGAAAACAAGGTTAATAGGACTCAAAGATTCATAGCATAGTAGAGTTGGAAGGGGCCTATATGGATAACAAGTCCAATTCCTGCTCAATACAGGACTCACCTGATCAACAAGAGAAAGATGACTAGCTTCTTTTAATTTATTATGCAAAACTGGATTTGGATGTTCAGCTTCAGGAGACAAATATGGCCTGTATCCAGACAGCATGTAAGAGAGGCATATTCCTGATGGTCCATTTCCTGTTTTGTTTAAAAAAATGCCACAAAAGATTTACTAAACCTTAAAATTGCATTTTATAATTAAGTCCAAATAATAGCCATGATCAAGTAAAAAATAAGCACTTTTAAGCCCCATGAATTTCACTATGAGAATTAAGTCAATATTTATGTCCTTCCCTTTGAAATCAATGGGACTTAATAATTCTTAAAATCAAATATAATCTTTCCATCCTTTCCTTTACTCCAGCAGGAATCAATCCGGGTTCCTTCCATAAATGGAAAGAGCTCTGCTGTTCAAAGAATGACAATCTGGATCCAACACAATGATGTTACTCTTTTCCAAATTAGGTTAGCTATTTCAAATGGAAGGTATTGGAACAGCTGTTCCTTCATTGGCTAATGGATGTGGCCAGGTAGCACAGAAAGAATGGATAGATCCCAAGGGGTTAGAGATGGCAGGAAAAGGGTACAATTTAGTGATTCCTAATCAATTAGACAACACATTTCCTCAGCTAATGAAACTATTACAGTTTAAATATCTTTTCCGGCAGTACAATCCAATGTGGCTGCCCACAACCCTCCAAACTTGGAAGATTACAGTGATCTTACTGAGAACAAAAGGACTGTGGAGGCAAGGTTGTCTCCAGGCCTCTCTTGCCCTGCAAAATACTTGAATGGCAAATGCTGGTTGTCTTAAGTCTTTGCATCTGCTTGCCTTCCCTATCCCTGGAACACCTTCCTGTCACCAACATCAGATCTGAGGTTAGGCTAGCAACCTTGGAGCAGCAGCTGTTGTGAAAGAACTACTCCAGCTGCACAGGTGGAGCAAAGCTACTCTAGTCCCAGTTCCAACCATGGAGTGCATCTCCAAGGTTCGAGATGGAACTCCAAATTTTCGTGTTGCTGACCAGACAGCATCTAAAGGC
The DNA here is from genome assembly GCF_004798865.1 of Varanus komodoensis. NCBI lineage: Eukaryota > Metazoa > Chordata > Lepidosauria > Squamata > Varanidae > Varanus > Varanus komodoensis. Next base: position 3,909,661 of record NW_025335438.1, read on the forward strand.
CATAGTATTATGCCCTAACAGTATTTAATCATAGTGTACAGTTTAATAGCTAAAGATTATGGGTTAACAAATGCATCACATTCAAACAGTCTAACAAAGCGCAATGTTTTCATGTGACTACTACATTTGAAACAGATTTACTATTTCAGATTCTTAATATGAATACTGAATTTCTCTAAGAAGAACTCACCTATTACTACCACTGGCAAAGTCAGCGGTGGGTCCACAGGTAGAATGCTTTCCTCTAGTAAAGGCATTGTTTTAACATTTGTCCCAAGGCTGTCCCCAAAATACTGCACTAAGGAATTCAAAAAGTGTCCTTCTGTTTCAGGGCTACAAGAGTTTCTATTTAAAGGGAAAATAATCAGTTCATCATTATAATGCATTCTTAATAAAAATTACATAATGTCAAGTTGTTGTCTTGAAAATATATAACCACAGAAAATCTGTCAACCTTAAGCAAAAATATGCTCTAATTAGTTAACGCACAGCTGCAACTATACCATAGCTTTTCCTAGTGCATACCGCTATTTTGGAAACTTATGAGAAAAAAATAGTTTATTTTTTCCATGCAAGTTTTTCTTGACACAAATTTCTTCTGCTATAAATTGCCTGATGTAATTTTTTAAAATAACAAATACCAGGTCATACATTAAAGCTTAATGAGTCTAGTCTGCAGGACCTAGAGGGGCAAATTAAAGAAATAGTATATGTATTTCTTTAATAAACATTATTATAATAATTTTTCTTCTATGAAATGAAAGACCCCTTCCATTTGCTGAATTTCTTTGATCCTGCATGGGAGGCTGAAGGATGAAGGGGGGAATCACAAGCTGTCTTCTAACTATGGAAGCTTCAAATATGTGTACACAAATGGAAGGGTGTCCTTCCATTCATGGAACAAATGGGGTCCCACTCGAACTGTCTGGATCTAAGACAAAAGAGTTATGAAGCAGAAAGTATGGGTTTATTTCAAAATATTCCAGGGATTAATCTCTTCAAAGCATATGCCAGTGCATTATCTGAATGCAATGGAAATACCTTCTCAGAAATGTGCATTTAGATATACTTTTTTACTTCCCTCCTCCTATACCCAGGAATAAGCAACTTCTGGGCCAAATCCATCTCTATACTAATGTTTAAGCAGTCATCTCTGGTTCTGCACAGCTTTAGAATCAGCATATCCTCAAGCACTGTCCATTGTCCTCTCCTGGAGAATAATTCAAGCAAGCTGGTCACAAATGCAGTTGCTTGCTTCTCTACCACCCAAAAACACACAGGTGTTGGTCAAGCATAAAACACATTTAACAGGATTCATTATTATCTTGCCAAGCACAGAATTACCAGCCAATAGACTAGTGTTAAAAAAACATAACAAGGAGCCTTCTGGCTAATGGTGTGAGATAAAAATTCAGTAAATAACACTATAAAAAGTATAATATGAAAGTAACATTTTGACTGTGTGCCTCATGCACTTAACCTGTTGGTATTAGCCATTGATCTGTACGACTGACTCACATATCTGCTGTAATGTTATGTTTGGAACTCCACTATAATGTAAGAGTTAAATAATGGAATATTATTTAGATTCATTAAGTTGTACATATTTTCATGTCAGGTATATCAGGCAGACACCAAAATACTGTATCCCAGATGCAACTATACATATGCACAAAGTCAGAGGCGGAAATGTTTGTAATTGCATAGGCTTGATAAATCAGATGGGGATTGTTAATCACTTAAAAGTACCAATGCAACTACCAAGATCTGTTAGAACAGCAAGAAAAATCATTTTTACTCCAAAGACCAGATATCCTGTACCTCAAGCATTTCTGACAAATGCATGAGTAATATTTTTCTGAAGACTTCCTCTCTTATCATTTCAGCCCATTATAACAAATAACACAATTATGTTATCATTAGCCCCATCAAAATCTGTAAATTGAAGCTCCAGCAGAGGAATGGATAGAATTATTCTCCCCACGCACACACATGCACACATACTATGTATATTCACACACCGCTCTAACATTTTAAAAAAATCTAAGTATCTAGTCCATATATACGATGCTAGTCCACATATATAGTTCATAAGGCAACAACTTTGAAACTTAGCAGATCTGAGTGGTTTGAATGCCTGGACATCAATAGACCCTGTAATTAAAATTCATCCTAGAAGACTTTTCTGATGTGAAGTGGGCTCTATGAAAGCATAAACCATAGTATTTTAAGGTGGTGCAAACCTCTTTGTTGTTTCTGATTCTAGAAAAAAGGCTAGAAATATTATTCATAAAACATGAGACCCACCCACGCACATACATAAATTAAATGTATGTATCATTGTGGAGTATATGTGCATGCATATTGTGTGTTTATATATACAGGTGCACACACATGTACATATGAAGAGAAATTCAAATACGTTTATCATAAATCTTACAAATGTTAATAAGGCCATTAGGGGATCCATCGCAGCCATCATTAGCAGAAACGCAATGTTTCTGAAGGTGGCTATGGTATGTGCAGGGACAGGGTGTGGAGCGGGTCTGTCTACCCTGCATCCCGCTTGCACTCTCTCCCCTCGGTTTTCTCTTACGCCACAATACTCGCCACCCAGGTCTCTGCTCCCGCACGCGCGCCCTCGGGGATCGTCTGAACGCCTCCCGTCCTTCTCCCGCCGCGTCGTTCAGCCCCGCCGCGCTCTTCTTCTTTCGCTCCTCCATTGCCTCTAGCGCCGGCCGGCGGCCACACACGATGCCGGCCTCGGAGCTGCGGCTTCTCGCATCGCATCAGCTGGAGACTCTCGCGGCCGGAGGCGCGGGAAGCGGCAAGGAAGGAGCCGGAAGGGAAAGGGGATGGAGGCGGCTGCAGCTCCCTTTCCCCCGCGGGTCCGAGACGCTCCGCTGCTTTTGACCCACAAACCTACTTTCCCTCGGTCGGCCTCGCACAAGAGGAGCCGAAGCGACGCTGCCGATGGCTTACCTGAAGTGACTGGCAAGGGAGCAGTGGCAGCACCAAACCGTCATGAGGGACTACGCGGGAGGCTGCAGCAGGTCACCAGGCGGCATCCAGAGATGGAGAAGTCGCCGCCGCCGCCGCCGCCGCCTCCTCCTCTTTCTGCTGCTGCCGCCGCCGCCGCCGCACTGGGGGCCGCTGTTGGCCGGTTCTTTCTGCTCCCTCCCGCCTTCTTGCTTCACACGAGGCACTAGGCCAGTGGCACGGAAGGGAGGAGCCTCTGCTTGACACCGGAGGGAGGAGACAGCCTCCCGCTTGGCGGGCGGGCGCTGGGGCCGCGCAGCCGTCTCCTTGGCCGGTGCGCTCTGCTGGGGGACCGGGAGGGACAGTGGTGCGTGCTTGCACGGGCACACGCCGAGACGCACCATTTTAACTATAATGAAGTAATAAATTGCGGTCTGAGCAGGAAACGCTCGGCTAGGAAGTCCCGAGCCGTTCAATGAAAGCATCCATAGGACACGAAGACACGCATACTTCTTCCAGTGTCGAGCTGGATGGATTTTCGCACCGTCAGCACGCAACACTCAGACGAACGCTTCCCTTTTCCCACGTTTGTAATTCAGGCTGGATGGTACAGCCGACACTAACTAAATTTAAACATGCTTCTTTCCCTTCTTCCTCCTCCCTGGACCTTACGAGAAAAGATGTGTAGGTGCGTGGACAAATAAAGCAAAAGCAGCAGGGCATTCTAAGTTAAGTCATTAGGAGCAGACGCAGTGGATGAAAATCAGCCTTATCCAATTGTGGTCTGCAGGTGTATTATGACCATGATGGTGCTCCTGCACTTCCCTCTTAAGTCCTGCCGAGAGTGCTTTGCCAGATAACCCCTGCCTCATTATTCACTGTTAAGTGTTAAATAAAAGGAACATTTAATTCTGCAGCAAGTGTATTCAGAAATCAACATAATTTGTTATAGATCTACCATTTGTTGCATCTCTCATGCATAACAGAAAGTGTTCCAGTTGCGTTATAGGACTATTTGAGAGAAGTGATAAGCAGGGTGGCCACGAGGATTTCAATATCTTTATGCATTATTTGGATGAAAGGGACAGTTAACACCAAACTGGGAAGGGGAGCCTATAAGCAGTATTCAAGATTATCTTGAAGACAACAGATTGCATTTCCATTATGATTACTAGATGCCAGGAGTGGCCAAACCGGGTCTCAGGAGCTGTATGTGGCTCTGAGTTTATTTTGTGGCTCATTGCTCATTGCTACAGGTGCCCATGGGCACCCACTTGCCACTCCTGCCACCTGCAGGTGCCTCCTTCCTGTCCATGGTCACCCACTTGCAGCTCTCTAGCACCTGACATTTACCACATGTGGCTCTTCAGTTGAGCAAGTCTGACCACTCTTGCTATACACTATGATCATCATCTGAAACCCTCTGTGGAACGCCTCCTCTGAGGGAGGTTTGGGAGATGGCAACAAGGGATAGGGCCTTTTTAGTGGTGGCTCTTGATTTCCAATAAGGCCTGTCTGGGGCCAACATTGTCATCTTTTCAGCACCAGGTCAAAACTTCCCTGTTTCCAGGCATTTGATAGCATAAGCTGGAATTTTTAATGTATCTGTTGAATTGTTTGGTTTTCAGTGATATTTTAGTTGTTTATAGGGTTGAGATATTTTAGTAGAAATAATTTTGGGGCTTAATCCAAACTCTCTGAACTTGGAAGATTATGGGCATCCCATGCAGGGTTGTAGGACCAGGGAAGCAAGTATCATATCTGCAATTCTTCCAACCTGCAGCTATCTCAGTGTCGTTCTTTGGGATGGGAAGGAAGCAGGCTGAGGTGCCATCAGGATGCCTCTTATTTCAGTAGTGCCAGTCTCTTCCTCTTCTGTCTCCTGGAATACCCCCAAACCCCTATTCTGAGATCAATTTTACACCTTTGGAGAAGAATCTGGTACTGCTCTTTCTGCAAGGGGAGGGGTCTGTATGCAGAAGCCCTGCCACGAGGTCCAAGTAATTTTCTGCCATCAGAACTGGGTCAAAACTGACAAGATACATTAAAAACAAATGTAAGTGTATAGGTAGGGGAAAAATCAGATGCATAAATACAGGATGGGTTTAGAGCAATACAACCAGAAAGCATTTGAGGAGGTTAGTAGACCTCAAACTACATAAAAATTGTTGCAATTTTTGTTGTTAATGGCACAATTAAATCAAATCTGAAAGGAAATCTATTGACTGATATTCACAGAAGTGAAAGTCTGATGTTGCACAACACATACAATTGGAACATGGAATGTGAGAAGTATGACTCAAAGTGGAAACTGTAAAGCAAGAAATGGAATGGTTAAACTACTTGGTGTAAATGGACAAAGTGGATGGGAATGGGAAATTGTCTAAATGAAAATAAAGAGTTTTACTAAAGGATAGGCTCATGGTGGGCATGTCATGAGCAGAGCCGGAGGTCAGACTAAATGGCCCAGGAGCCTCCTTCTGACTCACTCTGTTTCTATGTTTACTCAGAAATAACAAACAGAAGAAATACATTGGCTCCAATAATGAAGCAAAATGTAGCACAGGCTGTAAAAAACTAGAAGTTTGATTGAACTATATCATTCGGGATTCATGGGAAAATCTATCAATATAACCATCATTCAAGTCTATGCTCCAACGCAAGATAGGACAGAAGAAAAAACTAGAAAATTTTATGAAGATGTTCAAGAGGAAATTGATACTAAACCAAAACAAATGGTTTTGTTTGATCATTATAGATGACTGAAACATTCATGTAGGAAACAAAGCAGAATCAAATTTTGTGGAAGAATTTGACTTATGGATCAGAAATGAAGTAGGTAAATGACTCAGAATTCTGTGAAGACAACAGTCTGCTAATTGCAAATATATACTTCAGGTAACCATCAAATAACTACACAAATGGTCAGCAGTGAAATCAGTTAGACTAAGTAATTGGAAGTGAAAGATAGAGAATTTGTATTTTCATTGACACAACAAGGCAAGGTACATAGTGATAGCAACCACAAATTATTAATATCAAAAATCAGTGTCATTCTGAAGAAGATCACTAACAGAAGCTTAGTACCAAAATACAGTTTAAATAACATTCTTGAGGAATTAGTCCACAAAAAGAGCATTGCTGAACTCAGTTGGATGAACCAGAATAACTATGGACTGAAACCAGAAACATTATTAGGAAAGAGCTGAAAAAGACAATTCCTGTAGCAAAGAGAAAGAAAACCTAGACAGATGACAGAAGAAATATTCACAATTGCTAAGGAAAGAAGCAAATTCAGAAACAAGGACAGAATTCTGAATGCAACTTTTCAGTGACTATCACATAGAGACAAAAAGAATAATTATGATGGCCAATGCAAAGAAATAGAAGAGAAGAACAAAAGAAAAAAGAGAGAGGTTTTTTCTAGAAGAACCAAGAAATCAAAGGAAAGTTCAGATATGAGGATTGCTAAAATACCAACAGAAGAAGATACTATCTGACCAAGATTAAAGGAAAGTGAAACAATCTATGGAAGAACTATGCATAAGAGATAAAAGGATATCAGCCTCTTCTGAAAATGATTTTTAAGGAAAAGACTCTGCAATTTTAGAAAATGAAGTGAAAGCTGTTCTGAAAGCACTTGGAAGGAATAAAGCATCCACAGCAAATAGCAGAATACTAACAGAACTATTCCAAGCTGCAAAAACTGAATTATTCCAAATTTTAACAAGAATATATGGAATAAATATGGAAAACAAAACAATGGTCCTCAGACTAGAATAATTTAATATACAGTCCAATCCTCAAGAAAAGAGATACTAATGAGTGCAGGATCCTTAGAGATGCTAAGGAGTGTAAAACTTTAGGATCATTGCACTAATTTTTCATGAAAGCAAAGTGATGTTCAAGGTATTGCAAGGTGATGCTCCAGGTGTTTCTCCCTGTAGAGAGAGAATTGCCTGATATTCAACTGGATTACAAAAAAGAAAGAAAGAGGCACTGAAGATCATATTGAAAATATGCACTGGCTATTGGAACACACTAAAGAAGAGTGGAATTAAAAGAAATGCTTTTACAAAGTTATGGAATGCAAATATGTCATGGCAATATAAATGTTTTCCTGGCAAAGAATAATTCCATTATTCTACTATCTGTCATAGTACAGTTTATCCTTTTTTCTGAAAAAGAAACCCTCTCTGTGTTTGATTCCCTGGCACATGTGCTAGAGGATTATTACTTTCAATGTCTAATTGTTCCTTTCCTAATGCTGTAAACAGAGCAGCAGCGTTTTAGTTTGCCATGCAAGTTCCTGTGCGATATGCTGTGTTCAGTGAATTCCTCTGCATTTGTTCATCTTTATATCAGACTGAATGTAAGAGACAAAGGAATAGGACTTAAAGTATTAAGATTTGGGTAAAACATTCAAAAGTACCTTTAGGTACTGAGCCCCAATTAGCTAACCATTAAATTTCCAGCCCACTGTTTAAACATCACAGCCATCACAGTTTAAACATACTCTTAGGCTGCAATGCCCTGCCTGCTTTCCTGGAAGTAAGTCCTATTGCACTCACTAGGATTTGCTTCTGAGTAGATGTCTATCGGACTGTGCAGTTCAACTCTGCCATACATTGTATTGGGAATAGTCATTTATCTGTACAAATCTGAGTAGTTAGTTTGAGGCCTTAGCTAATTTGCTCTATATCCCCTTTGTTTCATGAGAATTAAAACTCATGCTAGAATACTGAGTATTTTATGAAAATTAGATTTATAGTCCAGCCTTACTGCCTGCTCTTCAGTTACAGAAGAGAATAAAGTCTTTTTCAAATATGTTTTAGAACAAAACATAGGGTTCAGAAATTGGCACACTCCTTTTGAGAGTGTCAGCCAGCCATGTCCTTCCCCAGGGTACTTTATTGCCATTTTCCTCCCCCTGGTTTGTCATCCTGCCTCCCTTCCACAACAGACATTAAGCATTCAGATATCACAAAGTGCTTTCAATCCTCACATGGCTGTATTTTTAAGCATTTTGGTAGTTCTTAAAACTAGGGGATTCTCCTGAACTTACTGATACCTCCCTCTTGTGTGGATGGTACTGTTTTGGGTACAAAAATATTGGCTCCACAACCTTGAGATGTTGGACAGAGAGAGCATATTAGTCCTGCACTGAGTAACTTTGGCTAACTCATTGCTTGATAAAATGGTTAGGTCCCACATTTTAAATAATAAACCCCACCCACTCACACCCAAACCAGTTGCATAAATTGGCCTTTAGTTACTTTAAAACAAGCATGCCTGGTTAAAAATAGAAATGAACACTGTCTGCTATTCCATAAACAAATCCCTTCTACTACAAATGAGACATTTTTCTAGCTCCAACAATAGATGCCTTTATTTACCTTTCAATAACAGTAGAAAGGTCAAAACAACTGCTTTCTCAGCACAGACACTCTTTTTAAATGGTAAGCATTTTTATTCATTTTAAGTTGATAATTTTCAATTGTGTTAATGTGATGTACATTACTCAAAAATTGCATATTAGGATCTAAGCATTGGACAGGAACTTAGACAACTATGTTTGCAGTCCTGAATACACTTAATCCATTGATCACAGCAAAACCTGACTGAGTAAATATGTGCAGGATTGTGCCATATGAATAAAAGAATAATCCTAAATTGTTTCAATTTAAAAATCTTAAGTGGCTTTTAAAAATCTTAAAAAATTTAAGCTGAGGTTGCATATTTTACATAAATTTTCCCATTGTTAATATGTAGTATAACACTTAATTGCATTCAAGTAACTGTATTCACTTCATTGGTTAATGGTCTGTTTCCAAGCAGCATTCAGTGCTGATTATGACTTAGAAAGCTCTATATGGCATGCAACAAGGGTACCTGAAGAACCATCCTCCATACAAGCCTGTCTAGTTCTTAAGAATTTCTGGGAGGCCTTTGCTGAGACTTGCTGTCTTCAGAGGCATAGAGAGGACCTTTTCAGTGGTCAAACCCAGGCTGTGGGACCTCCTGCCAACAGATGAATTCCCTCTCTGTTGTCTTACTGTTGGCAGCCACAGACTTGCTTCAAGAAGGTTTTTGGCCATTAAACAGATCTGTTGGGTTGGGTACTTTTTAAACCTCCCCCCATTATTGTTATGCTTTTGTTCTATTTAACAGATTATGTTAATCCATTTAATTATGCCTGTAAGGTTCCTTGCATGCTATTTTCAATGGAAAAATGGGGTAAAAACAAATAAAGATATATTTTAAAAGGTTTAAATGTTGCAGATGAACTGATGTTCCTTTGTGCAGACAGACAACTTATAAATATGATCAGTGAATAACACATATGTCTTATTCTTATCACAGAGTGAAAGTAATATGTTTTTTTTTTTTTGTCACCAGCAAATCCTGATCAGAACATTTTGGGATCTGTTCCAAAATATTTGCCATCCTACTTCTATCAAACTTGGGACTCTTTTTATTATTGGCTAGAGAAATGGGACTTGGCTTAGATTTAAACATGTTTTTAAGTTATCATAAATGGAAAAAGAAGGGTGTGGGGACTGACCCAGTGGGCTCAATGTTTTTGATGATGGATCTTGTTTGTAGTTTTCTTTTGTTTTTTTTTTTTTTAGGATTATAATTTCAAATAAAACATATTTAAAAAAAAAACAAAATATTTGCCATCCTTTGAGTACTCTGATTTCATGAAGCCTTTATAAGGTTATTAGAAACATTAATGTCCAATAGTTTACCCATGTCTTTTAGTCATTTTTATAAGGAATTCTCAGATGCAGATGCAGGAACACCAGTTACTTGGGAGCAACAGGTAGAGAGGATTATTGCCTTCAAACTCTGCTTGTTGATTACCTGGGAAATTTCCAGACCACTAAGGGGGAAACAGTGTGTGGGACTAGCTCATATCCTTGCAAAAATGCAGGGTTAATATTTGTGACATCCCTCCATCCATGGAGTCTTCCAGCTAGAGGGCTTTGGGATCAAAGAAAAGCATTCCAAAGTTCCAAACATACACAGCTGATAGCACATATGCTACCTTTAAGAAACCTGGAAGTGGAACTGGAAGCAGGATAAAGCTACGTGATCTGGATGTCAGCTATTTAAAGCTTCCAAAGAAAGCTGATTGTTGCACTAGTGTTACTCATACCAGTTCTAGTATCCACTAACTGCTCCAGTAAGTCTGTTCCAATTACTTAAAAGGCCAAACTACATGTCTAGAACTTGCTGACTTCATGCCAGTTCACTGACTTAAACTGACCTGCCAAAGCTGCCAACTTCACTTGTAAGGAAAACTTTACAGGCTGCTGACTCACCTGATTTCCTGCCAGACTAAGCTCTTGAATCCACATGATCATCATCTAACCTCCATCTAGCAATCTCTTGAAAGATATCCAGTAACCATACCCTTGTCTTTTTGGTCCAACTGCCATCTAAGCCTAGTTCACTGAACCCTGATATTGCCACATGTTGAACTAAATCTTCTCCATCTAGAAACTTCAGTCAGTTTCCTTGGCTACTGAAGAAAACCCCTCCAAAGCCCCAAAGACTTCTGTTTAATCAGGGGCTGATGCGACAGGTTTCATAAGTGATACAGAATAGTTTACTACTAGCAAACAATGCCAACTTTAAAAAGAGGATTTCTACTTTTCATTTTATTCCAGTGGAAACAGTGGGATGAACAGATTGAATTCTCACTGTTGGTCAGTTTTTATTCTCTGGTATCTTTTTTGAAAACAAGGGGGTGATCTGTCCGTCTATGTTTAGCAAAGAACATTTATAAGGACTGAACTGCATCTAACAATCTGTAATTAAACAACTTTCAGCCCTGATTTATTTGCCAAATAATCTCGTGATTATTTAAAATTGTGCCTTCTGTCCAAACCCACTCAGCTAGAAGCAAGTTGAATGCTGCAGATGTACTCTTTACTTTAATAAATGGATGTGTTATTATAAAAGGGAAAATGGTACTAATAAACAGTTACAGATTAGGGTTTTTTGTTACCAAATAAATCCATGTACTTTGTTTTCCACTTTCTTTTTAAATGAAATAGAAGAATAAGGATTCTGAAACAGAAGGTTAGTAATATCAAAGGCACATCTGCTCCAGACAGGTGTGCAGGCAGACAAAAGTTCACCGAATTATCAACACTTGGAGGAGTATGATGGGATGGATGATAGTGGGGAAACCTGCATGACCTAATGGGATTGGCCTAGACAGAGGGATGTGCTGCCACAGAGGTACACATTCCCCCAGTGCCATTGTTCTTATTAACATGTAAAATATACAAAGAAACAAGGCAACAACAAATGGAGAGTTTTAAGGTTAAAATGGCCCTTTATTTATTTATTCACACATTTGTTTCACTTGCCAATATAATTCTTAGAATGCTATCAAGATTTTTCTGAAAACTAAGATGCAGATGATATACAAAAATCAAACACTGTTAGATTCGAGCTCTTTCTGAATGCTTTCTTTTGAAACAGAATGATTTCCCAGTATTATCTGAGAATATCACAGGCGATGATTTGTTATTACAGTGCCACTGTACAATTGGTTCTGTCAGTATTTGGACTTTGCCCAGTTCTCACTCTGCCAACATTTGCATTTTGTTTCTTCCCAGAAGCCTACTTATCCTGTTTTACAAAGGAAAATGCTTACCGACTTGCCAGTTTTTTGGGGGGTGGGGTGGGGTGGGGTGGGGGAGTTGGAGGAAGGCCTTTCTCAAAGAATTACACCCTATTCCCACACTCTGATGTTACTCTGAGAACCACTAAAATAAACTGTTCAACAGTGTTTTTATTCTAACTTTTCCCATTGTATAATCTTTGGCTCTAGGTAAAGAACAACAGTATTCCTTTTATCTGGGTTTAACATATTCCCTGGCCTCTGTACTCAGCAGGGCCTCTATGTTCTTCAAAGCACAGAGACATAAAACAAATGAACCAGTGCCAACACCACACCATCCCATCTCCCTGCCAGGAGGATGGGTAGGGAGCAAAGAAATAGCTTCATCATGTACATGAATATTAGGCATATTAATCCAAGTAAGGGCAGCGATCTTATGCAGAGTTAAAATAGCAGCCAAGGCCAAAAAGATCCAGGGCTGATTGTTGACATAAAACACCACTGGGGCAAGGGGGCAGGTTAACTCCTCTGCCTCTTGCACAGCGGTGGTGATCCAACTCAGGGCTGTCTGCAGGAGCTTTGTGATTAAGAAAGATGCCCGGTGCTAAGCACAATAACATCGGGGTGGCCATAACATAACATAACATCGGGGTGGCCATTGATTGTTGTGGCTGCACATCTTGAATAACAAAGATGAAACAATCTTACAACACTAAACTCTGTACAGGCATATCCATCTCAGTGGGAGAGAGGCTCCTTCCAAGGCTTTTCTCATGCAATCAGCCTGTCTCATTAACAGGCTTTTATGGGGATCCATTTGTCTTCCATTTGTATCCTGCTTATTTTTTCTCCCTACTTCTGTCTTGTTTATTACTGCAGAAAATCCATTAAAGAAAGAAGTACAGAATAGCTTCACAATGTCTTTTGAATTCTAGGGCTAAGAGACATCCATCTGGAAGCATCTTTAAGCATCCTCTGAAATCTCTCTAATGAATCCAGTGAAAGTAACTGGATTGAAAATTGCTGAATTGTAACTGGACCATACCCCACAATTTGTATATATTATAAAAACAAAAACATCTATTTACAACAATTAATCAGAACTCTCTACAGTAATGGAGTGAAGAAATATGCAATGTTGTTGCAGAGGGGTATTCATAGGATGCTGAGGAGAAAGGGAATTGGAGAGCAGGGTGAACCTTGGGTCTGAAGAAACAAAGGCTCAGTAAACACCCTGCAATGCTGAAGACCACTCAGCAAATAGCTCAGAAGAAGCACCAATTCTCTAGCTGCCACGATCTGCCTTGACTTCCTGCCCTAAAGCAAGAAGCTCCAATACAAGAGATAAATATCCAATCTATACTGCTGCTGAGGAGACGGATACCATACTTGGGAGTACTGTGATTAACTAGATTAACTCAGAGCTACTCTGAGACAAAATACTATTTACTCTGATGAGTTCTTGAACACTCTGGTTGGGAGAGGGTTTGATTGATTTTAAAGGACTGTAACTTCCATTTTGGGGCAGAGAATTGGTTATTTCCCTGATCTAATTTCAAGCTAATTATAAAGCCAGGTAACAAAGTTCTCTTTGGCAACAGTTCGGAATCAAGTGATAGAAGTAAAGTTACATGCTTATCAAGTATTACTAGATTCTCTGAACATGCAAATACCCAGGGAACACTCACAAAACTTATTTATTAAGCAGAAGTTTGAAAGGATTTTTGGAAGTCAATTTATAGGGGGTCTTTGAGAAGAAAAAAAAAATGGTCCTGAACCTTTTGTTGTGTGTTGGCATGCCTGTTTGATGTTTTAAGGCAAAACTGGCAAAATAGTTTCCATTTTTCTTGAGCTCAAACTTAAAACTGAAGTACATTTAAGACTATCACCCCCACTGAAACACAGCATGTTTCTGTTTGTGCTAAAAATCCTTTGGCTGGAAGGAAAGAAATACTTAATGTTTTGGGTGATTACTACATATAGTTGCTTATTCAGAAGAAAAACGGATAGCAATTTAGCATAGATAGTTATCACTTACAGTCTCTTGAGTGCTGTAATCTGTGATACTCCAAAGGTATTACTATTATTATTAACTTCATTTCTATAATGCTGAAGCTCTACACAGATATATCCCTGTGAAGCTACAAAGGTAGCTTACAAGTGGAACTGACATGAAGCTCCATCCCGCTCATAAGTTTAAACATCAGAATATTATAAATCCTGAGGGCAAATGGCATCCAAAATAGAACTCCTGTGCTACTTCAGCAGCTACTCCTGCAGAAGGAGCAGCTCACAGCCAGTCTGCCCATCCAATGAGGGTCAGTGCTGCCTTGCAAGGGAATAAGACAGGATGGAGGTGCAACCATGTGGAGAATTCGAATCTGATGTTTAGGTTTACATGCTGGTGCAAGAGCATGGACGGTCTCCTTGTTGTACCACTGGTATCTTTCCACTGATTTCTATGGCCCATTGACATTATACTGTACCCTATAGATTTATAATGTAAGATTTATTACAGTATCCGCTCAATAAAAATTGTGTGCACCTTTTCTCTGTAAAAGATTAAGGGTTGGATCCAGAGTTAGTCATCTTTAACAATGGGCCCATTGGAATCAGTGGTTGTGAAGTTTATATTGGCACCTGTTGATTTCAATGGGTCTTCTCTGAACATGTTTACATCAGGAACCAGCCCTTACAACACAATCCAAAACACGGGCGGTATCCATCAGTGAAATTACCCCAGTGAAATGAGAAGCTAGCACTTCTTAGAGCAACTGGAAATGCTCATTTCTGGAACAGAGCAGGATAGCAGAGACTGCAGAAGTTAACTCTGCTAACCTGTTCCTTTGTGGTAAGTAGCATCTTGGATTGTTCCTGGGGTTGCTCTAGTAAATCAGGACGACCTGTTGAATGGCTGATGGGCGCTAGGGCTGCAACACAACTGGCAGAGGGGCAAGGCCAGCACTGGGAACTGCCCCAGGTCTCCTGAGAAGTAAAGTCTACTGCATTCAATGGGACTTATTCCCAGGTAAGTGAGTATAAGATTGCAGCCATAGAGCACCATAGCATTAAAGTTTACAATGCAAATGTTTTCAGGCACCTTTGGGGAAAGAGGTTGAGATTGGAAGTGTGTATATTTTTAGTTTGTCCTCTTGACATCAGCTTACATTTTCCTTCTTTTCATTTAATCAGTAACTTTGAGCCACTGATACAATAGGCTTTAAAAAGTAACAACTATTAAGTGTTTGTTTCTATACAATGCACTTTGTATTATTTCAAACAGTGTATTATTACCAGCTATTGAATCAGCAAGAAGTAGTCCTCACAAACCAGTAATCAGACTGAGGAAGGGCTAATAACGTAGGACAGATTAAGAAATATCAAAATGATGTGCTGTACAGTAGTGGCTCAAGAGAACACTGAAGTATCCCCAGCTACAGGGGGAGGAACTGTCAGGATGACTCTACTTTGCTTTGGTTTCTGATGTATCTGTGTCAACATCCAGGTCTGTCAGGCAACAGTAGAGCACCATTTGAACATATTTGGTAGTTGTAGCTGAAAGATAAAATAGACAAATTGATGACCTCAGGTGTCATCCAAGGCTGAGAACTGCATGAAATTGGGCTGGATGCTACATTAAGTGGTCGAGCCACTTGTTGCTCACCCCTGGTGTGATGAGGGATGCAAGTATCACTAGATGATTAATAACATCTTTAAAATAATGAATCTTTAAAAGGCATCAATGGAGTGACCCTGTGGCTTCAGGCACTGGCTAATGTGCATAAAAGAATTTGGATTCCCAGATATGAGGTCAGAATCAGCAGTGCATTCTCCTTCCCTCTGCAGCTGTAACACAAAGAGTTGCTCTAGTTGCCCTCTGAAACCAGGAAAACAGCACCAGAGAAGGGCTAAAGAGGGCATTTCTAGGGCAGGAAGGGAAGGAGACTAGAGCGGACAGAAGAAAAGGTAACTAGACGTTTTCCCAGCATTCTTCCCCCACCCCCAAGTTTTCCTAGCAAAAAGCAGGCAAAAATGCCCATCTAGCAAAAATGCAGAAGAGGAAGATTGAGAGGCAAAGATCTCATCTGCTGCTCCTCCCTCTCTGCATCAGATGCCCATAAAGCTCCAGGTTCAGGACTTATGGCCATACCCATAGTATTGTGCCCTAAATGACATAAATTAGGCATTTTTGAAATTACAAGAGATGATATACAGGTTTTTTTTTTAAAAAAAAATCTGCATTTCTTACCTGAAAGCCACTGAAGATACCTGGGTCTCTTTTCAACTGGTAAATGGACTCCCAAAAAATAAGCAGGTATTCCAGAGAGTGCTATACCAATTCCAATAATAGAATTGATTGTATCACTATAGAGTGGAACTATGATTAGGAAAATGGTGCATATGCAATAGACAATAGGGAAGAAAAGGCTGAGCTGCAAATACAAAAAGATGAGTTAAGGTAAAAGAAAATATTGCATGGTATTGTATGAAAGTGCATAATATGGCATGAGAAAACTTTGCATGATATTATACCCCAACCCCATTCAAGTATTCCTATATCTAACTTGCTTTGCAATATACCAGCTTCCAGGAGACAAGAAAAATTACTGACTGAACCAGCAGCCATGATGAGTGAAATGGTACCTACAGGAATCTGATCACAAAATAGTGAGGAAAACTGTTGAAGAGGCCACTGTGCCTTCTTTGCAGGTCACAACACTGCATGATAAACATCAGGGAAAATATCTACCAGTTAGGAGTCCATCTTAATAAAAATTTCTAAGTTAATAACTTCTTGGTTTTTCAATTCCTGCAGCAGACTGGATGGTTTCCAGTACTACTGTTGCTCTTCCACTGATTCCATTGCACCTATGGGACCCCCTGCCAGCCCCATGGGGAGTTAGTATTGCCTAAAGCAAACCTCAACATCAGGGCAAGGATTCATGTCCAGGTCAGGACAGGTAACGAGCTCCTTTCTGTGCATTCTGCTGTCCTGTCTCATTCCAGAAGGGAGCAGTGGCTCCCTTTCTGAAGGCTTAGACCCCAGCCCCAGGGAAGGGAAGGGAAGGGAAGGGAAGGGAAGGGAAGGGAAGGGAAGGGAAGGGAAGGGAAGGGAAGGGTGGTTGGGGGCAGGCCAGAGGGAAGATGGGGAGAGACTGTGGATATACTGCATCCAGTGGCCTCCAGCCCCCATCCCAGCAGAGGAAGCAACTTCTTGTTCCATAACATTTATAGTCCACCCTTTTTCCTAAAGTCTGCCCACCCTTGGCTTAATGATAGGCAATCTCCTTCTAACCCCAAATTCCCTTCAAGTTGTTGTTCTTTGCTGGTGCCACAGTAGGCAAGGCAAGGTTATCTAAGTTCTAGGGAGGAGAAGTGTTTTCTTAAGCTTTCAGTAGCTGGTTAACTAGCAATTATCCTGACATTCTCAACAGTGTCAGGCAGCAGTGACAATGCTAATTGCAAAACCACTTTCAAAAATTAAATACCTGCACTAGTGACTTGGAGTACACATGAAAACACACACATTTTAAGCTTTCATTTTGTTATTAACTTACTTTAATGGGTCTCTGTTTCTCTGGTTGGGTATGTCTTAAGTATATTAGTCCTGCAATGGATAACCCCACAAACAACCAATAGCTGAAGCAATAGTAATTAATAAGGAGAAAGACATCTTCCACGAGGAGGTAAACCAAGGTCATTAATCCCTACAGAGAAACAAAACAAAACACAAAACAAAAAGTGTAAAGGCAAGTTGTGGTGTAGGGAAATCCATGTTCTAAAAATAAGCTTGGTTATAAACTTGAAGTTCTCAGCTTAAAATGTGCCACAAAACATCCCATAATATTTCTCATTACGTATTGACATTTTTCCATACTCCATTAAAGCACATGTAGTAATCAGACCCTGGCAGGATTAATGTTCTAAACAATTGCAAACATTTGTTGTTGGACTTTTCTACATGAGCTGTTAATTCCTTGCATCTACTTCTGCTTTTGTCACTGAACTGAGATTGGAGCCATACACAAGCAATGCTCCTTTGGATGTTTCCTGTTACATCACCTCTAGGTGGCTCTGTGGTATGGCACAAACACAAAAGCTCTTGTATTTCTAGTATCTGAAAAAAATACCCATTTTCCCTGCTATTAGAGAAACAAACAAACAAACCTCACATAAAAAGCTTCTAAACTGGTCGTGATGTTGTCTGAATAACTTCGCAACCATGAACAGGGAATGATGATTGCACTGCCAATGCTCACCCAGAGAAGCTCCTTGATCGTTCCTCCCCTTCCTTGGCCACCATATGTAGCTTTTTCCTCTTGTGTGTGCTCTTCTGTGCTGTGACTAGAAAGGTACCAGTTCTGCAAGAGTGCTCTGCAGTTCGAAGCAGGCTTCAGTGGCAGGCCCCCTGCCAGATCTGAAACTGCATGCACACCGGTTGCTGTATATATTGATGCCTTGGCTAGGTGCCTTCCTCCAGCAGGCACAGATGTGTGCATTGTTTGCTGCCTATGCTCAACAACTGTATGCACACTGCCCCACAGATGGGCTTGGGTGTGGACAGGAAGCTACTTAGAATTGAGCTGATGTGATCCCCTTGCAACTATATGGTGGTGATGCAAAATGCATCCCTCTCCAAAGTCACCATGCACAATTATTAACATGTGAGTTACTGCTTGTGAGGGTGAGAAAGCACTCAATCTTAGTGTTGAAAGGCAGATTACATGAACTTTTATGAACTGTCCAGAAAGCTTCTGCTCTTGAGTGGTGTAGGAATGTGACAAATAAATAAGAGAACTTCCTTCTGGTTTTATATGATTCTGGCAATCTGAGGACCGTATGATGGTGCAGGAAAACCCCTTCTGAGGCTGGAGACAGTGCCCTGACCTTGGTAGGGAGCAATGTAGATGGAAACTAAATCTTTGCAACCAGAATGGATAGAACCACGCTAGCTGCTTCTCTGGGGTTGAAAATGTGACCTTGAAGAGGGTGGAAAGGGGATGTTCTGGTAGGTGGGGAGGGAAAGAGACTGGAGAGGCCAGGATATTTTTTCTCCTGAGCCCTTTCTATTTTCTTTTCTTCTGATGTGCCCTGGATAGACAGACTGAAAACACATAGCTTGTATAGCTGGCTCTCCATTTGACTTTAGTGTAAGTGCATCCAGAGTGGAACTACCACATGCAGGGAGTTCAGGTCTAAACCTCTCCACCCAACTGCTCCTCCCTGCTAGTTTTGCACCCAGACTCCACAGGCAATAAAGAAAAAAACTAGCCCTAAATGTTGCCAATGCAGTTGTATTTTTCTTTCTTTAGCTCCTGTACTTGGTGGTGGTGGAAAGATTTTGGTGGGAGTGGCTGGATGGGAAGATTTGCCCCATCTTACCTGTGCTCCATGGTCCCAGCCAATCCAGATCTGGGGTCCTCCTTGCTTGTACTACACTAAACATGCAAAGAGGATCCACTGCACTCTATACGTCTCATGTTGCTTAGCCCTTGGCTGGCCCAGGACTGCAGAACTGAGGGGAAACACAGTCTGCCTTCTGCCATTGGCCAAACGATTCAGGACACATGAGGCAGCAGGCCTGCCCTCACCCATCAACCCGAGAAGGGGCAGCTTGACTCCCTCCTCCCTGCCAGAAAGGACACTCAGGCAACCAGGCACCCTCACACTGTCAAGCCAGATGAAAACACCTGCTGGGATTGACTCTCCCATCTGCACTGGCAACAACACCAGTACACTGACACCAAGATGGAAGAATTCAAAAGCAGAAGACTTAAGGACTGCTGGATTCTGTACCTGTGAGGTTCTGGGATTTTTTAATATTATTATAAGCTGTTTCTCAGAAGAATCAAGATGATTGGAAGATAATTGAAGGACAAGGGAGAAAATCTTCTAACTAACAAGAGCTAATTTAGGCTGCAACCCTACCTATACACATTTACCTGGCAGTAACTCTCATTGGAGTAAACGGAGCCTACAGCTAAGGGAATCTGTATCATCTCTCTGTCTGTGCTTTAACTAAATATATGAATAAACATTGGGCTTGGCAAGGGAAGGTTTTCTCTGCTTGGCTCAGTTTATGAAGTATTAGCCAGGACCAAACATGTCATTCATGCACGTTTCAAAACAAACAAAATCAATGTATCCAACACTTTGCTTTCTTATGCCTTGTGATTACTTACATTAAAAAGAAGTGCAGGAACAGGTGTGAAACAGTTTATATGAATCAAACTCAGGCTGTTAGGCAGATGTCCTTCTCTGGCTCCAACATAAAAAAGCCTTGCGCAAAGTGAACAAAGTTTAAATGCACAGTCTTACTACATTCTGAAGCAACTCTGCAATGTTGATTACATAAAACTACCTGCAGCAAAGCATTGATAAAGAAACAGCTAAAGGCTGAAAAGTTGGAAGTTTCAAATGCCCAGGAAAATAGAAGCTGAAAAGGTCACAGCTTTGGCACCAGGCTTTTCACCATCTTGGGAAAGTGTGTTCCACAGCTTGGGTGCTGCCACCAAAAAGCCATCTTTGCTAGCAGCCATCCATTGCAACTCAAAAAGGGCAGGTTTGCATTTGTGTCAAGTAGAGATAAGCATAAGATGCTTAATGTATAAGCATACCATTATATAATATAATGGTAAATTATATTATATGATTACTCTCTCAAGGTTCTTAGTTATGAAAGGTGGGATAGAAACAAAAAAAGCAAAAAACCAGGCAAAATATTTGTGGGAGGAGACAACCTTTCAGAAACTTGGCTCAAAACCATTTAGGCTTGTAAACATTATTGCAAGCACTTTTTGATTGAGCTGGGAAAGCAAGTGGTAGACAGTGCAGATGGAAAAATACTGGCTTAATGGGACAGCAACATTACATAAGTCCTTATAGATAGCAGTGGCTTTGGGCTGATTCCTAAGAAGTGGCTGCCACTGTTTATGCATTGCATGGGAATTAGCTTCTCCATATTCTAATTTTGTCCATGTTACATGGATAGGGAATAAGAGAACATGCTCATCTGTCTCACCAAGAAGCTTTACAATAGTGAGCTGAATCCAGTGTTAGTCCAACTTAAATCTCGTTCATTTCAGTGGATCTCCTCTAAGGAAGAGTAACATTGGATACGGCCCATTGTAAGTTGGCAGAGGGCACATTCCTTTCATTCCACAACTGGTCACACCAGCAGAGCAAGGAAGTCCTATTCCCCCTACCATTACAAGATAGTGATGAAAATATTATTCATCATTGTTATACGCCAGAAAACTCTGACTATTGGGCAGTATAGAAATGCAATAAACAAATTAATGAACAAACTAAACCAGGAAGAAAAACAGCATGCTTAACTGTAGGACTTTTTCTGTCTAAATATGCATAGGATAACAGCTTCTGCAAAATTATACTGCATGTTGATGTTATTTTAAAATGTGGTTTTGAGGAGAACACTGTTCCAATCTTTTAGCTCAGTTAAGGGCATAGACCCCAGCACTTTTCTGAGGCTGCTTGTATCACTTTCTTTGTGGGAGGTTTACAGCATCCTTAACACAAGGTTCCCTCTCCCTCCAGGGTGTCCTCTCTGCCTTTTCAGATGTTCCTACATGCCCCATTACACTACACAAGATGCTGATGTGGTATAGAGAAGGCTTGCAACATTATGCCAAGCTTCTGTAGCACAGAATGGTGGCATCCAGGACATAACCAACATTCCTTGCTCTAAAAAGGAAAAAGAATGGATAGAAATGCCAGAGAAATATTGGAGGATGCTAACATGGGAAAAGGGAACTACAAACTCCCATAAGAGGTGGAGCAAATGCACATAATAAATGCTTTGTGTACAGAAACCCTAAGTACAGGAATGATGCATCTTTCCGTGAAATTACCTGTTACAAAATGCTACTGATCATCTGCACAGTGCAAGCTTAATCATATTTCTTACCTGGAAGCTGCTATTATGGATGAGTTTAACCCTCCATAACACGACATGGCCACTGTAATAGGAATGATCCACTTAGCATGGCTAAGAGCTTCATTACCAAAAGTCTGCAATAAGAAAAGGGAAATAAACAGAGAAAGAGAGGCTCCATTCAGCTTGTTTCAAGATGTCAGTCAACCCTCATGGAAATGTGCAGCTTAAACCATTTTTGATAAAAAATGTTCACCCCCAACTTGAAAAAAGCTCTTGAAAAGCTAAGTGAATACTAGATTAGTCATCCATCACGATACAGCTAAATTTCCATTGAGTGGATGCTTAAAGAACAAAAAAAAGATGAAACTGATATTTGGATTAAAGCTACCATCCCAATCCAGCAGTGTGATCTAATCACTGCAGCAAGATTTAGTCAACTTCCAAACTGTATGCTAGATAGGACAAGGGATTATTATTCATGCTGTCCATTCTAAAGTATGTTTTACTATATGTGTGATGCAGGGAAAGGGTCTCCACACCTCTGAAATAAGACAGTGTCAGTCAAAACGTAACGGAAAGTCAGTTGCTCATGTGTCCAAGCAACAAGCACAGATGTAAGATCCTGTATCAATAGCTGCTTGTTCCACTGGGTAAGCACTGGTAGGACATGGACAACGTGAGTGGCCCATGCTAGGGATGGATTTAAAAAGGGTCCAGGAGCAAGTCAATGGCAAGAGGACCTCATAATTAGTTTTATTTATTGCACTTATATGCCACACCTCTTAGCCAAAGGCACTCTGGACAGCTTACGCAGGCAACACTAAAACGCCAGTAACAGTAAACAGAAGTTGCAGCACACGGGAGTAAAGGCAGATGCTTCAGGGGTGAATGAGCCCCCAAATCCAAAGCCCTGCTGTGCTCATGTTGGCAGAATGGATAAGAAGGAATACTGTAGGAAACGTGCTCCTCTCATCTCTCAATCTTCCCAACTGCAATGGTAGCAAAATCATTTACAGCAGCCTTCTGGGTTGAGGCAGCTTTCTCCCTACTACCAAGTGTTTTGGGAATTTGGGAGACAGAGAATTTGGGGCTTTGGATCCTGCAATTCCAAGGTTGCTTCAATCCATGCACCCCATGCCTGCAGTTCCCTCCCTTTGAGCTCTCCCATTGTGCACACCTGTGCTTTTCTCACATGTGCACAAACAATTTTGAATTATTGCCTTGTGTTAATTTGTTAGCTTTTAAAAGAAATCTAAATATTTATCAAAAATATTGGGGATATTCCTGGAAGTCAGATTGGCAACAACAGTGGTTGGATGGTTTCATGGTTGCCTGACACCCACAATCACAGCTACATCATATTTTACTGCTACCTCGTACTCTGGATTCTGTTGCCAGCAAATGTTAATTGCCCAGTTTGAAATTATGTGAGACCTAAGCTTATATGGAAAATTGTGTAGGGAAAGTGTGGATTAGGGAAATGTCTGGAAAGCTAAGTTGTAAACAAATATACTATGCACAATGAGCAGTATTCAACACTGCTGTTCCATTCACATGATTGCCATATTTGCTGCTGTATGTGACCTGCAGAATAATGCCAGTAGTGTATTCTCTGACTTAATGGGTTTCTTGGGAAAACCTGTCACATCCTCAGGAACTATCAACATTGAGCTACAGGTCACTTGCACTAATGTAACAACAGTTGCATCAGCAGGAACAGCAGCACTGAATACCGCCCAAGATATTTCCTATTCAGATGATGCCAGAACAGAAGCACTGTTGGCCTTTACCGTAGCCAGCAAGGGTACCCCACTGGGTCCTTCCAGATGGAGGGTTCCTAGCACTGCCAGTTGGAAGGCACGGTGCATCTTTTTCTCTTTAGCTGATATCCCATGGTAAAAATAAGATAAAACAACAGGAGGTGTGCTTGGTGATGGCAAAACTAACTAAATATGTAAATAGAAGACTGTTAGAAGAATTTAATGACAAATGCAAATTTTATTGTGCTTAGCATGACTAATGGAAGTTCAGGGGAGTTTGGAAAGGAAAAAGGAAAGCATTAGAATTTGAACTAGAATTCTTTTTTGCAAACTCTCACAGAGCGTGGGAAGATATGAAGAGAGTCAGTTTTAGGGGCTGCAGTATATGGGCTGTGTTTGTTTCTAATTCCCTTGGCAACTTTGCTTATTTTGTTCACTTTAGTCTGTTCTGTTTATGTGCGTTTTTCTTTTGTTCAGCATCCTCTTTTATGCAATTGTATATGTTGGGAAAATAAAAAGTAAAAACAAAGCAAAACAAACAAAGAAAATGTGGTTGGAAAAAAGAACCAGGAGAAGATTACAAGTGGAGGATGATTTTATATATTTCCTCCATGAAGTTTTATGAACGAGGCATTGCGACGGGGCAATAAAAACCTCACCGGGAAGCAGCCATCATTTTTGATATTATTCAACATCTTCATGAGGTGCTTTCCCCAGTATCAGACATTGGATTCCACCGGTGGTTTACAACGTACCACTGCCACAGCATCACTTGCTAACAGAGCAGGCATGTCCAGCACGACATAGTAGGCCACATTAGTCAGGAGATAAATGATTGTCACCACAGGCATTGAAATTGCAATGGAAAGTGGCAAATTCCTGCAGACGGAAATCAGAAGAATTGGCACAGTGTTTGTAATGGAATGAATGGTAAACCAAAAGGAGGAAAAATGAACAATGCAGCCATTCATACATACAGCTCTCCAAACATGAATATTACAGAAATGAGCCATTGCTAACAATGCACTCAGAGAATATTGTACGAGTGTTCTGCATGAGTCATGCATGTACCTTTCTGGGTTTTTCATTTCTTCAGTGACAAAATTCAGTGTATCCCATCCAGAGTAGGAAAAGAGGGCTGAGTAAAGCGCAAGTGCAATTAATCCGGCATTAGTAGTTGAACCTTCAAATGGCTCCTTGAGGTTTTCTGTTTGTCCTATGGAAATGTCAGAAACCTGTGGTTATTCCCATACATGCACAGAGACAATCTGTGTGGATTATGCAAAGCTCATGTAACTTTGATTCCAGAAAGAAGTGGGTGCCCATGAAGGTCATCTATAGGATGATTTTAGAGCAAGTGTTTGGTGTTCTGAAGCCACAGGGCTCATTCACATTATCCATTTGGGTCACAATATGCTCTCTGCTGGGTCAAGCACAGACAGGGTCATCTGTCAGTGATGGGACACCATGACATGAATGGGCTGTTCACAGTCTATCATGTATGGCTATCCATGATTTGAGATGATAACATAAGATGTTACAATTCATAGGATTTGATGGAAATATACAAAAAGAAAGCCAAAAATTATGGCATGGTCTAGGCCAGTATCCTCTGTATGCTCTTCAGTTTTGTTAGTATTTGTACATAGTAAGTATGTTCTTACCTTGGCTAATTTTATAAAGACCCACAGCTATAACCATAATAAGGGCCATAACTTTTGCATATGTGAAAAGATCTTGTATTCTGGTTCCCCACTTCACATTGACACAGTTAATAAATGTCAGGGAGCCTAATAAGAAAATAGGATACAAACAAGATAAGCACAGTTAGCTGTACTTCATTAAAATGCAGGATATTTGCGTTTTTATCTTTTTATTTTAAAGAAATCAACTGAATGCAATAAGGACTTAAAAGTGGAGGGGAATAAGAGTTATCAAAATGCATACAAAAGGATTTTGCAAGAAAGGCGGTGATAAAGTTAGTGGGATACGCCTGTTTCATGTACAAGCCTGCCCCCTGATGGAAAACAGGAGCAGCGCGATGTTGGCACAAAAGACGGTCATCTGTAAGGAAATAATTGATTTGAAAGTTAGTTACATCATGGATGATTTGCACGTTCTGAATCTGTATTCTCTACATGTGTCTGAGTAGATTCACCAGCTCCAAAAGGGAACAACTCTGAAAATTAGGAAATGCAAGAAATATATTTAATTTATGCCTGCCAGATAAACAATAAAATTAACCACTTTGGGGTTATGTATACGTATATAATTGTATGGGTCTGCTAAAAATGAAATACAGCTAGAACATATGAACTTAGGAGGAAATTTAATAATGGCTGAAAAAATTCTAATTGTGGTAACCTAGTGGTCAAGAAGCCTAATGTGTCCATTAAGCTCTTACACCTAAACTATCAGAAATGTTTTGCATAGGGGGACATAGACAACAAGGAGATAAATGGAAGGCTTTTCTTCATCCAATACATGAAAAAAAATGTACCATTGATATAAAACACTATAAAGCCTGTTGTTGTTGTTACTGTTGTTCATATGATTACCAAGAGCTCTAAGGAATGAAAATAATCTGAATCAGTATGCTTGCCTAGAATCTTTTCCACTTGAGAGATTTTACTTGCTGCTTTACTAAGGCTTCTTTTTCTTTTTCACTGTGAGAAGAAAACTGTTCTTTACTTGGGTCTTTTGCTGGGGTTTGCATTTCTCTGCCCTTCTAGATATTCTATTAACAAACCAAACGTGGCATTTCTCTATACCAGGGGGGAGGCCCTGGGGAAGGATGATGTCATGAAAAGGGCTCACAAACAGCTGTGAGCGAGGGCTCGCCAGTGCACAGTGGATGCCTCATGCATGCAGACAAGCTCCGAGACTTTGTCCTCCCTTCTGCTCCTTACACTGTAGAAATAGAGTATATGATGGCAAATAGGAAGTGGATGTATCTCCTAAGATTATTCTTACCACCCTTGTCTGACCACATTTTTGTGTATACTAAAGAAGAGCTTGGATTGTGCTTTTATGAGTGTGCCAGTGGCTTTCTTTTTTAAGGATAATGATAATGAGTTATTCATTGGCTAGCATGTTAAAAATGCTACAATTGGGTGGTGCAATTTTGTAGTTTCCCTATACTGCAGCTATAGGTGTAAAGGAACAGATAGCAAGGCAAAGAGAGAAAATTGCGGGGCTGTGAGGGAGGTGGGTATGAGTTAAATCCTGCATGGTTCCAAAGCATTTCTCAACTGCTGAGCACAGCTTAGGCTGTCTTATTGGGAAGGAGGGATCAGGGAAAATGAGGTAGAATGCTTGCACCTAGCACGAAGCCTCCACTGGGTCGAAGTCATAAGCAGTAGTAATGCCCATGCATATTTCACGCAAGGAAGAAGGCTACTTCAAGAATGTCATCAGATGAATTTGACAAGACAGCAAAAATACATGTACAAAGTACTGAGAAATGGTCTACATTTTCCAACAGGGAAATGGAAGCCAGGGAGTGATGGGCCAAAATGAAACTGAGGATGCAAACCTGTGGCCTCTGGTTTGGACATTATCTGGGACGCCGTAGGATTTTACTCATTCATTCATTCATTCATTCATTCATTCATTCATTCATGTATTTACAGGCTGCCTATAACTTTCAAGGCCTTCCTAGGTGGCTTACAATTCACTGAGATTTTGGGAAGCCTGAGCACTGATGATCTTGATGCTTGGACTCCAAGGGCTAGTCTCCTGCCCCCTAGAATTTCATGTGACACCACCTGCCCTCCCTTACATTCACAACTGGGCCTGGGAGGAGAGGAAGAGGCTGAGGCCATGGAACTGTGCTGATTTCAATCAGCATCCCAGCAGTCTTCCTTTCCCGCCACTGTCTCAAAATCTGGAGGTGCAAAAAGGGTCTCATAAGCCTCCAATATCAGCATATTACATAATAAGCACCACACAAGGTCTGTTCTTCCAAACATATAATCATTGCTACAAACATGCAGAATAATTGCTACTGTGTGCTTTAGTGCAGGAGGAGGTATCTTGGGGACCTCCAGATGTTTTGGCCCACAACTCCCCTGATTCCTCACCATTAGCTCTACTGACTAGGACCGATGGAGTTATGGCCAACTCCTGGAGGGGTAGATAATTTATGGAAATCTTCACAGGCTGCATCTACCAGGCTAAATGCAGCCCATACAAGAGATGTCACCATGGATTATTGGGTACTCAACAGATCTTCCATTTTTGCCATTCCAAAGCCAGGAGTAAATCCTAGAGGCTTATTGAGATCCTGGTGAACCAGCAGACATGTGGCAGAATCTGATGTCATGTGGGTGTCTGTGAAACTCCCCAGTGGTGCAATAGGAAGCTAGCTCTTCCTAAAGCAATTAGAAATGAGCAAAAGTGCCTGTTACCAGGATGGAATGGGGCAGCAGAGCTCAAAGGAGGAATGGTTGCTGACCTCTCCCTTTCTGGAAATTGGTATTTTGTATCATCTCTGGACCCGTTTTAGGAAGTGGCACCTCTCCTTTGCACCAGTAGCGGGTTCCAGAAGTGGCATGATACAGTTGCTAGAAATGGAGTGCTGGATCCTGCCAATGGTGTGCAGGTTTTTTGGCTGGGTGGGCAACAGGATGCATCATTTTCTTTAGCCTGCTTTCAGAATTGCATGGCATGGCATGGTCTTCTCTCCAATCAATTTGCCTTTGCACTACATTCTGTATTTGTCTATCATATAAATACAAAAAGTTGTAGTTGTTGTTTTTAATTGATAGTCCTGTCACAATTCCTTTATTTCATATTTGGCCTTCCTGTTCTTCTGTTTCCTTTGACTGTCCCTAGCATTAGTGTCTTCACCAATGAGTCTTGCCTTCTCAAAATATTGCCCAAAGTACCGCAGTCTCAGGTTTGTCATTGTTGTTTCTACTGAATGTTCTGGCTTGATTGGATCTGGGACCCAATTATTCCTCTTTCTGTCAGTCCAAGTTCTTTGAAGAACTCTTAACCTAGCACCTTGCCTCCAATTCATCAATGTAATTCCTGTCTATGCTCTTCACTCTCCAGAGTTCAGGCCCATGCACAGTGATTGGGAATACAATAGTATGGATGGTCTTGGCCTTAGTCTCCAGTGAAACATCCTTACCATATACGCCTGCCCGCTCCTTGAGATCGGCGGGAGAGGCCCTTCTGCAGGAACCCTCCGTGAAAGAAATTAGGAGGGTGAGTACCCGGAGGAGGGCTTTCTCTGCGGTGGCGCCCAATCTATGGAATGTGCTCCCCAGAGAGGTCCGCCTGGCGCCGTCGTTATTTGTTTTTTGGCGCCAGGTGAAGACCTTTTTATTTAAATGTCATTTTAATTGTTAACAATATTTACTTATTTATCTGGCCAGGGCGACTTCTTTTCTTTTCTTTTATAACTTTTCTAACTTCTTTTATATCGTTTATATTTTTTATTTATTTTATATTATTAATTTTAATTTTATATTGTTATTTTTGTATTGTATTTTATTGTGTTGTAAGCCGCCCCGAGGCTTTGGCAAGGGGCGGCATAGAAATGTTCTAATAATAATAACAACAACAACAACAACAACAACAACAACAACTTCATAGTGATGACACTTCTGGGACCACATTGGCACTATGAAACTCCTCGAGTTTAATGGATTTGATCAGTAAAACTGTCTTCTGTTTGGTTTTACAGGCTGGGGGCTGTAAAAGCAGATTCTAACACTCAAAGTAACCAGCTCTTCTTTGCACCAGCCCGCCCCATTCATGGATGATCCACCTCAATTGGTCTTGTTCTAGCTTCAAATGTCTTGGCATTGAGCCCTGGCATCACTCAGAGCATCAATAGTAATTTTTAAAAATCCAAGCAAAATCTGGTCAAACGGAAGTGCTGAACAAATAAAAGATAGTGAAACTGGGTATTTGCAGGAGTGTTTGTCTGTCTGTTTTCAATATCTCCAGATGTGAGAACAAGGAGAATAGATACCCATTCTTTCAATGCTGTCCAGCATTCAAAGAAAAGTTATAATTGGCTACAAAAGAGCTTGGATTTAGAGGAATGTGACATAGTCAGTGCTGAAGATTATGGGTAGGTTTGCATGACATGCTAAATCAGACTTCCTGCAGTTTGGCTTAGAAACTACCCTACCTGAAATGCACATGACAGATGCTTTGGCACATCATGGGTAGGGTACACTCTGTCTGCCCCGCCTCCTTGCTTGGCATACCATGGAACCATACTCGTTGACTGGGGCAGGGAAGGGTAAGCAAGGAGTGCTGATTGGCAGCTGTGCCATCACACCTTGCTCCTCCAGCTGCACCAGCCAGGATGTTCCGCCATATTCTGCTGACCTGCTCTAGAAGAAGCCACTGAGTGCTCCCTCCCTATTTGGCACTGTGGCTGCCAAGCAGTAGCAATGCCAGACACGGGTGGCTCTGTGCCTGCCTGAGTGAAGTAGAGCGAAAGCTTCCGATAGACACTCTCAAGTGGGCTCGGGCTTGCCTGGCAGCCACTTGGCTAGAGTGGCAAGGATTTCTCTCTTCTCTTGCCAAGCACCTCTGTGGTAGTTATATATTGTTTTGTTATTTATACTGTTATTTATTTTATATTGCTATTTATTTTATATTGCTATTTTTATATTGTTATTTTTGTATTTTATTCTCTCCTCTCTTGCCAAGCACCTCTGTGGTAGTTATATATTGTTTTGTTATTTATATTGTTATTTATTTTATATTGCTAATTTGATATTGTTATTTTTGTATTTTTTGTATTTTATTTTGTGTTGTGAGCCGCCCCGAGGCTTCGGCAAGGGGCGGCATAGAAATGTTTTAATAAATAATAAATAAATAAATAAATAGTTGGGGTCACTCTGGGCTTGTTGTGCCGTTTGGGTTCAGATCATGCAGCGAGTCCAGTGGTGGCTTCTAAGCTCTGCAACAAGCAGTGACCTGTCAGGGTGGCTTCTATGCTCTGAATCTGGGCCGTTATCCTCCCTAAATAAGCCATGGTGGATTCACATGACACAACAAGCCCCACCCCACCCCAGCTTATACACTGGGGGAGGGGCTTATCAGGTCATGCAAATTCAGCCTATATTTATTTATTTATTTATTTAAAACATCTGTATGCTGTTCAATTGTTCCACAGCATCTTTGGGCGGCTCACAATCACAAGATAAAAACACAACGAAAACATATAAAAACCAATAACACATTAAAAGTAACAATAAAATACAAGCAAAAAATACAAAACAAAGGTCTTGTGGCATTAGTTACCAAAATATTTTTTTTTAAGGAAGGTCTTCACCTGGCACCAAAAAGAAAGTAGGGAAGGGCCCAGGCAAATCTCCCTGGGGAGAGCATTCCAAACATGGGGAGCGGCTGCAGAAATGGCCCTCCTCCCAGCGGCCACCCCTCTACCCTCCTAAAGGGATACCCACACAGGAGGGGCCCCTGTGTAGATCTCAAAGGCCAGGTAGGCATGTACAGTACATATATGCTCCATTTACCTGCAGAGTATAATATTGAACAGATGCTTTGCTGAATGT
Organism: Varanus komodoensis; assembly: GCF_004798865.1. Lineage (NCBI taxonomy): Eukaryota > Metazoa > Chordata > Lepidosauria > Squamata > Varanidae > Varanus > Varanus komodoensis. Next base: position 3,940,486 of record NW_025335438.1, read on the forward strand.
TCAAGCCTTTCTAGAAACTATCACCCACCCCTCTGGCTTGAGGTTAGAGAGAGCAGTTCAGGGGCATGCTTTCAAAAACTAGCATTATGTAAAGAGATGCCAGCTCACTTTTCAGATTCAGTAATAGAAAAGATTGACAAAGAGCATTAAAAGCCCTTTTGCAAGGCTAGGGAGCTAGATTTGGTTTTAAGACATGTAGACTCAAAGATCAACTTCATATTATGTAATCTTTGGAATGACACAACCCCACAGCTCATTTCTTCTTCCAGAAACTAAGCTGTGCGTGTGTGGTGGAGGAGGGCAGAGGAAGAAGCCTGGTCATAGGTTAATGGTCACTCAGTGGTGTTACACGGAGGAGGCAGACAGCTTCTCTCTTGAACTGGGAGCTCGGCATGATGCAATCTGAGAATATGAACTGAAATGTACTTGCATTTCTCAGAAGCAGCTGAAACACACATAGACACCAACACAAAGGCATGTGTGTGAGAAGGTTGGCTATGTCCCAAGTAGCATCTTCCCACCTCCAAAGAATATAAAAGTGGCCTTGCTGGAGCAGCCGTTGCCTCTCAGCAGTCCCTTGTGAGCAGCAGACTTCAATAGGTCTGGAAGCTCACACAGAGGGTATGAAAGTGATATTTATCTGCAGCATCTCTTGGATTGTTTATGTCAAATATCTGGGAATCACTAGAGAGAGGAAAAACCGGGGAGGGAAATCTCTAGAGACCTGGTGTGGCGTTGCTGCTGCTGCTAGCACAGCCAAATTTGCCTCACCCTCGAATTTGGCAGCACACCGGGGTTGGAAAAGCAACAATTGCTTTGAGACAAGGTGCTTGGGGAGCACGCCCCTCATTTGGAAGCTAATTTGCACCCCAGGGAAAGTCCTGGATGCATTCTGCTTCCAAGCTGGATGCAAGTTCCAAAAGTCCCTGGTGCTGAAGCAAATTCTTTGCTTCTTTTGCTGCTGCTCCTGAAGCAGTACATTCTTTGGAATGAGCTGCAAAAAATCAGGGAATGCATGCCGCTCACAGGACATGGTTTCCTCCCGCCCCTGTTCTGTAGTCTGAGATAGCTGGTCCATGATGCCTACAATACTTAACTCCCCAAGGAGTCAGGCAGAGGACTTTCTTTTAATGGTGCCAGCAGGACTTTGAACAGAATTCCCAGCTCCTGTTCCACCAAATGAGCAGGAATGTCCTCAAACATAACAACACTAACTTCCCTTGTTTTGAAGCACATTCCGTAATTACTATCACAATGAGATGATTAATGCCAGAGTCTAAAATTACTTAACTGTATTTAATATTTAACCATTTTTTTTTCATTCTCAGGCTGTGTCAGTTGCGCTAATGCAGCTGTGGGCAACTTACGTCCTTCCAAGGTGTGTGTTTGTTTTGTTTTGTTTTTGGCTTACAGCTTCCATGTTCCCTACCATTGGCTATCTGACTTGACCTGATGGGAGTTGCAGCCATCCAGATATTTCATCCTACAAGTTGCCCACTTCTGAGCAAATAGAAATTTAAATTTTTGTTTACAATGAAAACTGTCTTGAGTGCCATGGTCTTGGTAGAAAGGCAGGGCACCGAACTAATCAATAAATGATATAGCAGATACTTATGCTTTTTCTGGCCACCTTTTTGTCAGAAGATGAATAAAACTGCTGCTTGTGTTCTGAACCTACACAATCAACATACATTGTTGGATGGATTGACTACAGTTTTACTTACAGATGCAGGCAGCTGCAATCAACCTAACGGCTCCGTAGGGTGGATCGCAGTATGGAAATATTGGCTGAACAATGTAATTAGCAAAAGTGATGGCTATGACTGCCTGGGTTGTTGGTTCAATGATGAGCAAGGAAGACCATAGTCTGATAAAGGCTATAAAGCCTCCGAATGCTTCTAGAATATAGGCATAGCTTGCTCCTGATTTAATGATGGATGTCCCCAGTTCAGCATAACACAATGCTCCGAACAATGAAAAGATCCCACCAAGGGCCCAGAGGAGGAGGGAGAGTCCATACGAGCCACTGTACATCAGAACACCCTTGGGAGAGACGAATATCCCAGAGCCAATCATGTTCCCTACTATTAAAGAAATGCCATTAAACAAGGTGATTTCTTGTTTCATCTGCATTTTTTCCTTCTTGTTCTCTGCCACTGAGTCCAATTCATGTAATCCATTGTTGGGTATGTTCTTTTTCTTGCAACATGCTTTCCAAGGGCATGTCATCTTCAGTTAATCATTACCTGGAAATAAGAAGGAAAGAATGTTTTGTCTGCTAAAACAAATGACACAGTCACAAAGGACAGAGGTACAAGCGGAAGCCTGTAGCAGCTCTATAAGTGCATGACATTCAGAGCCATGTGGTGTGATGGCTGTTTGCATAGTCTCCGGCTGCACAAGAAGTCCCAGGAACTACTGCAGAATTGACCAAGTGGCCAGAGCTACATGTGTTTTGCTGCCTTGTGTAGTTTGTGCTGCCAGACAGTAATCAGCCACTGAAATCTTCCCCAGCCTGGTGTCTTCTGCTGGACTACAAACCCCATTGCCATTGCCAGACCATGATGGCTGGGTAAAATGGAAGGTGTAGTCTAACATGCATGGGAATCAACAGGTTGGGGAAAGCTATACTACTGTGAGATTCTTTGGGACCAATCCTATGTGTGTTTAGTGAGGAAAAAATGTCCCAACCCTCCCAGTATTCTCCTGGCTGGTTTGGGCATGCTGGGAATTTTTAGAATATTTTCCTGTCTAAACATGCATAGGATCCTTAAGAGCCTATTTCCACCTACAAGATGAGAAATGCATGATGAACATTTCCATCCCCAAGAAGAATAAGGACCTAGATATTGGTGACAGTAGCATTTGTGATCTTATCTTTGAATAAGCTTTCCACCTTTACACAAGGAACTGAGCTGGGAAGCACAGATTGAAAAAGGAGCTCATACAAGAATGAATGGTGGGCGTGCAGAGAAGGAATTCTCAAGCAAGTTCTTTAGCTTCACATTTAGAAAGCTGAACCTGAAGGCATTCAAATTTGAAGACTTTGGGAACCATCTAATTGGTTTAGGATGTCATTTCTGCTGCAGTAGTGGTCACTCCATTTATTAGATAAGTGTGTGTGTGTGTGTGTGTGTGTGTGTGTGTGGTGGGGGCGGGGATATAGCAGCCAAGAACAAGCTTCCTGTGAGGTTAGAAAAAAAGAACTCTCTCTTATTTCCTAGCATCCCATCCTGCCAATCTGTCACTTTAACGCTCCCCTCATTCGATGGGCTAGTAGGAAAATGTGGAACAACTTAGTTTTCTCTTGGCTTCCTCATTGGCCAGCACTTGCTTCCCATCCCACAGCTGGAAATGGCAATAGCAGCAACCATGCTGAAGAAGGGGCGTTGCATGCAGCCCAAGCATTATGCCCGCAGTACTGGGGCCCCCAGTGAGAGGCTTCATAAACTGCCTGAGTACCTTGGGCAGTCTTAGCTAGGCAGGCCACCATTTTATATATAAGGATGTCCACAGTCTTAATTCTAGGCGATATTTTCTTAACAGGAATGACTGAGTGTAGGAATGAAGGTAGAACCTCTTTGGGGATGGTGGTGTGATCACTGAGGCAGCTATACTGAACCCAAAGTGTCTATTTCAGTTCTCCCCAAAGTAGAGTCCTCCAGATGTTTTGAACTTTAACTCTTCTCACCCCTCTGCCAGCATAACCAGAGGTCAGGGATTCTGGAAACTGGGAACTAGAACAGGACGCAGTGTCCCCCAATATGGAGAGAGGCAATATGGTGATATTCTCTTTTGACCTCTTTCTTAGCGATGCATGTATGGTTCAGAGGGAGAGAACAGAAGCTCAGACTGTACCATCTCTCCATGCATCAGCATCTCAAAAGCTACTGTCTCTAATAAAGCTACTTAGCTGTTTAAATGTAGGTTAAACTTAGATTAAACTTAGATTTACTTATTTGTCAAATTATCAAGACCTTGAGAAGTGCATTAGGTAGCCCGTTGGATGATGAACAGGGAAAAAAAGTGCAGAAGAGAATTGGCCATGATTTAGCAAATTAGTTGATATTATGGAACTGAGGAATAAGCAAATATGAATCAGATTCCTTTCCACTGCCCAGGGAGAAGCAGGGGTGTCATTAGGGCTGGGCCTCAGAACCAAAGCACGAGGGCATCAACCCAACCCAGCCTAGCCCAGCCCAGTCAGGCCCCTCTCCAAATAGGCAGATAATGAGGGCAGTGGCAAACCAGGACGTTCTCAGCACTGGCCTGGCAAAGGCAGGACAGAGGCAACTGGAGCTGATGCTGCTTTGCTCTCTGGTTAACACTGCTGATCGTCATGGAGCAGTCATCCGCTCACCATATTTTTAAGGAAGCTCATTTTATTGTTTTTATATAACAACATGTTATCCTTTCTCACAACAAAATGCTGCTTCTTCCCAAGAAAATGCATACATCCTCAGGGCACAGAAGCAAGCCCTGTTTTTGCCCTAGAGTCCCGGTGGTGGCAGGATTTAAATGAGTTAAAATGTGAAACTGCTCAGAGGAGGCCTGTTTAAAAGCAAGGTTGACAAACAGGTTTTTGTTTTGTCCTTTGTTCTAACAAGTCAGGACTGTAGACGTGGTTGGAAAGCATGGCATTGTGTGGATGTGAAAAGGAGCAGGTAAGGGGAAGGAACCGAATGCATCACATTCTCTGAAGCAATGCACAGCCCTCTCTCAAGGACTCTGGCTATACGTTACTCCACAGTGGAGAGAAAAAAGAGATTAATTCCTGAAATAAGTTGGAGTGGAGGATATAAAAAGAGGCAAAGTTGAAGCTTTGGAAGTTGGAAGGGTTGTTTTTCTTAGAGAATACACTTCATAGTAAGGATTATGCTTTTAATTTTGCAGTTTCAGAACTACCAGATTCAGGCCTCTCTCTCTCCCCGTGTGTGTGTGTGTGTGTGCGCACGTGCACATGGGGGGTGGGGGCATTTCAAGTGTAGACACTGTCATCATTCCTAGATAGAGAAAATGTTTCATAGGATTTGGTTTGAAATTGAGAATATCTTAGTGGTTCTTGATTAATTATTACTAGGAACTTGAACAATAATGGGTCATCCATATGGCTTAGCTATTACCTTTATGTCTACTGAATAATGTGTGTAGCAGCTGGGTTTTGGACAGTTTGTTCTGAGCTAACATCTGCAGAACAAATTGCCCAAGGTTTTCCCCAGTCTCACTTTTCATTCTCTCTTCATATCACACAATATTCATGTTAACCTTTTGTATAGCACTGATTTTTTATTTATGTATTTCATTTGGAGTGTTTTATGCTACTTTTTATTAGCAGGGCTCCAAGAGCAACTTGCATATAATCAATTAAACTAGACAGTCCCAGCCTGGAGGTTTACAATCTCAAGACATTTTGAACAAAAAGAAGGTGAGGGGTGGGCATGGGGGGGGGGATACTCTTTTAGCTGGTGGAGTGGCCTTGCTTTCCCTTTAATCTTCCTCAGCTCACTCTGCTAGAATGGGGATCTCATTCTCTTACTCTTAGGCAGTTACAAATGCTACATGCTCAGAGTTTGCAATGAGTATTTACAAACTGGTTGTGAGATGAAAAGTTTATTTTATTCTATAAAAGTTCAGGGTTCATGCACGTGGACTCCCTTTGTCCATTAACTCAAGTGGCTACCGGTCTATTCCTGATATGAGATACTCACCTAGAGATAAGAAAAACTCTACTTATAGTCTGTTACTGGTGAACCATAGTGACAAAGGGCAACTGCTTGATTTATTGCAGTCTCAATATAATGCACAGCCGAATCACCTCAATCCAGGGCCTCCGCTGGAGTGGGGAGGGACCCATTTAAGTGCTTCCACATATGTTTTACGGACATAGAGAGCACTTTGGAAGTAAAAGGAAACATTTGTGAATCTAGAACCTCCACTGGAATGAAAGGGTCAGCACATTCAGGAGTTCTAGGATTGCATCACGGTTTACAGTAAATTCCAGAAGATGACAGAATCTATAGAATATGGTCTTCAGAATACTCATCAACAGGAGCTTCCCTCACTGTCTGTTAGCATCAACTAGTGCAAGAAAAGATCACGTTTCCTTCTTGCATTCTCTTTCCCATCTTCCTCAAGCTTGATAATTTGAAGGAACTGCCACTCTTCTATGGGTACAGAGTGTGCTAAAATTAAGTTTATTATAGTCACCTGCATTATGATGCATTTTCTCTCTGGGTATCATCATGAAGCCTTTTGATACCAAAGGAAATCCAGTGACTTACCTTTTTAGCTAAGTTTGCCCTCTTGGCACAGAAAAGTGTGAAAGAAAGGACACTTTGTTGTTCAAATCATGCAATTTAAGTCTTCAAGGATCATTGCCTTCTTGTGAGAGGAATGCAAACTAGCCAAAGAAGTCTAATTCAAAGAGCAACTAGATCATTGACAGAACAGCTTCATTCTCCCATGTCTCTTGGAAAATACACAAGACAGTCAAGTGACAGAGTCAAGATGTTCAGATATACAGAGCTTTGGTCTCAACAATGTCCACTGGGATGGAGGATTCAAGTGGATTCCCTGGTCATTTTACTGGGAAAAATGTTGGAGAGCTGTCTGAATACTTCAGAAGAGTGGGGAAGAAGCCAGGTCATGATGACTCTTCCAACACTTTGAGAAATATTTACTAGGTGAAAAATGAAAGATGATATGTACCAATCAGGATTTTTAATGCTTTCTTTCCCTTGCAGAAGTGTGAGGGTGTCTAAATATTGCCCCTGAACTTGGCGGCACAAGTTCTGGGAGTGGCAGGAACGCATTTGCTCTGTGGAAGGAATGTGCCAACTGCACCCCTCTCTGATCTGGCCATAGTCACCCATACATTAGTTGCTTCATGTTTGGGCTACTGCAATGATGCCTTTGCAAACCGTTTGGACTTGTCAGCTGGTCCAGAATGGCCCAGCTAGACTAGTTACAGAACTGGGAATGGCTACAGGAAGGCGATGATTCCTTTATTCCAAAACATCACTTACTACTGGCTAGTTTCCAGAAACAGTATGAACTGCCAATTATGACTTATAAAGCCCTGTTTGGTCTAAAGGACCACCTTATCTAACATGGGCCTGCCGGGGTTTTAGAATCTTTGAGACATATCTGTTGGTTCCACTGCCAACAGATAATGGTGTGGAAGAGGGCCTTCTTAGTGGCTGCTCCCATGCTGTGGAACTCCCTGCCAAGGTGGGCTGTGAGTGGGATTAGGCTGACTCTTCTTCCATTAGCCAAAACATTTTTATTCAAGCAAGCCTTTGACATGCAAGCTAGTGGATGCTGTATTTATTCTGTTATTGTGATATTTTAATTAATTATGTATTTGTTTTATTAGAGTGTAAATCAGATTGCTGTGAGCCGTCCCAAGATGCCGAGGCATGTGGTGATGGCATATAAATTATTGCGGCCTGATGATGTGAACAAGGTGCTTGGATGAGTACGTCCCACCACTTGCCTATTGGACCCTTGCCCGTCTTGGTTAATAAATAATTCCAAGCACAGGATTGGGATCTGGAACTTGGAAGTGGTTAACGCTTCTCTGAGGGAGGGTCGGGTGCCTGCCCCTTTAAAGGAGGCGGTAGTCCAACCGGTCCTGAAGAAAGTGTCACTGGATCCAGAGATGGCCACTAATTATAGACCAGTGGCCAACATCCCGTTTCTGGGCAAGGTGTTAGAGTGGGTGGTGGCGGGACAACTCCAAGCTCTCTTGGATGAAACTGATCATCTGGACCCATTTCAGTCTGGCTTCAGACCCGGGTACAGTATTGAATCTGCCTTGGTCGCCCTGTACGATGACCTGTGCAGGGAGAAGGACAGGGGGAGTGCATCCCTGTTGGTTCTCCTGGACCTCTCAGCAGCTTTCGATACCATCGACCATGGTATCCTTCTGGATAGGCTAGCGGGATTGGGGGTCGGAGGCACTGCTTTGCAGTGGTTCCGCTCCTATCTCAATGGCCGATTCCAGAAGGTGGTGCTGGGGGACTATGGCTCTGCACCATGGCAGCTGTGCCATGGAGTACCACAGGGGTCCATTTTGTCCCCTTTGCTGTTTAACATCTACATGAAACTGCTGGGAGAGGTCATCAGGAGGTGTGGGCTGCGGAATCATCAGTACGCTGATGATACCCAGCTCTACCTCTCGTTTTCCACCAATCCAGGTGAGGCAGTGGCTGTACTGAACCAGTGCCTGGCCAAGGTAATGGGCTGGATGAGGGCCAATAAACTGAAGCTCAATCCAGACAAGACGGAGGTGCTGTTGGTTGGCGGATCAGGCTTCAGAGAGGGTGAATTGAACTTAGTCCTGAATGGGGTTGCACTCCCTCTTAGGGACAAGGTCCGCAGCCTGGGAGTGCTCCTCGACCCAGAGCTTTCATTGGAAGCTCAGGTGACAGCAGTGGCGAGGAGCGCTTGGCTTCAGCTTCGGCTGATCCATCAGGTGCGCCCCTACCTGGAGTACGACTGCCTGGCGACAGTGACACATGCACTGGTGACTTCCCGCCTTGACTTCTGTAATGTGCTCTATGTGGGGCTACCCTTGAAGACGGTCCGGATACTTCAATTGGTTCAAAATAGAGCTGCCAGGCTGCTGACAGGGACTGGGCGTTATGTTCACATGACTCCAGTCCTCCGTCAGCTTCACTGGCTTCCCATTGAAGTCCGGGCCCAATTCAAGGTGTTGGTGATGACCTATAAAGCCCTAAACGGCTTGGGTCCTGGTTACCTGAAGGAGCGCTTACATCCATATACACCTGCCCACTCCTTGAGATCTGCGGGAGAGGCCCTTCTCCGGGAACCCTCCGTGAAAGAAATTAGGAGGGTGGGTATTTGGAGGAGGGCTTTCTCTGTGGTGGCGCCCAATCTATGGAATGCGCTCCCCAGAGAGGTCCGCCTGGCGCCGTCATTATTTGTTTTTCGGCGCCAGGCAAAGACCTTTTTATTTAAACGTCATTTTAATTGTTAATATTATTTGCTTATTTTATCTGGCCAGGGTGACTTATTTTATATTGTGAATTTGTTGTATATTTGAATGTTTTATATTTTAATTTTATGTTGTGAGCTGCCCCGAGGCTTCAGCGAATGGGGCGGCATAGAAATGTTTTAAATAAATAAATAAATAAATAAAATGTTCTAAATAAATAAATAAATAAATAAAGTCATTATAATTGTAAGCAGTCTTGGATGGTATTTTCCCAGTGGAAAGCTGGAATAGAAATACAATGAATAATTGTACATTTTTAGTACAGTCAATGTACAGAGTGACCTAAAGAAGTTGCAGAAGAAATGATACGAGCATCAAGTAATTCCTAAAATCCTTTTAAAAATAAAAATAAAATGAATGTATGTTCAAAAGAAGTGGTTGGGGGTGAGGTTGGCAGTGTCAATGCTTGATAAATAACTTGTGAAAACAAGGACTTTCTGTCCTAGTTTTCATAATTGTCCGAATATATGATGACTTTTTATTAAACTAGGAAGGACAGCACCCTATGCAGTTCCTCTGGAATGTTGGGAAAATATACTCCAACAAAAGGAAAAACTGGAAATACAATATGGATGCAGATAAAATGGATAGGAACTACTACAAACTGTTTTTTTTTGGGGGGGGTGAAATTAAATGGCTATGTATTCACCATTTTAAGCAGTGTTTTTGAAATTTGGCCTATTTATAACTCTTGATATGCAGTTCTTCTCTGCAAGTGTAAGAAATTTGGGACAAATTGTCTTGGTTTTATGATGATTATGACATCATCTGCTTCCTGTTGAAGAATGCAGAATTCCACAGAAATCTGAATTACTTTCACATCAGCACTGCATTAAATGCTGAAGCATATTTTTCTTAACTTAGGCAGGCTATGGAAATGTTGTCAATCAATCCTCTAGAGAAGAAAAAGAAAAAAATAATGGAATGTCTTCTTCTGGTTTGATCATATAGTGTCTCATGGGAGTTAAGATACCCAGAAGCATAGGTGATAGGTGCGGGGGACTCATCCTTACTCTACTATATAGAGGGAGGGAATGATTCAGGTTTTGTGTAATCTGGAATCAAAAAAGGACACATGTTCAGTATTTCTTGGGGCAGGACCAGGAAACATGCTGTGGGAGCTTAATTGTTCTCTGGAAGAATCCCATTGGGCCTGTGGTCACCCTTAAATTTCCTAGCAAGTGTTCCTGCTGTGGACCTTTTCTCAAATAAATTCTACTAAGCCTTATTCAAAGGAGACCAAAGATTATTGAATCAGCCCTGGAGCATCCATATTTGGAGGACTGGACTGCAGGTATATTACAAAAGTCTCATGTCAGCGTTAGGGCTTTTCTTTCTTCCTTACGGGCCTTGCAAGTGCTTGTGTTTCCCGGCCCTTCTTCAGTCCAGCCTCTCAGTGCCCCTGGAGAGAATTAGATTGTGCTTTTCAGACCTAAGTGTTTGTGGGGTAGGACGTAAGGGAAGAGGGAGCACCTGTAATCTGATGAGTGGTCGAAGAAAAAATACAAGCAGCTTTGTTAGTGATTGGAAGCAAGAGGGGCAACACAAAGCTGTTGCTGATTACTTTGTAAACCCTGCCTCTCCATTCATGAACGGACTTGGTAATCTTGATAACTGAATGCAAAGTTTGCCATGCCCTTAATGCTTGAGCAGAAAAGATGTTTCAGCAGGTACAGCTTGTCTTAACCCTGTGTGCTGTTAATAGCTTGATAACTCAGCTGTTAAATACAAAGGAGATTTCTCTGTCACTTACACCTATTTGGATTGTAGGAAAGGGCAACTGGACAGAGTCTGGCCTGCCAGACCTCAGAACGCTGCTGAGTGAGGCAGGTCTTCTCTCATTCCCTCTATATGGCACCTGTTTAAATCAAGTTGTTGCCACAGGAGGTGGCAGATGGGCACCAGGCACCTTGCTGCCCAAAGGGGTGGTCATGCAAGCATTTCTGTAAAAGAGGACATGCGTCACCAAATTATTTAGGTCAGTGCATGTTTGGAGATCCTGTGGTGCAGTGGTTAGAGTGCTGGACTGACACTCAATAGATCTTGGTTCTGGTCCCCACTCAGTTATGCAGCTCTTTGGATCAGTCACTGACTCTCAGTCTAACCTACCTCATAGGACTGTGTGATAATAAAATGAAGAGAGTGAAGGCCATGTAAGCCACCTTGGGTTGTTTTCTAGAAGCAAAAAGATGGGCTATAAATGTCATAATAAATACATTACAAAATCATTGTGATAACAGAAATACAGTAGATCTGGCTCTACTGGAGAAGACTACAGCCAGGTGCTGTCCAGGTGTCGTGTGCTGGGAGGCATCTGTTCTCTCTCCATCTAGTTGCTTCCCTTCCCCTCTTCATAATTAGTTTTTTTAAAGCTTCCATTGGTTTCAAAGATGCTGTTTGCTTATCTGAATTTGATTTCTTGATGCAGTCAACAGGGAAACCAAATGTGCTATAGCTACAAATACTTTTCACTGTTTCAGCTCTATCACTGTACACTTGTTATAAACTGGCTTTGGTTCCCCATGTGATGCTTGTCTGATGTAACCGTTACCAAAATAGTCATTTTCACCCAGAATGGACAGAGGTGAATCACCAACTTTGGGTTCTTTTCCTTGTTTTTGATTTCTCTCAGAATGACACATTAACCAATGACCATTCATATAAATCAGAAGACTGTACTCTGGAATAATTTATCTCATAATCACACACACATGGAGGGAGGGGGGGAGCTGCCCCTAACTGTTGATACAGTCATTGATTTATAAACGTTTGACAAAAACAGCTATTATAAGCTCAGGCATGGCACCAGCTATAGTGCTGGAAATTCAGTTACATTTGCTTGTCTCAAACTTCAAAACACAGTTATTGAGCATGCCCAAATGCAGGCTGGAAGAGGCGTGTTTATTAAATGAACACATGCCAAATCAGGAACAAGCCAAACGCACAAAACAAGCTTGCTGTTGTGAGCAAATATTTCCCCCAAAAGTTATAGTATTAAGCTAATCCTCACAAACTCTGTCCACAAACGTGGTAATGTTCATTGTCCAGTGTATGATAAAAAGAACCTGCCTTCTAACAAGAGTAGGAAAATGAGATGTTTTGTTTGCTTTTTGTTTTCAGAAGGTTCCTGCTTAAAAAATAAAAACTTAAAAAGCCACATTCAAATCATGCACTGTCTCTAATGAAATGTGATAATAACCTGTAATAATTCTCACCTCTGAGAATATCAAAAAGTAAATTTTATTCTTATCTGCAACTGGTAAATACATATTGAAAAGGGAACTATTCAAGCTTACCCGTATTTCACCGATGTCCTACTTGGTTTAGCAAGGAAGCGGCTGCAACTTCAGGAATGGGGCAGTGAGCTCAGAGACTAAGTAAGTGAGCAACAGCTGTCTGATGGGGAATGGTAAATGATAGGAATATGAATGGCCCTCTTCCCCCCCCCCCCCGCCGCATGCACGCACTTGCTGCTGCTTGTGTCTCGTTAATGTGGGAAACAAAATCAGCCACAGCAGCAAGCCAGACCAAATTATTTTTCCCCAAACAGCTCGGATACACCAATAAGCAACAAACTGTCACGACTACAGCTGAGCCCATTCCCTTCTGGATTTCTTAGAAATGCACTGTTTACTAAAAACAGCGGAAATTGCCCAGTCAGTTCTCAGTCTATTTTAAAAAACCAGACTGTTTTATTACCACAATGAGTTATTAGCATCATTTATCTCAATGTGACATGGCTCACTTCTGAAGTGGCTGTAGCAACATAGTTCACAAAAGCCACTGGTACAAACCATCCAGTTTTCAGAACAAGGAATAGAAGTTTGAGTCAAAGCAGACATGACTTTAAATCCATGTCTAGCAACTATACCATGCTGCTGCTGCTGCTTTTACTCAACAGTAAGTGCAAAGGCCCTGATCCAGATATATATTTTAGAGCAGTGAATCTCTGATCAAACCAGAAATAAGTACCTAGCAGCTGTGTTTTCCCATTTTTACTTTAACATAAGCGCAGGTAAGTAAGCACGTAAATAGAAAAAGTTCCTGGCATCTCCACACACCTTTAGAGAGCCAGTATTGTGTGGTGGTTAGAGTGTGGGACTGGGATTCAGGAGATCTGGGTTCTAGTCCCCACTAAGCCATGGAGCTCACTGGGTGACTTTGGGCCAGTCACAGATGCTCAGCCCAACCTACCTCACAAGGTTGTTGTTGTGAGGATAAGATCATGAAGAGGAGAATAATTATGCTAGCTATTTTGAGTTCCTTGGAAGGAGAAAAGGTGGGATATCGATACAATAAATACGTTTCAGAAAGCTGGGGTTGGGGGGCTAGATTGAGTTTCCTGCAACTACTCTAGAGTAGAATGCTGGGAACAATAGATAGCAAAAGAAGAAGAGGATGGCAGAGAATGAGGTGGCTGGAGTCATTGAAGCAGTAGGTGTGAGCTTAGGTGGACTCCGGGGGATGATGGACAGGAAGGCCTGAAGGAATGTTGTCCATGGGGTCGTGATAGGTCGGACATGACTTCGTGACTAACAGCAACAACTCTAGAGTAGAAATAGGAAAAAATATACCTGCCAAACCAGTATTTACAGTAATGTTTGCTTTGGCCTTGAGACTACACTTAAGTATGGGCAGAATGCAAAGACAACAAAAAATTCATTCATGAGTTACTAATTCAGACTAGAATCAGGCATACTAGATGGGAAGGTCAACTTTAGGCTAGTCTTATGACAGAATCAAAAACAACAGGGTAAGATAGAAATGTGACATCCTGATTTGAAAGACATTGCATGGAAAGCCCATGGAAGTCATTGGGATGGAGCCTACAATGCTCAGCACATTTTCCTGGGAACATGTCCTATAGACTTGCACTATTCATTCCATTAATGGCTTATGATCCAGCAAAAATCTGCAAGCATATTTTCCTAGTTCTTTCTTGATCCATGCGTCTATTCTAGCCTTTCCCAAACAGGTGCCCTCCAGAAGTCTTAGACTCCTATCCATCTAAGCATTCTGATCAGGAATGATCAGGAATGCTGGGTGTTGTTGGCCAAAATGCCTGGAAGACACCAGGCTGGGGGAAGGTTCATCTATACCATCAAGATGGATGAATTTTCCTAAGAATAACATACTCCCTCAAAAGGACAAAGCAACCTGAAATGTCTCATGTTGAATTCTGGCTCTGCTTCTCATTACCTGCTTCTGTCCAGCTCTGCAACCATGGCTCAAGGCTGCCATGAACTATTGTTACCCATTAGACGTCTCAGCAAAGGATGGCTTTATTATCACATCAGCAACAACCAGGCAAGGAAAGGAGAAATCAGGAGGATATTAAACTATTTGAACTTCCCTTCTCCACCCTGCTCCAGGGTGCAAGATGCAGCCCCCCAACTTGGTCCAGCAGGACGATGGGGGAAAGCACACAGCACTCCTTTTCCAGTTTCCATGCTTTATTGTGAAATCAACAAACAGGAGCCACAAGGGTGGGAAAGTGTTATAAGTTGAGTGATGCGTGTGCCCATTCTCTACCTAGATGACAAACCATCAGAATAGGCTATCAGGTATTGATGGCTTCTTTGCAATACTCACTGATAGGCACCTGCCTTTCCTTCTTGGGACACTTCTGGCATTCCCAGGTTTATGCAACAAACCAGCACAACAGAGCTGAACATACTCTTGGATTCCTTTCTAAATGCAAAGCATGCAAAACACTTACCACCAGCATCCACTGAGGAGATGTCCCTCACAGAAGACCTCCTTGTTTAGAATGTGCTTGTTGAGACCAAGGGACAGAAAGAAGCAAAGTACAATATAGCCAGAGAAGCCGAGCAGGAAAACCACCCCAGCCAAGCGTCCTGGGAGCAGTTGCTTAAGAAGTTAATGAGTCTAAGAGAACTATGAAGGAGTCAAAACAAAGAGGCCGGGGTCGAAGAATGTATTTGTGTTCCGAAAGTCAAAGAACACCTGGAAGGAACTTACAAAGCACAGCCTAGCCATGGGGAGTGGCACAGGACTATTAGACGTCACGCCCCCTGTGTCTGCTGTTTATTGGTTTTTTTCAACAGCAGTTCCTATTTTCTGCCTCACTTCCACTATCTTCTTCAATTATTCCAACTGGTGGCTTTAAAAATCACAGCAGTAGTGACCAGTGACAGGAAAAGCAAGTTGACTGGTGATTCCAGCAAATCAAATATATTCAGGACCTTTTCACCTGTTTTTCATGCATCCCTCTTGGGATCCTCCCAAACAAGGCTTTTGTTTGCTTGGCTTATTTATATCAGATTTTTTTAAAGTCTAAGTTGTTCACAGTTAAAAACATGATTAAATGCCATAAAATCAGTCAATAACACTACAATAGAACCATAAAACATCTCATTAAAACAAACAATGCTAACAGTCAGGGAAATACCTGGACAAGCAAATATGTCTTCTCAGCAGAAACACTCCACACTCACGATCTCAGTGGAAAGAGCATTCCACCTTGTGGTCACCACAGTGAAGGAGGTCCACCTCTGAACAATGATGAAGCAGAAGCTAGGCTTCTCCCTCAGAGTGGCTTCTTATGGCATTGTCAGCCTGTTTCATTCATGGAATTTTAGAGTTCAGATGTTGCTGACTTCCCATGTTCAGCTGGAGTTCTCCCATGCTTCACAAAAATAGAAATGATAGTTTACTACAAGCTTTGCTGAGAAGAGCAGAGAAGAGCACTTTAATTTGAATTGTTCCCCAGAAACACCAAATCTGCTCAACAAGCAGCAGGGCACAGCTTGCAAATGGGAATTGGCTGGGCACATGAGAACCCATTCCCCCATTGGACTTTGCCCAATTAGCAGATGTAACAATATCTTTACATTATCCCTATTACTGAGTAGATTTCTGTGACTTGACTGAAGCCCTCAAAGTGCCTACAA
The DNA here is from genome assembly GCF_004798865.1 of Varanus komodoensis. NCBI lineage: Eukaryota > Metazoa > Chordata > Lepidosauria > Squamata > Varanidae > Varanus > Varanus komodoensis. Next base: position 3,956,419 of record NW_025335438.1, read on the forward strand.
TATTTACAGAATGTAACAGATACAGAAAGAAGCACGTGTTCCAAAAACAGAATTGAACACAACTGAACTGAACTCCATGTTAACAAGAGTGAACACCTGGTGTTCCTTCTCACAGGACAGTTAGTATCAGGTGGGACTGGCAAGAGTGGAAAAGCCCGGCTGGAGGCAAGTTTTCACGTTCTTTTTGCCCACTCCGGCTTCTCTTATTCTTCCTTTCTTCTCACAGGTCTTGGTATTAATTTGATAGCTGTGAGAACACATGGAAAGTCCCCACCCACCAAATTAGACATACACAGAAAAAAATCAGGCTTGCTAGGGGAAAAGCTACCTCTGTGTTTAGCTTAAGCGAAACATGTCTGAAACAAGAGACATATTTGAACTCCAGAAAACCAAATTAATTGTTGTTGCACTCTAAATGGTCTGAAGCCCTCAGAGGAGAAAACAACATTGAACAACTGGTCTACGACCATAATAAAACTGAATGAACTGAACAAAATTTTAATTTTAAAATTTCTAATTTGTGATGATTTTTCATATATTTGTCACAGCTATCAAAAAAACATACTCTGTAAAGCTGGCCTTTTAATCTAAATATTTAGGTCAGATGCTTTTCATCAGTCTGCAAAGATATGGCTACAGGTTTACAAGAAAAGCTAAACATTCAGATATATATTTCATTTCTATACCACTTGCCAGCTGAAGTTCTCTGTAAACAAAACCCAACCCAACCCAACCCAACCCAATGCTATTTGTTTTCTTTAAATCAGTTGCAAAACGATGATTTACAAGAGCTCACTGCTGGAAAGTTATTTCCAGTTCTGAGAAATTCTATTCCTCTTGAATCACAGTGCTTAATGGCTGTGCTATTTTAAGCCAGCAGTAAATGAGAGAATGAAGACCAACCAATACCATGTAATAGGAGATGCTTATGTTGGATAGTATGCTCAAGAATAAGTTTTACATCACTCTTCTTATCTTAGGTGACCCAATACACACTTATGCAAAGGGAAAGTTATATTGCATTCAGCACCCCTGCAGGTGTATGAAGTCTTACTGGATAGGAGTTGTGCACATGTGTGAGTGTGTGTGTGTGTGTGTGTACACACATACACCCTTCTCAACAGATAGGCTAGGTGCTTAAAAATGCCAAAAAAGAGGAACCACATTACTAAAACTAGGGAAAAGAAGGCATTTTGAGTAAAATGTGTATCTGGTGATTTAAGTCCACATGCAAATTTAGAAGTAATAATTATTATTCAAGTAGGAATACAGTAAATCTCACCATAGTGGGGCAGAGTCTGATGAGATGTTCTGTGGAGTGCCTCCCTGCCTGGGAGCTAACGCTTCATGTGCAACAATTCTTCTGGTTCTTTATCTTTAGACTGGATTTGGACTGGGCTGGCTTTCAAGCAGAGGGAGCTGTCGACTAGGACAGCTCTTGGATACCCTTTCGAATAGAGCACTGTCCTTTGTAAGACAGGCTGAATGTCATTGTACCAACAGATGGTCCTGTCCGTTTTGACAGTGGTTTGGAATCCACTTTGCTCCCACACTGCAGGGTAGGCCAGGAAAGAGTGATTTCTTCTACACCATTTTTTTTCTGCAGAGGATAATCAGCAGACAAGCCAAAATTCATATTCTACTGATGTCAGAACCCTTGCCTTCTGATGGTTGGTACATTATTGTACTGTACATCAGGCCTTCAATATTTGTGAATCAACATGCTAAAGACACAAACACACTATAGACATTCTGTTAGGATGAAATTTTAAATAGGCTAGAAGTTGAATTTTAAAGTATTGCTAAAATGGAAAATGAGTAGGTGGATTAAACTGGAACACATAAACACAAATTGTGAAGATGTCAAACTATGTCTATCCATATGCACACCTACATACATATTTAGCCAACAATGACAATATCAAGGGTTTATTACAAATTTCTTAAGCAAAAATTCACAATATACAGGGAGTTATAAAGACTGCCTCCTCCTAAGAATACCCATTTAACTTTGTGTTGTGATTCATACCCTGAATAGGGGTGGACAAATGTCACTTTTACTTTCTCTCACATTCAGTTTGTTTAAATTGTTAGTTCTTTTCATCCTGTTTATGAAGACATTGATGAGTTATCAGCAAACCCAATTAAATTCTTACTCATCCCTAGCTATGTATGTATCCTTTGCTCCTGCACTAAGTATCAGTTCTAGTGTCTTCCAATTAAGTAGCTCAGAGAGTAAAGAACCTCTGTACTTCAGAAAGATGGATAACTCTTTGTTCCTCTCTAGCTTCTTGCTCATACACACATGCAGCCCAGCAAAGTACTTTTTCCGACATGGGTAAAGTGAACCAGGGTTCCCACACATTTGGAAGCTGCCATGTGTGGACCAGTCCTTGGCATGCATGTACACCGAGAGCTGCCCTCTTGCATACAGTAAATCAGGACCCTGTGGCTGCTGGGCCTCTGCCTACTCATGGGAAGATGCCCACACCTTTAGATCAGATTGTGTATTCCAGAGTTAGTTTCTACTTTCTTTCCCACAGGATATTCCCATATTTTATGCAGGTCAGTGGCAATTCCCTGGAGCATGCAAATTTGGTAAGACACCTCCTTATAATAATATCTTTAAGTAGTTAAGTCAAATGTTGGTGAGACTGGCATGTTGTAAACCTTCTGCTTTGTTTGCTTTGATACATTCTGGTCTCTTCATCCATTTATACTGACCAAAAGATGGGAACCATTAAAAGATTGGGAGAAATGGGGAAGGTGAAGGGAGGTGGATAGAATCCTAGTTTCTTCACTCCAGCTCCAGGTACTATATTTTGGCCAGATAAGTCTTTGAGCTCCAAACTGGCAATTGCAAGCAATAATCTCTATGCCATTTTGCACTTTGTGTATAGAACCCCTATGATTCACCATTTCCAGGAATAGATCAATATTAGGGTGGTTTGATAAAATTAAAGGCTTTCCTTCACACAAGCACTGCAGTTAAGTCCTCATTAGCTGAACGAAGACAAGCATCAGGGGTACAACTAGGCTAATCACAGATATTTACCATTAGCTCCAATTGGTTTTCTATGCAAGACCTACTGGTTCTGGGTACTCATGGAAGTTTATGTTGCCTCCACTATTTGCATCAGTTAATGCTTTTTGACATAAGCAAACATTAACATTTTGTTGCAGCTCAGAAAATATTATAAATCATGTATACACCAATTCCAGTATTTTATTGATAAAGGCCTATATCGAGTTAGTTACTGGTAGTGCTGATAAAAGCACCTTGAAGAGATCAGTCTCCAGTGGAAAAAAACATAAGAAACTGCCTTAGATCAGTTTATGTGTTGATTTAGCCTGGTAATGTATGATCTTTCTGGCACCAGCCCTCCTCTGCTATGTAGTCTGATCTCGAGATACCAGAGATTTAACCTGGAGCCTGCTGTCTGCAAAGCAGGTGTGTTGCACTCTCTCCCCAGCTTGCAAATCCGCATGGGATGCTAAGAATACTGGTAAAGTAACAAAGATTGAAAGGTACTGGGATCAGGTGAATTGACTCATTTCCAAGCCAGCTCAAGCCCATACCATTTAGACAGAAATGAATTACATCAAGGCTCTCCCTCCACTGTCTAACTTCTCTATTGTTCTGTTCAGCAGGGTGCTTGGTGCTTTCACTGGACAAGACGGAGAATGCATACTCACAAAACCATGATTTTTGTTGCCATCATTCAGAAACTATATTCTGAACTATTTTACATATAGCAGTCCATATGATATTCTTTCCATAAGGAGACATTTTTCATTCAGATGGATACATGGAAATAATTAGCTTCATCTGTCCCACTTTTTAAGGAAAGAATTCCTTCTTCATTCAGTGGTAAACAGTCATATTGCAAAGGAATGAAATGTATTCTAATCTGTCCACATTCTCCTAAACAAAGTAGAACTTGCATATGAAAAGTAGTTTATTTCTGCCCCAATAGCTTCTCTCCAGTTCTCTTCAATGTCTTCTAATCTGAATAGAAGTGCAATTGATACATGGACATCAAAGGTGGGATCCTACACCCACTAACCTGAGAGTAAGTGCCACTGAATTCAGTGGATCTTACATCCAAGCAGGCATCTACAAGATAATACTATAAATATATTAATGATCATGGCTTGTTAACCTGTAGTCACTGTGGCTCTGGAAAAAGAAGACAGATGCTGGACTTCCCTGGTGTGGCTTAGTCTAGGGTCCAGGATAGCCAGACAAAATTACCAGGCACAGCAGGAGTCTTGAGCCAATTCCTCTCCACAGTCCTACCAAAAGTATCCCAGGAGACCCCACAGGAGCACAGTCCTCACCCCAACTCATGAGTAGACCTCATGAGTAGCAGTGAGGGCTTTTGACATTGATCCTGATTTTGGCAGTGGCACCACACTGTGGCTTCCTTCTCCAAGATCATCAGCAGCACCATTCTGATGCTTTACTCCCATCTGGTGGTGACATCAGGCAGCCAGGAGCTGAGCTGTGCCTGGCCTTCTGTAGAGGATTAAGCAGAGTGCACCCTTCCACCCAGAGCTGTAGCTGCTCAGCAATGGAGTGGGGACAAGCCATGCTCTGCTCAGCCTCCTATAAAGGAGAGCAAACAGAGCATGACTCTGTGGTCATATTGCTGGCACACAATGGCCAGTGGGGACTCCGGTAAGAAAGATGGCTTCAGCTGGTTCATTGTTTCTGATGGCCCAAAGGAGGAAGCTCCAAGCAAATCCACTTGGATAGCAGCATCAGCTAACTTGGGCACTTTAGGACAGCTGTCATTGGGATCTGGCCAGAACAACTTTTTGCCAAGTAACTTAGCAGCTGTCTGGGCCATCTTTGAGCTTGTTGTAATATCTGGGTTCAGAAAACATGCCAGGTCCAGGGGTGGCTCCTAAACCGCAGAAGAAGTCTTAGAGCAGGATTATAAGTCACCTTGAATGAACCATTGTGGGTTCACACAACACCATCCCTCATTTTTTAAGCCAGGCGGGTTTGCCATGTCATGTGAACTCAGGCACTGGATTTACCCTGGAAATCAGTCCAGGCAACTTGCCAGTGAGTTTTAGCTTGCAGCTTTCCTGCCAGTGACTAAGCCTTCTGAAAGGCACGCTGTCCTTTTAGAGTGGGGGAAAATTGCACAAAAGCCAGGAAACCACCAGATCATCAGGCCCCGAGGTTCTGCATTCCTGTGTTAGAGCAATGCTTTTTAAAATGAGTGCTGTGCAATCCTGGAGTTTCCTAGATATTTATAGGAGGTTCTTCAAGGAAAGGATCTCAGCTGGCAATCCAGGAATGGAGGATACATTCCAGGATGCATGCCCAATCTCTTAGTAGGTCAAAAGCAATGCTCCAAATGAGCTGGTCATGTGCTTCAAAAGAGACGTGATAATCACCCATGATGCTCAGAAATGATGGAGCTGGTGGGCAGTGGCTCCCACATCAGAACAAGTCAAAGCACAAAAGTTTCTCTTTTAGGTAGAAGGCTTGAAAAACACGCTCTGGCAGTAATTTCAACAGCTGGCTAAAAACCAATATCCTTTTTCTGTTTTCTCAAAGCAGACAAGAGAGGGCATATAAAGACAGTAACGCCACACATATTCTCCATGATAGTTTATATTTTCCCTATTTTAAAGATCCACAAAATATGTGTGTCTTCATTAAGTGAGGAAACTCCAAGTGTGTGGTGCAAAAATAGTTTATAAAATGTTTAAAAATGACAAGGAGGTCATTTAATACTTTCAGTTACCCTTACCCTCCTCCCACCCCACCTCTGCACTTCACTGTAGTGCAGTCTTCCCCAGCCTGGATCTTTCCCGCTGTTTTGGACCTCGGTTTCCATCAGTCCAAGACAGCAGAGACAGTAAGCAGAAGTACTAGGAGTTGTACTCTAAAACATCTGGAAGGTACCAGGTTCAGAAAGACCATTCTACAGCAATGCAACAGATACATAAAGTGACTTTTTGGAAACAGGACTCCAAGTTTTAAGGAAACACTGTGAGTTCTTTAGGTTGATGTTTATGAATTCAAGGATGTGGGCCTATTTGCAGAAGAAATATTTGGATATGGCTGAAGTCCCATCTGTTTATTATCTTTCAGTTTTTGCACTATAACCCTAGCCACTTCCTCTCCTTGGCTATCAGTAGTATCAAGAAGTTGCCTGACTTTGGAGGTCCTTGTTGGTTTGGTGCTGATAAGTTCATAATCTTCTTTCATGATTAAATCCCGTGAGAGGAGGGCATCCAAGCTCTGGTTGAGACAAGCCTCAGTCATCTGGCTGACTATTTCCTCTCTTTTATTTTGGATCCATTGGTGCGCTACGGTCATGTCCTGTGGTTGCAGAGTCTTCATCAAAAAATCTAACAACAACAACAACAGAGTTGACTCATCCTGAACATATACAAATAACATCAAAATAAGATAAACCCCTTGGGCGAGAACTGCCTATTTGTCTGAATTTTGAAATACCAGAATTCTATCCTTCACTTGAAACTTAACACTTGTGTAATGAAAACACAGTATTTAAGGATGCAGTCCTTCCCTGGGAATAAGGCCCACAGAACTCTTCCTTCTGGGCAGACATGCACTACTAGATTGCACTACTAAGAGTTCTGTGTTTAAATTAGTAACACTTCCATCTTGATTGTTCACCTTTATTCATTTGCTATTTTCTCAAAGGAATCTTGTCTGTTCATTCAATGAAGGGAAGGAAGCATATTTTCCTTCTCTTCATAGTTTTACTTCTTGTTCACTTGTTTCATTTTCTTGTTCACTCCACATTTTTTGCTTATTTGTGGAATACATTACATTTAAAATGTATTCCTATTGACTACGCCCTTGATCCTTGGAAGCCCCTGAACCTGGAAGCTTCCAGTCATCCTGTGCAAGGCAGGAGGAATGATGAAGGCAAACCTTGCCTACCAGTCCTCCTGGTCTGCATGCTCAGTGGATGGTGTTCTTTGTTCATCTAGCAACTGGAGGGGGGGGCAGGGAAGGAACTGGAGATATTCTACTCTTCTGGTCTCCTCACCTCCTGGCCCTCTGGAATGCCCCCTTTCCTAATCTCAGAGTTGATCTTCTGTCCTCAGACAGCAGCTGGTACAGTTCTTGCTGTGCCAGCTTCAGGGGAGGTGACTGGATCTGTAACTCCCCTTCTGAAGTTAAAGAACCGTTCTCTACTTTGGAGATGGGCAAATCCCTACTACTCTATGTCCTCAAACAATGTCTAGGGGCCATAGGATTGCTCCCTTAACGTTATGAGTTAGGAACACTCAATAATAATCATTGGCATTAATACTTACTATTAATATTTACTGGGATTCACACATCAGTAATTTTACAGTGATATGCAACCTACTCCTATCTATAGTTATTCAGAAGCATAAAGCATACGTAAACAGTAATCTCAGAAAGATTCATAGTATGATATATTCCATCATCTGAAATATGTCATGTTTTATAATTCAGTGATTCATAGAAATTGTACAGCACACATTCATAAGGAAGCATCTTCAGCACAGTTAGATTTTTTTGTCACAAATCAGATAAGCTCACCCACAGCAGCACATGCAGCGGAGCTGAATATGAATCTACAGAAGTTGCATCATTACTCCTAACCAGCCCCAAATTTGGATACACTGCACACTGTTCGGTATTACAATACCCTGCTAATGAATATATAGCCATTCATATGGGTGGGATACAAAAATACCTCCTGCGTACCTGAGTTAGGTCCTGATGGCTGCAGCATGCATGGCATGGAATTCGATGAATTAGAACTATTTGTGGTGGACGAGGAAAAGCTCCGTTGAGAAGCATAAGGCTGGATATTCAGAGGCAGTGAGATGCAGCTAACCAGTGAGTGTGGAACACCAGAAGAGTCTTCGCTACCTTCAGTGAAGAAGAAGCAATGCAATGCATTTTTGAGTTCATACCACACCAAATTCAGTATAAAACAAAACTATCCCAGAACCAACATATTATTTCCCTTGTGGGATCCCCTGACAAGCTATTCTGGTCACTCCCAGAAGCTTGGATGAACATAGTGTAATTTTTGATGGCACTGTTTCATATTCCAGCCCTCCTATCATCAGTGGCTTTAGAAACACGCATCCCTTGACTGCTGCACGGGATGGAAGACTGTTGCTGTGAGCAAAAGCAAAGGCTCAAGAACAGGGTTGCCGAATCGCTTTCAGTCTGAGGTCCACATTCCATTTTGGAGATGCTGTTTTGGTGGATGAGACTTTCTGGGTTGAAAACAAAAGTACCAAATACCATCGTATTTAGCTTAAAGATCTTAATTTCAGTCACTGGATGACTGAAATTATCACTAGGAGGCAGTAGGGCGGGGTGGTGGTGGTGCTGCACAAAAGCTAGGAAACTACTGATTGGTAATCAGCAGAGGGGGTTCTGGCCTTCTCTGAAACTTTGGATAAGTGGATTTTGCCTCAGGAATGATGTGCTGTAACATGCTCTAGAGATCTCCTAAGGCAGGTGTTGGGTTTAGGGATGTGTGAGCAATCCATTTTGGGGGTGGGATCTTTGGATTCCCTGGGCTTGACTCCAGAGCCTTCTGCACTCTTTCTTGCAACTATAAATCCCACTTTGTGGATGGGGATGTGCAAGGAAGCCAGCGGATTCCCTACATTTGGCTCGCTGTACTCCTGTCTGCCTCGTGGAGGCCCGGAATCCATGTTGCTGGTAAGTGCAGCCCCGTGTCCTGTGTAAGCTCCTCCCACTCCTGCACAAGAGCAGCTGCTCACATGGTGGCTGCCACTTGCACCAAAGAAAGCCAGTCATGCGGGAAAGTGCTCGATCAGGGGTGCCTGCCAGGGAAGCAGCCCCCCCCCCCCACTGGCAGCAGTGCCCACTTGTGTGCCAGAGCAGCTGCTCAAAGGGTGGTCAGGGGCTGCTTTCCAGGTGGGTGCGGGGGGTGATCTGTCAGCAGCATGGCCTGCATCAGCAATCCGCTTAGATCCAACCTCTAGAAGACAAAAACATCCACCAAAAGGCAGCCTTTTTCAAAGGCTTGTGCTGGGCTCTTGAAAAAGGAGAAAACAAGCTCGGGATGGTAACAAGGTTCTATAATACTTTTCATCAGACTGGAGTCCTGCAACAGCAGGGGACTGGACCTGATGGCCTTCATGGCCCCTTCCAACTCTATTATTTTATGAGTCTATGAGGTGGGCTCTGAGCTTTGTAGTATTTATTTTAATGCTTGGGATGAGCTCTGAGCTTGGCTTTGCAATATTCAAGGCCTGGGCCCTAGACTTTGTTAAGGTTGGAGATAGGGGCATTCTGTAATGTTGCACTGCCTGCTATTTCAGCCCCAGGTTTTCAATCTGTTTCACTTGGTGGAGTTGAAGAACTAAAAAAAAAAAGATAAACAGCTAGAATGAAGACCAAACAGGCTTGTCCAGAGGTAGACAGACAGGATGAACCTGCTGTATTATCATGGTGCCCAAGCTTTCCCCATAAAACTTCTACCAGTACAACCAGGTCATATCATATCATTGTATTTATAACTTTGTACTCACCCTTATCTGATAAGGATAATGGACTAATATTCTTTGCTGCTATGCTTGGTTAGGTTGACTCTAGAATGTCAGCCTATTTGAGTTTATTTGGCACTCATATCGTAACCTGGGGAACAGCCTAAACAGAACACAGGTGCCTACAGATGCCTGCTTGCAGTCTAAGCAACCTGCCATGAATGATGTGTTATCAATTCAACTGTTTCTTCCCCATTCACTTTGGCCCAGTCCCTTCTATCATCATTCATTGGATTGGAAAAGCACCACCCAGCTGCTTCATACATAAAAGATGCAGCCACGTGACTACTGCATTCCAATTGATCAGAGCTATACTAGGTCAAGGGAACATACCTTCTGAAAGGACATTGCACTGTTTTGACATATCCCGAAGAACACTTTGTAGAGGTTGTCCATCATTTTGTGATCTGGACACATGGGTTTCCTGGGATGAACATACACACAAGATATGGGTTGAATAATGATTTTTACATCATCTTCCTCCCCACAATGCCAACATTTTTCCATATTCTGAAAGTAGCAGGCAATGGGAATTTTCAGTGCTTATTGTAGGGCGTATTGTCTGTGTATGTAAGTTGTTGCAAAGCCAGGCCCAGACTTGCAAGTTTCAATTTGAGGGTGACAAAGCAAGCCCAAGAAACTTTTGCAATGGATCACTGGCACCACACATGCATACAGTCACATCTTTCTACCTAACAGTGCCAGATGCAGAATGCCACACCTGCTGTAAAAAACAAACCGTAAAAAGCAAATTGTCATAAAACTCATTCTGTTCTGATGCAAGCAAAACTATGTAGCATTAGACCCAAATAATCACTGAAAAAAACTAACTGAATAAACAAATGCCCCAAATTTACAGAATCTACCACAAGCCTTCATGTTTCTGTATTAAAGCTTGTTCTAGCTCTGAGCTTTCATCTTTCATCAGTTATTCCTTACATGGTCCAGGAAGAGAACCTTCTAGTTTTTGTAAAATTTAGAATGGTCATTCCTTCATTCCATATTCCCTGTCACCAATGCAGATTACATATTGCCCAAAAATATGAACTGAGTTTAACACTAAGTTGACATTCTCGCTATCTCTAATAATACCCTGCAAAGCTGAGGGCGAATACTGGCAACTTTTCTGGTAAATGGGATAGCTCTGTTATCCACAACCCACAAATGCCCGTGCGAATAAAACTATATTGTGACAAAGCAACAATCCCATGGGATATTCTGTTTCCAGTTAGAAAGGAAATACAGGACACATTGCCTGAAATTACAGGGAACATTTTTCAAGTTTTTAGAAAGGAGAAAGACCTGAAAGCTACTTCATCTTAAGAAGCAAGCCCACCCCAACCTAAACATTCTGCAGATATTCCTTCCTGCAAAGGTTACTCCATTCCATGGGGGAAAGCTACCCTCACTAAATGCAAAAAGGAAGTGTGAACCAAATAATTTGGGACAGCACTAACTCAATAATTTAAGAGGCACGGACTCTTTTTATTATTGGCTAGAGAAAAGGGTCTTTGCATAGATTTAAATATGTTTTTAAAGTTGTTATAAATGGAAAAAGAAGGGTGTGGGGGCTGACCCAGCGGGTTCAATGTTTTTGATGATGGATGTTATTTATAGTGTGTTGTTTTTTAGGATTATAATTCAAATAAAACTTATTTAAAAATAATAATTTAAGAGGCACAATGCATCCGGTGTTTCTCCACTGTAGGAGTTTAGGAACATACAAAGCTGCCCTAGCCTGAGCCAGACCACTGTTGCATCTAGTTCAGTACTATTGACATTGACTGGCAGTGGCTCACCAGGAATCTTCCCAAGCCTTGCCTAGAGATGCTAAAGGCTGATCCTGGGACCTTCAGCATACAAATTATGTGCTCTTTCCACTGGGGTTGAGCCCGGCAAATGTACCATGATTGATGGGCTAAGTAAACTATTTGAAGAGGGCAATGGAGTGATCTGTCACTGCTTGGAAACCCCAGTTCAAAGGCTCCCAAGATTCTGATGCTCTGCATGGTGAGAGGAGCAGTGAAGGAAGTATTGCCTCCCACTACAAGCTCTGCTCTTTTTTGCTAGATAGATGTTTTAGTGAGGATGCTTCAGAGTGGGCTGAAAAGGAAGCTGGACAGGCTGAGGTTGAATAATCTTCTGGCCTCTCTGGCCAACTCCCCTGCCTGACCATTGGACACCCCCCCCCCCCCCGGCACTGACATTGATTTTCTGAACTGGCATTTGCTCCAGCAGCAAGGGGCCTCTGTCTTCAACAGCAGAAGAAGAAATCTGAACCTTCTTACGGGATTTTATATGTCTTTTAACTACCTCAATACAATAGAATAAGAGAATGCATGTAAAGTACTTTTGAGTTTTTGAAGGATTATATAACAGACAAAATGATTTTTAAAAGTACAGCAACAACAGCAATAATAGAAAAGGTTGTATTACCTCCTGTAGACTAGGATGCACTGATATATTTAAAGATATTGACTCATCACTGGATCTGTTGCTAGCCAAGTGAATGCATCGCCACTCGTACTGAGACTGCAAGAGACATGAATATGCTTGTGTCAATTGGCATGGGACTATGAATCCAGGTGCATATTATAGGCATACAACATCCTACTTCAGTTACATGGAGATCAAGTTTCTTTGCTGAGACAGATAATTACCATTGGTAAATGTTCATATTACAAGGAAAACTTACTTTGGCTTTCTTTAATTCTATCACTGCTTGAAGAATAGGTATCTCATCAAAACTTCTCATCACTGGTTCAAGCTCTATTAAACATCCTAAACGAACAAGAAGACAGTGCTCAGTTCTAGCATTTTAGTCAAGCAGATGAACTTTGACATCAGATTTATGAAAAAGAAGGGCACTCCTATTTAAGGATACAACCTCCCACCACTACCACCCCCACAAAAATAAACAAGCAAAGAAAGACCCAAACCAGCCAATCCCTGGAAAACACTTGGCCTACCTAGATCTGGCAGACACAAAAGCCACGGAAAAACAAAGCTGACTGCATTTTTGAAATATCACTGCCACCTGCCACGCACAATTTTCTAAAAACTGGTATTCGGTCTGAAATGCTGCTTTCTGGCACCTACTTTCATGATTCATTGTTATGGGACCCACAAACCCAGCCATGTCAATGGATTCCTTCCACTTCAGTACAGGTACGATTGCCACACAGCATCTCCAGCTCCAAGTACAGTCGTAGAGCATTCCTAAAATTGGTGGCTCGCTAATGAGGAGGAAGAGGTGGCAGTTCACACCCAAAATGTTTCAGGATGGGTGTGGTTTGGAGGGGAGTGTACCATGGCAGTAAATAGGGCTCACTCTCCTACTGGTCAGGAGGAACAAACTCTGTTGGTCATTGTAGCAGTAACAGGAATAGGATGAAGCAAAGACCTTTTTATTCAAGCGGCATTTCAACTGTTAACATTATTGGATTTTATCTGGCCAGGGCAGCTCATTTTATACTGTATTTTTGTATTTTTAATTTAATATTTATATTTTTGATGTATATTATAATTATTTTAGCTTAGTGTTGTAAGCCGCCCTGAGGCTTCGGCGAATGGGGCGGCATAAAAATGTTTCAATAAATAAATAAACACACAAACAAATCAATGAGCCATGCTGGGCTCTGGTGCCGTGTTTTGATCATCTGAACCAAGTCAGCCTGTGCATTAACCGCAGCAACACTCCGTCCTCCCCAGACGGACACACCAGAATGAGACACGCTGACCTCCTGCTGCAGCCTGAATGTGCACAGTGGCCAGCGGCGCATTGCTGGCTTGCTGCAGAGGGTGGCATGTGCCGGGCATGATTTGCACGGCACGCTGGACTTACTGTCATCTGGACTGAGGCAGCATGGATTGTTAGAAGTTTAAACAACCCTCAAATAATTCACAGGCTGCTACAGGGGTTTTTCCAGGAATGTTTAAGCCACAGTGGATTGGGGTTGTGTGAACCAGCCCAGCGTCTGCTCGTTACAGAGGATAACACTGCACTCCTGAGCCTGAAGATGTTCTGAGACCTAAGCATGCAATCCATGTTTAGGCCAAGTCCCTGTCTCAAAACTGGCTAAATCCCCAGCATCCCTGCTGTGGGGAAGGTTACATATATAATATTCTGATTTATATAGTCACACTAGACCTGGACATCCACTAGTGATTGGGATTGCAGCCTGATGTTTGTACAATCCTTGCAACATCATGATATGTGATAAAGGTAGTTGAGCAATACCTAACATGAACTACTAGCCTGACAGGGCAAAACATTCCTCTCTGAAAGTATCAAACTAATTCCAGAACGATAACAAAATTTACAGCACTGCTACTTATCTCAAAAAAGAAAATGACACAATTCAAACACTTCTGCAGAGAACTCATTAAAATTACAGTTCAGGAAATTACAATTTTCAACTTTTAGACAGATCATTGAAAGGAAGCAGGAGTCCAACAGAAACTGGTTATTTCCATATTTGGCAAAAGGCAACAGAAAAGATATTTGTTTGGAGGCACAAATAATGTTATTCAGAGGACAAAACAAATATAGAACATAAAAGGAAAAGAGAAACTTTAGTAAAACATAAAGGACACCCAACTAAATACTCTTACATCAAGAAATGTGTAAGATGAGATTACTTTAAACAGGGGTGGAGCCTCCAGTCCAGGGGGCAAATCTCACCTGCTGTTGGACTGATTACTGTTCTGGAGTTTTTAATTTGATACAGTGATGGTGGGCTTGCTGTTATTGGCTTGTTTAGAGATTTTATCAGTTTTAATGTTTTGCTATATTGAGTCTACCTTATGTTTTTGACTTTGTTAACTGCCCAGAGAGCCTTCAGGCTGTTAGGAAGTATAGAAAAGGTAATAAATAAATAAATGAATAAATAAAACCTGGCCCTTGAGTATAATCTGGCCATGCTTCCGTCCACAAATCTCATTCCACTTGTTTGGTGGCTGTGATTTCCTGACTTGTGTGCCGTTCTTTACTATTCTAAATGCTATTTTAAAGCTTAGTTACTGATAGTTAAGAGCTCCGAGATGAAATATGCTCGTATTTTTGTTTCCAGCACTGTTGTCTTTGGTCTAGCCCCCTTTTGCCTTTGGCCTTGCACAGCACTGGAACATGGCTTCTGAGAGCTTCTGGGAACTGGAATTCTGCTCTCAAGCTGAAAGAGGTCTAGCACCCTTGCTTTAAATCAGTTTCTTGATATAGCTTCTATATTATTTCCCTGTGCCATCATTTCAACCTCTTCTTATCAATATAGCATGTCCCCCGCTCCATTCAATGAACTGTTAAAAACTTTTTAAAGTTTAGCAAGTGATGTGTTTGCTGATATGTGAAGTTGGGATATGGTGAATCCTGATATTGATATTTACAAAACTGTCTTTGATTTCAAAATACACTAGAATATTAAAGGAAAAAATGTGGTCATACTGGATTGTGGTAACTGCTTGATCAAACAACGGGAAGTATTGCCAGGGGCTTTCAAACTATTGCAGTCTCTTTTACCTTAATCTGAAAGTAGACATGATCTGAAGGTCATAGTTATGCTACAATAACTTGAAAGTGTGGCATGGACCTGATTCACGCATGAGAGATGTTGAATTCTGGGTTTTATGATGTGTGAACTCAGCAGCTCTAACAAACCATAGTTTGTTAACAATGAACAACCTAGAAAAGAAAACCATGCATTGTTGTTGGGTTATGAACTCTAGGTTGTTTTAATCATGGGTCAATGTTATATGAGAACCCAGAACTGTGTTTTTTTTATTGTTTCACAAGGCTAGAGAGGCAGCAGTAAAAAATACCCCAGGCACCCTAACATGACAGTACTATACTGCCACAAAGCCATTTGGGAAAGAGGAAGAGAACAGATGAAGGACAAGAAAAACAAACAACAAAAAGATTAAGAAGACGAAGAATAGTTTGTTTGATCACCTGTCAGATAAACAGATAGGGCAACAGGCCATGGGTTCAATAAAGCATGGTTAATACTGTGTGAAAACCAAGTCATTGTGTGCAATTCCAAGCTTTACTTTCCCCCTAAACAAAAATAAATATCTAATTCTACAGAATATAATCTGATTCTACAAAATAGTTGATGTGACCACAAGTGCAATTCGATATAAAGCCTTTCATTGCAATTCTAAATGATGTATCTTCAGAAATATTTCATTAAGCACTACAGTAGCATAATCCGAAAGAAAGATCTAGAAAATCCATTCCCAGTTCAAAAGCTTGCCTCTGCAACAGACACATTAAAGGTATATTCTATACTTGTTTAGACAAAGAAAAGGCCTACAACTCCCAGCATGCCCCAAGCAGCTGCCTGGGGCAGGCTGGAAGTTGCAGGCCTTTGTTCTGGCTCAAGATGCAAAGGACTGTGCCCAGGATAACCTTAGCCAAGCCAGTATATCATAGCCTGGATTAAGGAAAGAATAATAATAACTTCTTTTCTTAATGAGAAAGATAGGTATTTATGTTTGAAAAAGCCTCAAAAATGTACTGGTCTATTACTCTCTGCTTGACATGTCTAAACAAGGTTCTCTTAAAAAGTCCATACCAAAAATGTGAGATGTGCTGCATTAATTCTACTGATTTTTCAATTTATACTTTACAAAATAAGTATATGTCATTGATTCTAGATTATATTCTCATTTTTATATCCATGTCAAAAGTACCATTATTACAAGGAGCCAGTGTGGTGTAGTGGTTAAGAGCATGGGACTGGGACTCAGATGATCTGGGTTCTAGTCCCCACTCAGCCATGGAGCCAACTGGGTGACTTTGGGCCAGTCACAGACTCTCAGCCCAACCTACCTCACAGGGTTGTTGTTGTGGGAATAAGATGGAGGAGGAGATATAAGCTGCCTTGAGCCCTTTATAGGAAAAAGGCAGGATATAAATCGAAAAAATAAATAAATAAATAAATAAATAAATAACATTCTGAACTGAAACATCGAAATGTCTAATTGGCATAAGCTTTTTCAAAATTAAGTATTGTGATGCCAGGGCCTCGGCACATCTCGAATTAGAAATGGTTAAAGGAGCTTGATTCAGTTTGATGTAAGAGGCTGCATTTAAAGGGCTGGAAATGCTAATGTGGTATGTGTATCCTCCCCCTCCTCCTCCCCCTCACAATATTAGTTCTATCCTAGTCCTGTATATGATGGTGATGGTGATGCTTATTTCCTTATTAGAGGAGATTTGTGAAAAGGTCCTTTTGATACCTACATTATTCTTTTTCTATCTCCTGTCTCTTCCTTTCTCTTTCTCTCTCCTTTTTACCTTTTCAATTTCTCCAAAACTTGCCTTGTTTTCCCATCCGTAAAATGGGAATAACAGTGATCACCTCCTCATTGAAATTTAGCATACATAAGGCAGGGAAATGACTTACTCAGGAAAGCTTCAGTTATCGGATTATCTTAAACTCATCAGCTGCAGTTGCAGAAGAAAAACTGGTGTATTCTCTAAATAGGAATTAACACAGTTGGTGGAAATTATATATCAGAACTAGATAATATCGATAGCTGAGGGGCAGCCAACCAATGCTAGATACACTCCCAGAATTACTGAGCACAATGTTGGTGTGCAGCTTCCATCATTTCAATTGCATTCAGATGGGGAGAGTACGGACTGATCCATAGAGGAGCAGGGTTTGGAGATCCTTGCTGAGCTTCCTACCCTGTCATGTAAAACAGAAAACTCACTCGAAAAAGAAGGTCTTTCATCTGGATTTTGGGCCCAGCCGCATTCCATTAATGATATCATCAACCCTCTGTAAGGAATGTCAAGTGACAAATAATCTTCACTTGTGTCCGGGCGCTTTCCTTGTGACACGGTATACATAATCTGCAAGGGGTTTATAACATCTGTCAAAGTAGATATTATGCACATTAGAAATAATTGTACTTCTTGGTAGTGAAAACACAGGTGATCATAGAGATAATACTCAGTGTGATAGAGTATATTACAGGTGCTTCCAAACTGATAGCCCCTTAGCACTAAAAGGCAGCATACTGGCATTTTTTTTCTTTCTTTAACAGCAGAAAGATTGAAGCAGCAAAGGAAATTGTGGGGAGATTAAAAAATGGAAGATGCCCTCTGGAAATTTTATGCCCTCCTCATAAAATTTGGTGGCTGAGGCAGGATGATTGCACAACAAAATCCACACCTGGAAATGCCTTAGTAAAGCCCTTCCTTGTTTATTTGCCAGAGTTCACCCCCTCCCTCCCAAGCTTTCATAATATAATTTATTTAACTGAAAGCAAAAGGAGGGAAATTCCAAGGCAAAAGGGGAAAGAACAGCCATTTTTTCTTAGAAAGTACTAGTTACAGTTTGAATTTTTTCCATGGGTCAACTTTCTCCAATTGCTACATGTTAGCCTAACCCATAGCTGCTCCTAAAGAGAATCTTGGTGTATACTAAAAGCAAACATAAGCAAAACAAGACCAAAGCAAAACTAGAGCAATCTAAAACAAGTATCTAACCTTCAAATGGTTGTTTTCTTGACATCACTTCCCACATAATAATGGCATAACTGTTCAAAACAAATATATATACATATTAATATGAATCAGGTGTGAATCTTTTGCAAAGATAAAATAACTTCTGTGAAATGAAAATAACTCAGCTATTTGTGTTGGAATTGTTGTCCAGGAGAATATTAGTGAAAGTATTCAAAGGCATCTGTTCTAATACTGCTTGGCTCAAGTACCTCTGGCACATTATTAACAAGGGAATCCTACAGCTGATAGCAGGGAGGGCTGAAGGTAGATGGCCACTTTCTCCAAAGCTCCTGCTAGAATTATGCTGGCAGCGGGGAGAGAGGGAGAAAAGGCATTTCTTCCTGCTGCCCTCCTGCTCAGGTGGCAGTGCTTGTTCTACAATCTCCCCACTGTGCAGTGGAAGTCAATTGTGCATGCCAGCTACAGGGCCTCCTGAGCATTTTTCCTGTATCATGGCTGTTGCTGGAGACCTTTTGTGCTTTGGATCTTGTGGAGACAAAACTTCCCCAAATTGTCCAAGAAACACCCCCTCCCTCACCAATACCCCCAATTGTTGCCTTTACTGACACTGTAGCAATAATATTCATGTATCTAAAGTCAGATTTCGCTTTCTGACAGTGGACCTCCCTTCCAACCTTTACAGGTAACTATCTATGATTGCTAGGATGCCTTGGGAGGAACCATATAATTGCAATAAGCAAAGCAATGAGACTCTTCTTAGGCCCTCCCAAGGGTGCTTTTGGAAAAGACTGCATATTGGCTGTATTCTGACATCATGATGAATCACAGTGTGCCTTGGACTTCACCAAAGCAACTCTGCTCATCCTTTGCAGCCACGAGGAAGAGTTTTGCTTTTGAGTAACCACAGCTTGTCATGTCATCTGAACCTGATAAACTGCTAATCTTAATCATGGTCTGATTGAGCAAACCAAATTAAAACCATGGCTTATGAAGCAGGCGTCTTTCAACAAACCAAAATTTTGATCAGGATTCAGGCTGAACATTAAACTGCAGTTAGTCTAAAATGGAGGCAAATGCTTCTGAACTCACTTTCAGGGCTGTACCAGGGAACGGAAAAGAAAAGGCCCAGAGGCTCACCAACACTTATTTTCATCTTGTTAACCAGAAGTTACCATGATGTCTGAATACAGCTACGGGGAAAACTGCATATGCATACACAGAGACCTTCAGCTATTGGTTGGTACAGAATTAATTAAAAATACTAATAAATTGGAAAATATTTGGGAGCCCCTCCCACACAACATTTTGAAGGTAGACTTGTAGGTAACTCACCTTAATGCAACTTTTTGATATTCTTATGGCTATGAGCAGTGCTTGAATTATGGGAACAGGGAGAGGAGGGGGTCCTTAATGAATTCCACAAACTTACCCCATGAGTCTCAGAAAACTTAGCCAAGTTGTGTACCCATAAGCTTCTAAGAAGAGCTAGCCAAGAGGAAAGTCACAAAAGATAGGAGATTGTGCTCCTTATCCTTTGCAACTGAGCACTGTTTATAAGAGGGCGTTCTGTTGGAAATGGTGTTCAGCAGCTCTAATGCACAAAGGCAACCTGAGGCCAACCTCAGCAAGCCTCAAATTCAGAAGTGTCCAGTATGCCATATTTATCATGCCAAGTGGAAGGATTAAGACAAATATATAACACACAACTATCCATTATTAATTCCATAATAAAATGTAAATACCTATATATATCATGCTTTACACTTGCACGTGTTTTTTGATTGCAATCGTAATTTTCAGGAGGCATGTAGATTATAGTTCCTCCTTCAGGCATTGATTTCTCACTTCGCGAGAGTGTCATGGATACCATGCGCCATTTTGATAAACCAAAATCTGCGATCTAGAAGAGAGGGTGGAAAGTTAGGTCTATCTTACAATATTGTTACAGCCCATCATGTATGTTCAGATATAAGGAGATTGATCCAAAAGTTTTATTCCATGAACATACGGAAGTTCCATTCACAAAAGGGGCCCTTTCATATGTAGAACCTTCTTTCATTCTTGAAATAAACTTTGAAGATAAGTCCTTATTTCAAAAGTGGGTAGAAATAAAGACCTTTATGGGAGAGGAAAGAGAAAACCAAAAAAACAAAACACACAAATATTTCAAAAAGTGGGAACAAAATCTTAGTGCTCATTTAAAACACACACACACACACACACACACACACACACACAGATAATTGTCAATCACTGAGCACCAGTCCGTGTGCCTGCTTCTTTTTCGAAGCAACCTGCTTTTTGTCTTGTGAAAAAAACCCTCAAGACCAAGCTGGCCAGGTTTCAGTCTTTCCAGATCTATCAATGTTCGTATGATAACCCTGATGTTCAGTAAGTGCCAAATGGTGATGGCAGGCTGGGGTGGGGAGAGAAGGACATTCACTTAGGACATTAGCCCTTTAACCCACTTTAACTGAGGCTACTGCTTATGGATTTTTTTT
Organism: Varanus komodoensis; assembly: GCF_004798865.1. Lineage (NCBI taxonomy): Eukaryota > Metazoa > Chordata > Lepidosauria > Squamata > Varanidae > Varanus > Varanus komodoensis. The sequence continues at coordinate 3,976,963 of NW_025335438.1, forward strand.
GTCCTTTCACAGTGTTTTTCTTTCTCTGCCTTTTATATTATCGAATCTTAGACTTGTAGAGCTGGAAGGGGCCAAGGAGCCCATTGGGTCCAACCCCCTGCTGCTGTAGGACACCAAATTACACCATCCCACTCAGATGACTGCCCAGTTTCTTTCTGAATGTCTGTAGTGAGGAAGAGCCCATGACCTCTCTAGACAACTGGTTCCACTTTTTGTATTACTCTGACATTTCGGAGATGTCCCGCCTGAGCCCCCCTGGTTTGTTGCAACTTGAGCTGATTCTTCCATGTCCTGCACCCTGGTATCACTGAGAAGAGAGCTTGCACTCTTTGCAACATCCTTTGCAACAGTGATATTATGTCTCCCCTCAATCTTCTCAAGGCAGAACAAACCCATTATTCTCACTGTTTCCTCCTCATAGGGCCAAGTTTCCAAACCCTGGATCATTTTTTGTTGCCCTCCTCTGGACTTTTTCTAGTTTTTCTGCATCTTTCTTAAATTTTGGTGCCCAGAACTGGACACAGTATTTTAGATGAGATCTGACTAGTGAAGAGTATAGGGGAACTAATACTTCTTGTGATTTGGAAGTAGTGTTCCTAATGTATCCCAAAACAGCATTTGCCCTTTTTGTGGCTGCATCACATTGTTGGCTCATATTTAGCCAACAATGACACATGCTTTAGACACATGCTTCATTTCCCTCAAAGACTTGTGGATGATCTGAGAAATTAATTACCATATAAAGATGATGGAAAGTAAGTTTAGTGTTCCCTTGAGCTAGGTCTAAATGTAGCTTCTGGGTACAACATTTTCAAATGTGCTTATGATTTTTAATTTTGATTAAACCACACAGGCAAATTTTAAAAGCATTTAGGAGTGACCGTGTTCGTACATACTCTCACTGTAACTGTTCTAAAAAATTCTACCCTGAAAATGGTACTAAAGCTTTCAAGCTTGCACTACATTTAAACAGCTTTTTCACTTCTCCTATATATCTTTAGTGGAAAGGAGCATGATTTTCTGCATACTACTTGTGTTTAAATCACTCCACCCACCAAAGATCACACTGAACAGGAGAAACCAGTAACACAATGAAATGGTTGGGATCCTTTTAGAGGCTTCTCTGTATTATATATTACTGCTTAACATATAGTGAAATCAACCTTTAGAAACTCTGAGATATTGCAGGCAAACATGTTGGTACTTCCAGTGCTTGCGTAAAAAGTTAAGTATTTGAAAAGGAGACTGCGAACAAGCTTTGTTGTTCATACTGGCAACACTGTGATCAGTTTTATATTTTTTAAATTTAACTCACTCCCCATCCAAACATAAAAATAAAAAATAAAACAAATAGATTTCTAGTTGTTGGTGGCAGAAATAGACCAACGTAGAGAATGCTCAGTAAAATCTCAGGAGGCATTCAAGGATAGCATTTCTAGTGCTCAGAAGTGAGGGCTTCATCCTGCCCCATAATTCTTTGCTTCTATGTATTGTAAATTTCATTTCTTTTACACTGAATCCTTCCCCTTTTCTGCAGACATTTCATCTCATGTACCAGGGGAGCACAGAGGCCAAGAAGCAAGAATACATTCATACCTTAACATGAAAGTCACTGTCTAGTAAAATATTCTGGGTCTTCAAATCATGGTGCAAGAGTGGTGGATTCATGTTGTGAAGATAGTTGACTCCTAAGGCAATTTCATAAAGAATGCGAAATCTCAGCGACCAAGCAAGATCAGGGTATATATTTTTCTAGTTAAACAAAGAGAAGAAATAGATGTTTAACACCAAGCCTCATGAAATTTGTCCATATAAATGCTTAACCAAGGCAATATAAACTTGCATGACTAAAGCTGCTCCATATTTCTTCCCAGCTACTCAGAATATGCTTTTCCAAACAAATAATACTTGGACTAATTCTGAAGAGTGGTGATCGCACATTGAGTAGCAACTTTGGGAGGTTCAGGGCCCATTTTTACCTCCCCCCCGCCCCATCCCTCACCATGAAATTAGGCTGCAAGGTGCTCTAAAAATACTTTAAGTTTTTTGTTTTGTAATGAACAAATGGTATCGTGTAGCACTGACAGCCCAAAGGGTCAAATTTATCTTGCTACAAATGACATTTCCCCACATCTTTCAGAAGGGGGCAGCCCATGAATTAATTTGGCTCCTGTGTTATTTGGCTCCTGTGTTATCCACCCCTGCTTCAGAAGCTAAATTGAACAAGCACACATACACACTTAGGAGATAATAGGATCACTCCCACTACGGCTGCCCCAGATTGCATGCTTTCTAGAGGTCCTTTTCAGACTAACCCCTGGCCATTAAAGCAATGGGCCAGTAGATGTCCATCATGGAAGAAAAGGGGTGAGATTATCTGGCCAGCCTTTAGGAACAACTTCCTATTCATTTTCCAGCCCTCTTTGGAATTGCTTCATTTTAAAACCAACATTGCTCATGGGCTCAAAAGTCTTGCCACGAACCCTGGTTCATACTTACACCATATAAAAGTTGATTCAGTGACCCATTTGGCATATATTCTGTCACAATGCCTAGAAATTCAGGTTCGTTGCAAATTCCCAAAATTGGTAGAATATAACTGAACCTTGCCTGGTGTAAAATTTCAGCTTCTTTTAAGAGATTGTCTCTTTCGCTACAAAAACAGAAAACAGCATTAGAACAACTTTACATTTACTGCATTAGAACCTAGAAATATGTAAGCTTAATTCTTAAACTTCATTATTGTTGTAAGAAAAGAAATCCTCAGTGTCAATGGAAAATTAACACACACTTAACACAAAATTGGAAAAGCATGCACTGGTCTAGTTTACATATGGAGAACTTTGCTGAAATCAAGCTTGCTGTTGTGTCTGAAACTATGATCACAAATCATGGTTCATTAACTAGCTATGAAATGCAAATACAAACCATGGTTTCTTGATAGCATATGAAGTCTGGCTTGTTTAAAGTATAACTTGTTGCAATATCTGAACCCAGAACTGAAGCTTATCCTTACTGTATTTATACTGCTGTCTGCCCTGAAATGGAGGTGTCTAGCCTGAAAATAAACCATAAATAGGGGAAAAAAGTTGTGGTATGTTTATCCCCTGCAAAACAGGTTATTGCTAAAACAAGCCATGGTTAATATAAATCATGGCTTAGCATTATGTGCTGATACAGCCTTTGTGTGGAAAGAAATGGCTACTGAAAAGCAATAAGCATGTTCACTTTTATTATGTATTTTTTCTGTACAAAAATCATACTCAAGCTGGTTTACAATGAATAAAGTTAGAGTTAAATGGTAAGACAGCAGTATCAACAAGTCAGAAGTAACAGCACACAATTTGTTTGGAAACAGCACACAAAGGCTGTCATAGAGAGGAAAGTCAAGATCTTTTCTTGCGGATGCCAGAGTGTAGAATAATCACACTCTGACATGGAATAATCAATTCAAGTTGCAACAACCCAGATTCAGGCTGGACTTTTGGAAAAGTTTCCTCACTGTCAAAACAATACGACAGTGGAACCAGCTGCCCAGAGAGGTGGTGGGCTCTCCCACACTAGAGACATTCAAAAAGAAACTGGACAGCCATCTGAGTGGAATGGTGTAACATGGTAACAGCAGGGGGTTGGACTTGATGGCCTTCATGGCCCCTTCCAACTCTATCATATGATTCTATGATGTAAAGCCACATAAATGGAATAAGAAAACAAAAGCTTTTTATCCTTACAACAACCACCTTTGAGGTACGTTAGGTTGAGAGTCAGTGACAAGCCCAAAGTTAACCAGTAAGTTTCATGGTTGAACAGGGGATTAGAACCCAAATCGCCCAAGACCTGGTCCAGCACTCAACCACTACAGCACATTGATGAATAATCTTGAAATATTCCAAGCTTCATATGGAAAAGGAAGACTCTAGCAGATTTGCTAGCTCAGAAAGTCAACACTGAAACTTGAGAAGTTGGGGGACATACTGTCCCTGAACTTGTGAGGTCAGGAACCAATAGCCCAGCTGATTTGTAAGCAAGTCCATCTGATCTTGATGGAACTTATTCCCTGCAGAGGTTTTCAAACACATGGGGGAAACCCCTCTGAACACAGGGGGACTTTTTCTTAATAGACACATATAGAAAGTAGAAAGAAGTAGAAAGGCAGGATTTGGTTATTTCAAAACTGGCTGGGCATTTGTGAGCCACTGAGTGCATAAATTACTAGTAAAATACAAATGTGGAATTTGTTTTACACCTCCTTCTCAAAATGAAGAACACTTTGCAGCGTGCTCACAAAATAAAGTATCTCCTTAAACCTTATAATACATTATTTTATGTGAATGGTCAAAAGTACCAGCCAATTGAATAACTGAAGCAGCTTCAGATAAGGTTAACAGTGGCTGCAATTTGAGGTCAATAGACAAGACCCTGGTGAATGCTTCTTAGAAGAGATTGCTCTTAAGCTGTTGGAGCTCTGTTTCCCCTTCACATACTTGAATTAGGCCTAGGAATCAGATCTGCAGTCCAACAGTTATGGAGCACAAGCTGAATGTATTGTAATAAAGAGTGCCAAGGGATTACTACATTACTGAGTGAAAACTTTCAGCAGGAACTAATAAATTGTCCTGAACAAATATCCAAAATTGGATAAAGTCCACTGAGACAGAGAATAATTGAGTTCCATTATCCCTGACATAGCCTTTCCACTTGCCATTTACACAGTTTAAACTGCATGTCGGATTATCTGTTCTTGTTGAGTTAGAGCATAGGCAGTTTTAAAACAGCAATAACCTGTCCTCTACACCTGTACAGTCTGCAGCTGAGTCGATTCTGCTGTTTCTCAGGACTTTTGTTCTGAGGGTAAGGCTATAACCTACACAAAATGTTAATCATATAGCTTGGAGCTGAGACTGAACTTTCCTTTCACTCTAGAGCAGGTGCATGCTGCCTTGATCACCTTCTGGTGGTGTGATGCATTGCACTGCTCTCTCTGCCTCCTTCAGGAGAGCCGGTTGCCACCAACACCTTGCTTTGTCCAGTGGGGGCTCCAGGGAACCCCTCCTGATGGTGGGGTTGGGCAGAACAGCTGCCTGCCTTCTGCTTGCCTTCTTGTGCAGAAAGCTGCACACCCAGAAATGCCTACTGGGAGGACTCTTGGGAGATTGTGGCGACTTCCTGCAGGGTTTGAGTGAGTTCTTGCAAGGCCCAGTCATGGCTGCTTCTGGCTGTGCAGCTCTCTCTGCAATCAGGCAAACAGAAGTGCGGAGAGGCAGCAAAGCAAAATGGGACACCAAGGGTGGAGATCTGAGACAGGGGACGGGAGTGCGGGGTGCAGCACAACAGTGGCACGTGCCCTGTCCTCCCTCAGGCAGTGGCAGAGCTGGTGGTGGCACTAGTCTAGTCTGACCCTAATTCTACATTCATGCAGTCATTTGTTAATTTACAACAGAGTTGCCAACCAGCCATACACATCTTAGCCAAGATGGACCTTGATATTTTATCCACTGCAGTCAATAGATGGGCGATATCTAATGTAATAATGTACAATTCCCTTCATACAGCGAATGAATGTGTGGCCATCAAAGCATGCAGGCCAGCCTGGCCACTGCAGTCATCAGGCACCAGCTCCACACAGTGGAGAGATCCCAGAGTAATGAGGAACCTTCCTTCATGTAGGTGTTTTCTGCATGTACAGAGGTGCAGCCAGAGCTTAGCTGGCCAAAGGTCAGGAATATTGTGAGTTGCAATCCAGGATGTCTGGAGTATATCAAGTTGGAAACAGCTGGTGTAAAATGTAAGGTTTGAATAGGTCATTCTACTCTTCCTTCTCACCCAGCCAGGTTTCTGTTTTCCTTGTCCAACTCCCATAGCTCCTGGAGATCACTGAGCATGCTCGGTCTTTGTGGAGCTATTTTCAGGGGAGTGGATGGGTTAAAAACTACTTCAAAGCATTTCTGCATGCCTTAGGATTAATGTGAACATGCCAACACCTCCTGCTTTTATTTATCAGTGACTCCAGATGGTTCCTGATTAAAGGAACCGATTAGAGGAAGTGACACTTTCACTATTTTTCTGCCTTATCGGCTTTAGTTTGGTCTACAATGCTTCCATCTGAGTGTGTTTTGTAAGGTTTTAGCCACTTTCATGTGCTTTAATCCATTCTTACAATAATGCTGTAGTGCATGATATTACTGTCATCGGAGAACAGATGGTGGACTTGAGTCCAAGGGATAGTGGCTTGCCTAAACCAACCCGGTAACTTTGTGACTTAAGGTTTGAAGTGGGTTTTTCCCAACCCACAGCCCACATACTTAGCAACCGCAAAACACTGGTTCATTAGAAGGCTGTAAAAAAGCAGATGCATGACTGACTTTACAAATGCAGTGCTCCATTTCAGTCTCAAGCTGAAGGAGGGCTAGTGCTTTCCCTTACAGAAAATTAAGTTAGCTGCACCCATTTCAGGTGCCCATACTGCAATTTCATTGCAGGGGAATTGCCTGCAGTTCCCATTTTTAAAGCAGTGATGCAATAAGCAGATGGATGAGCCACCCCTGTTGCTGCCTTGCGACTTCTCTGTTATGACTAGCACTATTCTCAGAATTCAGCCTTGGTGTAACTGTTCAGCAACTGGCCCTGCCAAATCATCATTCTCATGGTTTTACAACTAGCCAGGCACTTAGGCATTAGTAAGGGCCAGCACTTGTAGCACAAGGATCTGTGAAATCAAGCAATGGGGAACACTTATATCTATCTAAAATGCAAGTACAAAAGTACAAAACAAAGTGGTTAGAATGACCACTCTATTTCTCTCCTGCGATCTTCCCAGCTGGAAAGGTGGGGAGAAGAAGGTCAGAGTCTGGAGGTCCAGCTCTTACTTCTCAAGGTTGGAACTGGGACTCTCAATTATCCTATGGTGGTCTGGACTCTTTCCGGCAGCCGCAGGATTATATTTATACTAATGCGATTAAAAATTACAATGGGTGCAATCCTAGGCACATTTAGACAATATTATGCATATTTAGACAGAAATACATCCTACAACTTGCAGCTTACTCCAGCTACCATGACATTCTTCTGTCTAAGCATTCATAGGATTGCACTCTAAAAGACACAGTACAACAAAAATGCATACTATTCCAAGCAAAATAACCATTCTTTCTTTCCTATGCTACCTCCTATCACACAAGGCATTTCTTCTCCTTTGCCCTGGCCAAACACCTGCCTGTCTTACATTCTTTCCTTCTGCTGCTTGGCAACAACTTGGCAAGCATGTCTGTGTAGGGTTTGGCTCCATTCCCATTCCAACAAACAAAACATCTTTGATGGCAAAATGCCACAGTAATGTTGCTAAGCTGAAAAAACAACATGACATCACTTGGGTGAATAACCTACAAAAGGTAGGTCAGTGTAGATTAAGAAGTTTTGAGTTATTCTATGTTTTTCTTGGTAGCACCATATATTTTCTCTAACAATTATGCATTAGTAACAACAGAAACAACTGAGGCTACTAGCACCTTAAAAAGCGACAACTCAGTTATGGCATAAGTTTTGCAAGAAAGCTTTGTTTATAAACACATATGATTAGCGATGGGACAAAGTAAACAATGAAGTTCAAGGGGAAAGAAATGCATAAAGTACAACAGACAATTACCTTAACAAAAGTGGGCATTCACAAACAGCTAATGGTAACTGCACAGATATTCTGGTGTTGGTTAACTAATGAACAATGCATGGTATGATTTATGGGTGGTGGTGGGAAATTCAAAGACACAGGAGACAAAATTGAAGAGAGCCTTGGCATAAAAATGAAATAAATACATAAATAATGGCCCAGTCAATTATAATTCAGCATTTTCATGTTGTAGTTTACTCATGAGTTCATCTGTATAGTATCTAGGAAGGGAAGCTTTCTCCAATGTTGCTTTCTATTCTATGCCTCCTGCTCTTCCTATATTACAGGGGTCTCAAACTCAACTTACCTGGGGGCCACTGGAAGGAGAGGCTGGGTGAGGCTGGGCCGCATCAAGTATTCACCGCGGTGGTGGTGGGCCGCTCATCCCACAGCCGGCCCGGGCACCCCCGACGCTTTGAAGGCCGCAGGGCCCCTTCCCCGTACCCCGCCTGTCCCGGCAATTGGCCCGCGGGCCGCGAGTTTGAGGCCCCTGCTATATTGTGTAACTGTCCTGCCTTTCCCCAATTTTGTCTCAAGCCTAGAAAAGGAAGCTAATTATCCAAAACTTTTGCTCACTGTAGACCATCTATCCATACACATGCTTTCTCTTGCTGGAAGTGACATTTTTGGAACACAAAGGTGGGGCATAACTCCAATCAATCAATCAATCAATCAATCAATCAATCAAGACAACTCAGAGCCCAACACATTTCAGAAAGATGGGCAAGTTACTATAAAGAGAAGCTTATTGTCACTTGCTCAAATGAATGTGCCTTCATTTGTTAATGCAAAATAAATATTAATAATCAGAGAAAATCTACAGTACTCCAGTAGCTAAGGACTACACAAGAGAAGTGGAGCCTATAAGAAATAAAAATTTAAAGTATCGGCATGGAGTGCTGTTCTAGTTTCCAGCCAGCCCGCTTACTCCATTCCAATTCCCTACCGTCAGCTTTGTGTTCCCTAACCCTCAACATTCATTTCTCATTGGACTCTTGTGGAGTGTCCCCACTTCCCTTTGCAATTTTACACTTCTGACAACCTTTTGTTACCATTTTGGACATGCACCCTCAAACAATGGTTTCATTATTAGCATCTAAGTTCCCCCAGAGGACACAGTACATGATCCTCCAGGTATTATCTTTCCTGGAGCCAAGGGCTAGAATGCCAGATTATAGCTCACCTAAAACCCCCCATAACAAGATTACTTATTACATTACGCCAGGCTTCCCCAGCTTTGAGACTACAACTCCCAGAATTCCTGACTTGACCAATGAACTATACTGACTGGAGATGATGGGAGCAGAAGTCTAAAACACTAAGAAAGTACCAGGTTGGTGAAGGCTTCATAATGTCCCATTCATGACACTGATCTTCAAAAGCTTTTTCTCACATTATTTTTATTTATTTACTTTAAATATTGTAACCCTACCTTTCCTAAAAGTTCAAAGATGACTGTTTCAGGTACATTACAAAGAAACAAAACCACCACAAAAAAATACTGTCCACAGAAGGAGGAGACCTAAACCACATACATCAAGCAATTCTTAAAAGGTAGTTTTTAACTTGACATATGTCATAGAAAGCCATCAATTTGGTTTTAAAGAGTAAGCCGTACAGGCTTAACACATACACACTGAAATTTCATTTTAAATCAGACTGCTTGTAAATATATTCTTGAATACTGCAACAAAGGTCCACACCACACCCAGATGTCCAGCAAGTATTTACCAGTTCATGCTCCAGGGTAATTTTAGTCACTTTTGGGGCTTAACTGGGCTCTTGGGATGCCACAAGGGGACTCTGATGTCTCAAGAGTTTAACAGCAGTCTTCAAAAACTGAAAAATAGCCTTTGCCTAGTAAATCTGTATCACAGCACGGGCAAAGAATAACCATCAGAAAGCAATCATAGCTGGCATTTCTTGCCACTGCTAGGACCAGGGCTCAACAATAGATCCAGTCATGCTTTTGCACTGCAGCCCTGTTTATTTACTGCCCTTTAGGTACACCACCTTTTACAATGAGCAGGTTTGACAGGGCCTTGCCCCAAGGGTCACATAATCCAAGAACAGACTCAGGAAAAACTCCAGGGGAAGGGTAGGAAATGGAAGCAGGGATAAGCAAGGAAAGAATATGCAATTAATTTGGTTACACGTGCTTTGGTTCTGTACCATAGACAGGCATGGGTAATTTCAATTTTCCATGTTCTGGCCTACAACTCTAATGAGACATGATCAACATAGCAGCACAGGAAGGATGAAAATTGATGCGTTTGATCTGTTCTGCTTTATTTATTTATTATTATATATTTATATATTTATTTATATATTTAAAGTCTTGGGATTTAAGGGGCAATTTTATTTATGATTACATTTATATCCCATCTTTTTTCCTTCAAGGGGCTCAAGGTAATTTACACAATTGTCTTTCTCTCCCTGACTTAATCCTCATAATGATCCTATGAAGTAGGATAGACTAAGAGTCAGGCTCTCAAGAACTTGTTCCAACATCTTGATGGAAAAAGGCAGTAAATGAAGGAGGTATATGAAGAGGATGTTCTCATGGAGATGTTCTGAGGAGCAGCTCTCAGTATAAGGAGCAGTAAAGGGTATACAGCCCTTTGAAGAAGCAAGATACCTTTCGAAAACTGAGGTTGGGTACTCTTGAAGTACATTGATTTGTCTGGACCATAACTATGGCATCCACCTGAGGAGAGGACATTGCTCTTGTAATTGTGTAGAAGAAGGAATTTAAAATGTTTCAAAAATATTGAAACCTACTCTACACAATTACTGAAAGGACAAGAATTCTGCTTTCCTTTGCATCTTCTCATGCTAGCTGAAGTGATTTAGCAACTGTAGCTGAGATAAACGCACTTCCCAAAAGTATGGTTTTATTTTTACTGCATGTTTGCAGAAGTCCTGTCTGTGGTTTCTAAGTGAATGTGTAGCATTGTGTATATTTCAGGAATTTAAGAAGTCGTCTAGCTAAGAGTTACACCATGCAGAAAACACCATTCGGGGATAAATGCACATAAATATTAACAAAAATGTTAATATTACAATTAACATTTTTATGCTAGAATAAATGTGTTATTCTTTAAGGTATTACAAGACTCTTTGTTGTCTTTTAAGACAACAGCTGTCCACAGTTTTTATAAGCATTTATAACCCTTGGATAAATCAGCAGAAGATGGTTGCTGTTTTGTTTTTAAGTGCTGCTTAATCAAATACTGTAGTCATAATAATTATAATTTATGTTCATATATGCACTGGCTGAGGCATGCTTGGGATTGCAGGCCCTTTTCTGTTGAATTTTGTGTACATTTGCATCCTTAACTGGACTACTGTATAGTTGCCACCTGAAGACCAGATAACAACAGTGATTTTCATTATACTGTGAAATTCATGTAGCTATTTACTCGAATGGAATTCCTTGAAGTAACTAAGGTAGGCACAAGAAAAGTCATTTCAGGATACGATTGCCCACGCTCAAGTTCTTACCTATACCAAGCTAGACAATCCAGATTAAAAGGAAATGCAGGATATGTTTGCATACATCTTCTCGGTACAACATCTAGTTTACCAAGATAGCTTTTGTTTAAAGTGGCCCACTCAGAATCAGTTACTGAGGTTTTCTCCAGTATGCCCTTTTTGATTTAAAAACCTATCAACTGAGTTGAAATTCTTATTTAGTCAAGAATCTAGATCATTCATTTTTGCCTTTCCTTTTCTGTTCTACTTCTTAGTGTACCAACATTTATTCCCTGTGCATATCAAATTAGAGGACAGCTAAAAGAGAAGTTGAAGATGCCATGTGTTAATTAACCCCCATATAACTGCTTTGGTTTGCCTGCCGTGGCTTGTGTTGGGAAAATTTGGGTAAATCCTGTCTGAAAAACATCACTCCTGTGTGCCTTTGCATTGTGGGATCAAATCCTGTCTTCCTTCTCAAAACCAAGCTGTCACTGTTTAAAATGGCATTCCCTTGCTCCTTTCTCTCACCTTTAGCTGTAGGGTACAGTAGGCCATTTTAGCCCAAATATACATTGTAAATAGTCATTGTTGGAATTCAGTTTACAATAATCTTTTGATAGCCCAGAGGGCTTCATGTGCCCTGAGCATGCAGAATGTTTAGAGTCGAGATAAGGGTCTGAGCATCATGAATAGTTTCTAGTAGCTTGAATTTGCATGTTTGAGCAGACCTGGAGATGGGTTCAAGTTACTCAACTAAAGTGTCAATACAGGCAATTAGAAATATTTTAATCTCATTGTTACAGTGTGATTGACTGACATTTCTTTATCTGTTCTGTATGTGATGACCTCAGAATCTTATTGTAATCTCTGCATTCTGTCATCAATTGCCCTGTAC
>NW_025335438.1:3989097-4186359 GCF_004798865.1 Varanus komodoensis
ACTGTAACAATGAGATTAAAATATTTCTAATTGTTACAGTGTGATTGACTGACATTTCTTTATCTGTTCTGTATGTGATGACCTCAGAATCTTATTGTAATCTCTGCATTCTGTCATCAATTGCCCTGTACCTGTGCACCTATAAATGCCCTGTAATGGTATTGAAGCTTTGCAGCATGTTCATCTCTGCTAGACCGGTAATGCATTATCGTGAGTCAACCGGGGGAACCTGGGATAGACAATAAAGACGTGGAGGTTCATAACGATTGATCTTTCCTACGACCCCGAGTTTTATTCCCTCTTCTCAAATTGAGATTCCAGGATTCTGACACTTGCATATTCAAAATGGCAGCCATCATGCACCCCACCATAACATTGTGTTGTAAGCCGCCCCGAGGCTTCGGCGAATGGGGCGGCATAAAAATGTTTTAATAAATAAATAAATAAATAAATTATCCATTGTGATCAGATTTGATACACTGGAACAGATTGAGATATTCTAGGCCACAATCCAAACAGGCTATTTTAATATTTGGAAACATGGAGGCAGCCAAGGCTGTGTGTTAAATTTTCACAGCTGCAACCAGTAATTCAGGGCATCACATTTTCCAAAATTTAAAATTTCCAAAGTGGAATTTTTCCATGGAATTTTTTTTCATACCCTGTATATCTGCCTTTATCTATAGTTGTCTGGATTCTGCTGTGATCAATCTGGTAAAATGGACTAAATACAAGATAGAAGAATACCTTTCAGGATATCCTAAGGCAAGCAATGACCAACTATACTGCTCAGTTGCCCATGTGGGAACTGAAAAAAGAAAAGCACTGTGTACAGTGCAATTGGCTCAAGGCTAATTGGAGCGGATGGCACATAGTCTGTGTGCCCTCTATTGCTAATGTCATCCAATAAAAAAAAAAAACCAGAAGGAAAACTGAAACTGTGGCTGTGATTGCTGTTTGTTTCCCTCAAGGCAGTTAGAGCCCTGCTGGATCCGACCAAGGGCCCATCCAGCCCAGCATTCTGTTCACATAGTGGCCCACCAGTTGCCCACAGGTGACCCACAAGCAGGACTTAGTGAAATGGACTGTTCAACTAGTTTTTCTGAATCAATTTTTTTCCTGATGCAATAAGCCATGCAGAGAGTCAGGGAAGCTGAAGCTGCTCCAGTTACATCAGTTGATATAGGGTATAACAGCTCTCTTTTTTAAGGATATACACCGAGTGTGTATCCTTTCAGGTGCAGACATTTTTTGTTAAATATAAGCAAGCCTGATAAGGAAGAATATGTTATTGTCTTTGCATTATCACTAATATTGCAGTAGAATAATTTCCACATGGAGTTGAATGTACAGTATTTGAATATAATACTTAATCTATATTGTGTGGTTAATATAATTTTTCCCTCTGGAAAGCTTTCAGTTGAAATATGTTGTAGCTATTGGGAAAACTTTTGATATATTTGTACTGCAAATGAAGTTGGCATGGGCTACACTTTTAGTTCTTTTCACTAGGTATAAGAGATTTGGTGACCCTATTGTGGAAGAATATTTTAGGGAGTAAAAATGCATCAAAGAAACATTCTAAAACAGATAGCATTACTGAGAACACTGGATTTTTTTTGGAAAATTTTTCAGTTCTACTTTTTCCAGAAAACCCTCATCACTGGCTGTAGCTTCAGAATCCCACCAGGCAAATCATTTGAAAATGAAGGCACAATCCAGGTACAGGTTATTGCTGCCAAGTCCCTTTTGGAAACCAGTGAAACCAATTGCAGCTAATTCTTACTGAAATCAATGGAATTCAAGTTTGTTGGAACCATGTGCTGCTTCTACTTTCTTAATAATTACAATTAACTTTTCCCAGCTCTCTTTCAGACAGGATCCGGCCCAAGTGTTCTCATTCTTGTCCTCTTGAGCCCACAGAATCTGCCCTAGCATTGTAGCGTATAGTTAAAACCATGGAATTTGCTGCCATGGAATGTGGTTACGGCCACCAATATAGATGACTTTAAAAGGGAACTGGGCAAATTCATGAGGGAGGAGGCTATCAGTGGCTACTAGCCTTTCTGGCTATGCGCTGCCTCCTTGACCAGAGGTGGCAATCCAGTTGCTGAGGCAGGTGCAAGTCTTGTACCCATATTGCTTGCGCAATCCTGTGAGCAGCTTGTTGTGTGTATGGGGTGCTGGCCTGGACAGACCTTTAACCTAAATCCAGCATGGCTTTTCTTATGTTCTATGACTGAAGCTCCTTCAGTCATTAGTCTGATCACCCCTGTACTAAAGCAAATCTTACAGCATCTTAAGAATTGCCTGCCTAGGCACCCTCTTTGACTTCAACGGGATTTACAGAGAGATAAACAGTGGTTTGCTTTGGACCCAAATCCTTCAGCAACTTGCTCAAAAGTTAAGCACCACTACCCTAAATAGGAAACATTTGTGAAATGCCATCATATCTGCACTTACAAGAGAGAGTGCATCCTGAAAAACAAGACAGAAATGCTTTCTATGTTGCATAATTCTTTTTAGACTTTTAGGCTACTTCCCTACCTTGGAGCAAGCTGCACTAAACTGAATGAGACTTACTTCTGGGCAGCCATGTGCAGGTTTTCACCGTTAGTCTTGCCTTTCATTTTGTTGCACTTCCCCAGAAAACGCTGATCTACAGCTCCCAGTATTCCCAGCCAGTCATGGCATACAGGAGGGTATTGAAATGCGCGATCCAATATATCTGGGGGGGGGGGGTTAAATGAAAAGCACAGAAAGTGCAAAAACAGCACCAAGAATCCATTCCAGTATAAACCAAGGTTATGACTGGAAGGCAAACGCTGCCTTCCCACCTCCGACAGCGCAAGCCTTGCCATGTGGAAGGGGGTGTGGCCCTTCCTTGGAAAATGGAATGAGAGCGGACCTAAGAGTACAATGGAGACCAAGCAGCCGTCACAGCACTGAGTCAGCGCAGAGCAATGCTTTGCAACACCCTGCCCCTTTCCCAGGGCAAAGCCTGACTGGGCATGATGGGAGCTGTAGTCCACCATATCGGAGCGGGGCTGGGGGCATGGGGAAGGCTTCCTTCCAGCACGTTAGCAGCGAAAACGGATAAACCCGATCAAGACTGGGGCAAGCTTCACTTTCTTTCTTTTTTAAAGTCTAGATTAAGTGGGGTTGGGGTGGGGTGCGGTGATTCAGAACAGGACCTTAATGTCCTGATGGGGGCTTTTAATACTGGGCATACAGCTTCTACTATACAGCTCAAGAGAGGGGGGTAGCTACTAGACACAGTTGTCCTCTGTGCTTCGGCCCTTGGACCGAGAAGTCCGGAGGTCGAATTCCCGTGAAGTCTTTTTCCTAAAGGATTGTTCAGAGGGGAAAAGAGAGGGCGAGGGCCATGCACGGCAGCCCCTGCAGAAAGGGCAAGAAAAAGCATAATTCGGTGTCCAGATTTCACGCGGGCCGCCCCCGGCAGCGCTCATCCGCATCGCGTACCTGTCTAGTAGGGGTCCCTGCAGGCACTTGATCGCCACCGGGATCCGCCAGTCCGCGTGGCGCGCCGAGGACACGGTGCCGTACGCGCCTCGGCTGATGAAGCACAGGTCGGGGAGCTTGTTGGAGGAGATGCTGGGCAGCGTGTAGCTGAAGCTGCAGGGCGGGCAGCTGCCGGCTCTCCTGCCGCTGGGATCTCCGCCATTCGTCCTCATGCCGGCGTCAGCAGCCATCAAGTCAGGGCAGTTCTCCCGCCTCGGCGAATACGGGCGCTTCCGCTGCCAGGCCGTGGGGGCACCCAGGGGAGGGGGCCTTCTCCCTTTCCAACTGAGCAACGGGTCCAAATCGGCCCTTCCCCCGGGTCGAGGTCTTCTTTGGAGCGCGGAGGCTCTAGCAGCCCCCGGGAATCGCAGCCGCCTTCTGCCAAGAGCGCGTTTCTCTTTGCATCACACCATCCTGCTCTCCAAGCTGCTCTGAGTCACCGCCGTTTCTTCTCCCGCTTGGTGTACTATTCACCGCTTGCTCTTCCAAATACTATAGCGTCCACCCTCCCTCTGCTTTAACCCCCGACCGACCTCTCTTGCCATTGCGCCCAACTCTCCGCTCTCTCATCGCCCATGCCTACTTGACACCCCCTCGCAATCCAGGCAAGGCTTGTGCCGGAGTCTTAGCGAGCCCCGTCCCGAAGTTCTCAGATTTTCTCCCTTCCACGGCTCGGTTTCCACGGGCTAAGCTCCTAAGCCACGGGCTCGAGCAGCGAGAGGGCAATTCGGCCTGCTCTCCCCCTGCCGGGGACTCGTCCAACCTCTTTACGGAAAAGGGGACGTAAAGGCGACGGGAGATGCGGGCGCGACAGAAACGCGCAGTGTCACTCTCTGGGCGGTATCCGCCCACGTCGATGGCGACCAGGGCGAAAGTGACGAAGCGCCTCGGAGGGCCCGCCTTCCGCGCGGTGAACCACCTTTTCCAACCTCTCCCCTTGCAGGCTGCCACGGAGCCGGGCAGAGGCGGGCGATGGCTCTCTCCAGAGAGCTCCGCCTCGGCATTCCAGGAAGGCGGCCGTGCGGGCTGGATAATCCGGTTCTCCCTGTGTTGTGGTTACAGGACTGCACGTGGCCGAGAGCGAGCATCTCCCTTCGTTTCTTGGGCGTCGCGACCTGCGAGTCGCACGCGAGCTCGCCTGTCTGCTCCGCATGACTTAATTTGCGGCGGACTCAAGGGGGAGCCAGCCGAGTTCAACGGGACTTACTCCCAGGTTGTTTAGGAGTGTCGTTGCAACAAGCCGGGCCAATCTGAACTGCTTTACCTGGGAATAAGCCCCGCTGAATTCATTGTGGCCTGTGCTTGCAGGTTTTTTGGTTGCATGGCTGACAGTGCCATCCTGTATGTCTACTCCATTTGAGCTTGAGTTGGAAGCTGTTTGGGGCACGATGCTATGCAAGCTTAGAGAGGAAGTGGCCCATAAGTGGAGCTGTAGGCCTTTTATGTCTAAATATGAAGGGACAATTGGATTCAGGTTCCAGGTAAATTACAAAATCCATGGCTGGTCAATATCCCTCGATGGACCAACTAAATATGGTGGGGCAGCGGGAGTAAGTTTTGAAGAGCTCCAAGCGAGCTATTACAAAAAGCAGGGCGGGTGGGCTGGGGCAGGAAGCAAGCCAGACTTAGTAACTGAAATCATAATTCTGCAAGGTCAGTTTTAAGAGTCAGAGTTACATGAACTGCACTGTGCTGCACTGCATAAGCTGCAACTGAAAGTGCAATCCTGTATGCAGTACGTCCATTCAGAAATAAACCCTGTTGAATTCAGGACAACTTCCTCACAGGGCGAGTCCATTGGAGGTGTGTGTAACCCATCTTTTATGTGTAACTCAGGTACGCCTGGCGCCAGTTTATACTCTTTTCGGCACCAGGCCAAAACCTTTATATTTAAACAGTATTTTAAAATTTAACAGCTTTTCAGTTTAGTCGCTCTGTTTGTTTTGTGATTTATTGTTTTGTTCTATTATTTATAGAAATTGTTGTTTTAATTGTTTTCAAATATTGTAAGCCATCCTGAGATCTTGTATAATAGGATGGCATACAAAAGCTTTTAATAAATAAATAAATAAATAAAATAATTTATGTAGTAAATGTAACTCATGTTCACCTCAAGTTTTTTTCCCCATTTCTTTTAACAAAACTCCTCATCACAGATAAAAGATTTAGCCCTAAATCAAAATGTTCAAGGTGTCACGTCCACCACTGTGCGTAGTGTTCCTGTTTTCTTGCTGTGGCTGGTTTGATCATGTGCGCATACCGTGCTAGGAAGGAAGGAAATGTTGGCTTCCGCATAAACACGCCCAAGTCAGACTCAGCTTTCTTGTGGGGTGAAGTAGCAATGCATTTTATTTCTGACAAAGATAGAACTAGATATTTGAAGATGCGATTATCTTTATCTCCATAAAATAGTTTAACATTGTAGTCTTCCTTTAGTGCAGGAAGCATTTACAGAAGATTTTAAAGTGTTGAAGAGTAAAATAAAAAATTTCCTCATTTAGAGTTTTAAAACATGTGAACCTTTCTTCCTTTGCTTCTTACAGAAATCGATGGAATAAAGGATTTTATTTGCTGTACATCTTTTGTATGTGCTACAAGTCAGATGGCTTCTGGCACAAGCATCCAAAAAAGGATTGTACAGATCCTCTATCTTTTAATGGTTAAGTAGTGGGAAAACATGGGAGGGGTACAAATAGGAAATATCATTATCTGCATTCCTTCTGAAATTAAAGCACAGTAAAATTTTTACCCAAAAAACCCCTTTGCCTGCTGTGGTTCTCTGACATATGATTCTAGAACCATATATTTTCTCTGTGCTTACATTTCAGACATAGAGAAAATTGCTGCATTATTTTTTTTAATGAAGGTTGATACTAGCCTGAGCCTCTCAGCCCTACACCCACAATAACAGAAGTTCCTCTGTTAAGAGGAGCTTGGTAAGATGTTCAGCAGGATATGGGTACAACCCCTTTCAGAGTTTCATGCCAAACAAGCAAAGAGCTCCAAGTGCTAGGGATATGAGAAAAATCTGGAATGGATTTCAATGCAATTGGATTTCCCTGAATCCAACCTGTGGATTCTTCATTAGCTTCTTTCAGGTCACAAGACTTCTTCAAACTTGCAGACTGGCTTTTCACTTGGAGGTGAGTGGAAATTAACACAAATATGCATTAACTGATACCAGTTACGGTCCAGAGACCAGCAATGTATTGGACGGGGTAAAAATACCCAAATAAAGTTAGCACATATATCAGTGCTAATGCATATTAGGACAAGTAGAACAAAATTTTGGTTAAAAAAAAATTGCCTCTGTCACTCACTGCATAATGGAACAAGATATGATTGACAGTTCTCAAAAGTCCAACAGATTGGGCTTAACAAAATCTGTGCATCCCTATAGGAAGATCTGAACATATGGGGGCAGGCCTTGCTTGCATGCTCACACCCCCTCCCCAGTTTTAGTTCCTGCATGCTTAGAAGTTTGTATACCTTGGAGCACTCTGCTTCCATTATTTTGTCTGAGCTTGTATTAGCAGCTCTATTCCACCATTCTTCTGGTTTCCAGGATTTGGTCCCTTGTTCCTGCTGCCTTATACTTCCTGCCCTACTAGGTCTCTGTCAGTGTAACCAGTATAGTTGCCTGAAGAATTTTGTCTAGTGGCTCTTCTGGTAACATCCTCTGAATGGAAATGTAACTCTCTGAGAGCAAAACAGACCATAATGGCACTTGCTTGCTTAGATTTTACTGCTTTGTTATCACAGGTTTTTACACAGGTCTGAAAACTACCCTTTAAAAGCTGGAGCAACAAACATGCATTTCTTAATAGTTCTGTACATCATCATATAATAGAATATAGAGCAATGTGGCATGTTGTTAAAGGAGCACAGGAGTGCCCTATTAGTTAAGTTGAGATGTAAATATAGTTCTGAAATCATAAGCCTCAACATTGCACCGCTTATTAAAATGATGTCTGTTGAACCTAAAACCTGGCATCCCTGGTATTCTTTGGGGATACACCTGAAATGTAGAATACAGCAAACAGACCTTATACTTGAGAACACATTGCTTGTTAGGATCAGGGACTTGTTAGGACTCATCTTTTGCTAGTCCAGTGATTTACAAATAGTCCAGGATGGTAGGTTCATGTTTCATCTGTAGAAGCTGATGAGAGATATTTTGAGCTGCCTATTCTTTGCAATATGATTCCCATCACACTGGGGGAAGCTAAAATTCCCCAGCTGTAGAGAGAGCAGGGTGGTATATTAATCTAATCTGATGTGGAAGTACTCATCATGGCATTCCTCATAGCCAAGCCCCAAGGATACTTCAAAAATTCAGTTAAGGCTCAATGCTATACTAGCTTAGGCATAAAAATGCCTAGCGGGAGCATGCTGACAGATGTAGGCATTTTTATGTTTCAGTTCTGTTAGGATTGCACTGTGAGTTGATCCATGTCAACAGCATGTTTCTAGCAGTTTTTGTCTCCACCAGGGCCTTTCTTTTGTTTTAGTAAAGCTTATTGGCCGTTCAGGACACTCCAAATGGTTTGCTTCACGACAGAGAACAGGGTGTTGCTGGGAAGTTCATTTACCCCCAGCTATTGGGAGGACTGCAGCTTAGCTCAGAGGGAGCAGAGAAGTTGGAGTGTGGTGGAGGTGGCTCTTGGCGTCTTCGTTGGCGCTGTTCTTCCCTGAGCCTTGGCTTTTGTACACAAAGAAAAGAGCCCGTGCTTCAGTTTGAACTTGATAAGCTGGAATTTTCATGCTGAAAGCATTTTACACAAAATCAAGAACAGCTAAAAAAACACACACATAATGAGAAATAGCCCTTTAAAAAACACCTGGGATGGGTAATCCCCTCACACCTTGGATATCCAAGTGTGTCTTTAAAAGCCTCAGCATACAGGACTGCCTTAACCTGGCACCAAAAAGATGACAAGGTTGGTGCCAAGTGAGTCTCAGTGGAGAGATCATTCCATAGAAGGGGAGTGGGCACCACAGAGAAAGCCTTCTCTCTTGTCCTCTGAGCCTCTCTCAGTGTTGGCACTCAGAGGAAATCCCCAGATGCTGAGTGTAGCATCTGGGAAAATTGCTGCTGAGAGAGGCACTCTGCCATGTATTGTGTCCTGTGCCATGTAAAGCCTTACAAGCCAAAACCATCATCTTGAATTGAACTCACAAGCATACAGTGCAAGTGGGCCGGATTTGTTCAGATTTATGGGTCCTTGCTATTAATTCAACTGCCCTATTTTGCATGAGCTGTAGTTTCTGAACAGTCTTCAGGCTGTTGTCAGAAACCAGGTTACCCGTGTCCAGATAGGGGTGTAGTTTAGCCAGAGTTTCTACATGGCTCCCTGTGCTGCTGAGGCCACCTAAGCCTCAAGTGAGAACCATGGATCAAGGAGAACTCCAAGCTAAGAATGTGTGCCTTCAAGGCGAGTGCAGGCTGAACACTCTCCATCTGGTTAGAACTACCTATCAACAGCATCTCAGGACTGAGCTTCAATTTGGATGAGTTAAATACTTACATGTCTTCAACCTGTTGAAAATGAAAAGAAGAAACAGAGTGCATGTCATCAATATACTGATGGCAAGGCACTCCAAAACCCTGGATGACCCCATTCAGCAGTTTCATGTAGCTGCTGAATGGCATGGAGGCCAGAACAGATCTCTGAGGATCTCCATATTGGAGAACCAATGGGTTGAATAATATTCCCTGAGCACCACCTTCTGCATACAACAGCCTTCCAATTGTATTTCAATGTATTTTATTGTGTTGTAAGCCGCCCCGAGGCTTCGGCAAGGGACGGCATAGAAATGTTATAATAATAATAATAATAATAATAATAATAATAATAATAATAATAATAATAAAAGTAGCACCAGACCAATGCAATGCAGTACCCCCTACTTCTAACTCAGACTTGTAGCAGATGGATACTATGGTTGATAGTAGTGAAAGCTGTTGAGAGTTCCAGGAGTATCAATAGGTTCACACTCCCCTGTTTCTCTCCCAGCCATAAGTTGTCATACAGAGCATCCAAAGCTGTTTCTGTTTCAAAACCTGGTGAGAATCCTGGCTGAAATGAATCCAGGTAGTGGTCTCTGCCAAGACTGTGAGGAGTTGGTTGGCAACCATTTGTTCAAGAAAACTGCCCAGAGAATGAATTTTTGCTACCAGCCTAAACTTATGCAAATCTTCTGGCTCAAGGAACAGTTTCTTCAGAGGTGGTCTCACCAAGGAGGAATGGGACCACTCCCCCTCACAAGTAGGCATTAATCACGTTCCTGGATTAGCTAGTTGCTTCTTCCTTGCTGGCTTCCAAAAGCCAGGAAGGGCAAGGATCCAGTACGGAGTTGGCTGGACATACTTGCCCAAGAATCTTGTTGACATCCCTGAGCTGTACCAATGGAATATGACCCAATGAAACTAGGCCAGGATGTGCTCCAGATATCTCACCTGAATCAACTTCTAGAACTCTGCAGTCTAAGTCTTAGGAGATGCAAGAATTTTTTTCTTGGAAGTTCCCATGAAATATATTACAGTGGGCCTCAGATGGATCTAAGATGTTTTTGGAACAACCCGAAAATGCTCAGCAGGGTAGCAAATGGAAGACTGAATAGAGACCATGAGAGGTTATCACACTGCCTCTAAATATGCTTTATTAAAGGCACACACCAGGATTTGATTACATCCACTAGAAGACATGCACTCAATCTTTCTACTATGTCATTTCATTGCTTTCATCTCTGGGGTATATCAACAAGCCACAAAGAAGCCAATCAGGAGTGATTGTGTCAACCACCCAGGTCATGCCGTTTTATTTATTTAATAGATTTATTTGCTACTGCAATAGCCCATATCTGGGCTGTCACAAATAGAGATTGACTAGGTCCTTGACAGAAGGCCCAGCCATGTCAGCTGAAAAGCCTGCCAGAGCCTCTGGAAGCCATTTGGACCCAATAGCCTCTAGGGCCGGGGTCCTCAAACTTTTTCACCAGGGGGCCAGTTGAAAGGTGCCGGTTCTGGGCATGGGCCGGAAAGGTGGTGCCAGCGGTGCACGCGGGCCAGCGAGGGGGAGGGACACGTGGCAAGGCGAGGCGCGGGTGGGCATATGCAGTAAGAGGAGACAAGGTGAGGTGGGGGTGGACACACGCCGCAAAGCGGGTGCACGAGGCAGCGGCTTGCTTGCTTGGAGATAGTTTTCCCTGGGCGAGCAAACTGCTGCCTCCCTGCGTGCGGGGCGAGGTGGGTGGCGGTGGGCACGCACATGGGCACAGGCGCACGTGCGGCAGGTCCAAATGGGCATGGCGGGCCGGATAAATGGGCATGATGGGCCAGTTCCGGCCCCTGGGCTGTGGTTTGAGGACCCTTGCTCTAGGGGTTTAGTGTCTGTAGACTCTTCAGAATGAGATCAGGGGAGATTAAACAAGAGAGAAAATAGGGAAGAGAGAGCAAGGAAGAGAAGGTCTGAAGAGACGAGGACCTGGAAGAACAGGTAAAGAAGGAGGGAGGGAGGGAAGTGGAGGGAGATAATACTGATTGGACCCTCCCCACTTATGACTTTGGTCATTCCTACTGTGTGCATGGTGTCCTCTGGAACATTGCACATGAGCAATGCAGCTCTTTGCCTGCCCCTGCCTTAAAGAAACTGTAGCCCTGAAAACAACTTCTATACCCTGCCAGCATATTTGTAAATAAAGCAGCCGAGTGTGTGAGCTGGTTTTGATCACCTTCCCTGCACACTCCTTTTGGTATAAAAAGTCAATCCTATTCCCAGTTCATAGCCTGCCAGGCAGGTACCTGACCAAACTGTGCTGCAATCAGGTAATTTTAAACTTACAGTCTTACATGATCCTGTATCTTTAGATGGAACACATAATTCTTCATTTACTTCACGATGTGGTAAACCAATAGATCAGGGGACTCTCCTGCTCATTCTGCTCAGTGAGGCCTTGGGTGCCTGTCCAGATGGCACCTGTGTTAATAAATGGATGCACATGGCTGCTGTGTTCTTCAGCGGAAAGCCTGACCTTTTTCCTACTTTGCAGTGATGTCAAATAAACCTTTCCTCCCTCTAGTTAAGTGCCATACTGGGGGAAGTTTCCAAAGGGGTTTATAGCTGGGGAGGGAAGGGTTAAGTCTCCCACCCATCACATGCTGGAACAGGCCCCCCCCTCCCCCTGATTTTCCAGCATAGCAACCCAACTTAGGAAATGGGGACTCCTTTTCCCATTGATTTTGGGTGATCTAGGCCAGAGTTCAAATTGATTGAAGAATTTATTTTGAGAGGAATTGGGTGAGAATTAATTGGGTGAGTTTGTGTGTGAAATTCAAATAAATCATGGTAATTATTTCACACACACACACACACACACACACACACACATTAACTGATGCAGATTTGTGTCCTAGTGTCCTGGGCTCAGAATCTTTTTAGCAACATAGCTGGTTGCTACACAAATGTGTGAAACAGCCCTTAAACAACAGAATGTTTGTGTACTATGGCTAGAATTATAGACCTGAAAGGCAGGTGGTCTTCCATGCATGGCACATGTAGTTTTTGTTCACAGTCCATGTGGCCTATGGCACCCTGGCCTGGGTGGGGAGGAATGGACAACTATGCTATTAGCAATGTGGGGACAACGATCATATTAGGATCACTGGGGCTGCATGTGTTTGTGTGCGTGACCCTGCCTGTCCTGGTTCCAACCACCACCAGTCCTACCCATCAGGGCAGCCCTCCAGCTCAAAAAGTTGCCTGCTCTGCAACTTGGGAGTACCAAGTACAAATCACTTTTAAAGAAATTGGTAGAATTAGAGCTGCAATGTCAGAATCAATTCACAACAGCTTCCACAATACCCTAACAGATATCCTTAGCTACAACTGGAGAAATGAGGGGAGGGTATGTAGGGAGCAGGGAATGGAGAAGGTGTTGGTATCCAAGCAGGACTTGTCCCTATGTGCTTCCACCTAGAACAATCCTGTTGTGTCTTCCTGAAGCCAGGATCTTTTCCACAAAGACCCATTCCATTCCCTGTGCCCCCTGGTTGTTTGCCCCCTTCCCGCCCTTGGCATGACTCAGGACTTGTGACCACTGATCATACTCTATAGTCCTGCTTGGGGTTAGCTCTCCCACAATTTAGAGACTTTTCCTCTTTCTTTCTTTCTTTCTTTCTTTCTTTCTTTCTTTCTTTCTTTCTTTCTTTTGCGGGGGGGGGGGGGTATTTTTTTGCAAAATGTGATGATATAGAAGCCTCTTTGTAGGGATGTTCCCAGCTTGGGCAGATATAAATCCAAATCTGAAAAACAAAGGTTGCCACTCACTGACAATTGGTAATTTATGCCACTGGTTGCTTGACAGAGATAAACAGATTACCAGTAAAGTGAAAGCATTAGGAGAACAGAGGGAATTCCCAAGGCACAAGGAGCTGGCTGCTGAGGCTCATAAAGGGAAACTCCACAAGAATTTCATAGGTCATTTGGGAAAGTCCTGCTGTGATAGCTGACATTGTATTTGGTGCTCCCCCAGTGAGCTAGAAAGGCAGCAGCAGTTTTACAAGCCTGGCTTAGAAACAGTTGAGTATAAACCACTCCCTTTAAAATGGGAAGAGGTTTTTTTCTCAAGTCATTGTAGTAAAAGGAACTGGATGAAAGTGAAATTTTCTGACAGCCCTCAAGGATTTCTTTATTATATTAATTTCATATGGGATGTGGCATCATACACCCTATATGCATTGCTAAAATTTCCAGATGATAAGTGTATCTGGAAATATACCAGGATTTTGGTAGTATGGTCACATATTTCAAGGCTGGGCAAACACTGGGAAATACCCTTGTTACCCCTCCTCTCCAGCTTAGCAAGTTTTCAACAGGAAGGAGGAAATAGTTTAGTAACCAAGGTACCTTGAGGAAATGCTAACCAACAATCTGGGATCCTGTGAATTTATCACTGTGAACCAAAAATAGCTCCATGCTGTGAAAATGGGCATTTCATTCCAGGAGCACCCAATAGCCTAAGCTATTTGGGCAGACAACCCAAAATACAACAGTTAATCGTAGCATAATATAAAATATTGGTCAAATGTTATTTTAGGCTGCATTAATAGAGGTGTCCTTCCAAATCATGTGACATACTAGTTCCCCTTTACTCAGCACTGGTGAAGCCTCATCTGAAGTACTGTGTCCAGCTCTGGCTGCCACAGTTTAAGAAAGCTGCAGACAAGCTGGAAAGGGTTCAGAGGAGGACAACAAGGATGTACTGGGAACTAGACACAACACAACCCTGTGAGGAGAGATTGAAAGAAGTGGGCATGTTTCGCCTCAAGAAGAGAAGACCGAGAGGAGATTTGATAGCACTGTACAAATACTTGAAAGGCTGTCACAAAGAAGAAGGACAGGATTTATTCTCAATCATCCCAGAGTTTAAATAGAAAAAACTCCTGCAGCTGGGAGCATGCCCTAGCCAGCCTAGCAGGCTGGGGAATGTAGGATATTTTTCAGACTGAACCTACTTAGGATTGCGCTTTGAAAGGCTGACTCTGCCATCAGTATGCAATCAAATGAAGTAAAATGTTGTTTTGGCATACAGGAAATTATTACCTAAGATATATGCACATAGATATTGATCCCTGTGATTAGATGTTCTCATAAAAGGATTAAGGTTAAACTGAAAGTAAGTCTTTGAAAGGCAAATTAAAGTGCTATAGAAGGAATTTCTTCTAACGGAGAAGAGTGAGTTATTTATAGGAAGAACCAAGATGTTAAGAAAAGGTAGTCGTCATTAGCAGCAGGATTATCGACAGATCAACCCCTCCAGCACTCACCACCCCACAAGGGCTTTTCACCTTCCCTTTTGCCCTGATATCTAAAAATGTTACTAATAACGCAGAAATAGTGAGAAGAGAAAGCTATATTAACATAAACTTGGCATTCTAGCAGTGAAATGGAACAGAACGTTCTCTGATGCTGCATTTTCCACACTTCTCTTTTGTTGTCTGGGTTGTTCCACTGCAGTCATTCATGTTAAATCGGCTAAATACTGGAGATGAAATTTCGTAAGTTATTCTTCTAAGGCAAGCATTGGCAAACCCTTCTGTTTGGTTGCCCATGGCGGAACTGGAAAATACTGCATGGCAACTGCTTCCTGTGTGCAATGCAGCTGACTCACAGCTGGGTTTGGACCCAATTACGCATAGTGTATATGCCTGCTGTTGCTAACATTATTCAATAAAAAACTGATGGAAAACTAAAACTGAAACCAAGGCTGTGATTCCTGTTTGTTTCCCTGAAGGCAATAAGAAGAGCCATGCTGGATCCGACCAAGGGCCCATCCAGCCCAGCATTCTGTTTATGCCGTGGCCCACCAGTTGCCTGCAGGAAACCCACAAGCAACAGCCCCTCCACCCTGTGTCCCCCAGAAACACACCCAAACTTTAGTGAAATAGACTGTTCAACTCAATCTGATTTTTCTCGACTTGAAATGGAATTGATTAACAGTGCAGAGAGTGAATGAAAGGAAAGGTGCTTCAGTTAGCTCAGCAGAAGAGAATCAAACTGTTGATACATTTTAGCTCTCTTTGAGTATATAGCCTGAAAACAGTATATCCTCTTAGCAGCACTCCTTCTTTTGTTAAATAGAAGCAAGCCGTCTAAGGAAGAATGTGCTGTTGTCTTTGAGTTATTACAAATATTACAGGAAAATAATTTCCACCTAACTTCAAACATATTTGAATATAACAGTTATACTAGTTTGTGTGATTAATATAATTTCTCCCTCAGCACATATTTCAATTCAAATATTTTGTATCTATTGGGAAAACTGATATGTTTATACTGCACAAGAAATTGACATGGATTAAATTTTACTTCTGTTTACTAAGTATGAGCTATCATGTGTGCCTATTGAGGAGAATGTGTGTTGAGGAGTAAAAATGAATCAAGCAAGCATGCTAAATCAGATGTTCTTTGAAATATTTCCAGTTCTTTTTTCCTATTTCATGAGGGAGGAAGCTATCAGTGGCTACTAGCCTTGCTGGCTGTGTGCTACCTCCTTCTCCAGAGGTGGCTTGCCTTCAAGCACCAGTTGTTGAGGAACTGGGCGGGTGGCGGTCTGGCACCCATCCCGCCTGAGGGATCCTGTCTCCAGCTGGGTTGCCATCGTGTATATGGAGTGCTGGACTGGATAGACTTTTAGCCTAGATCCAGCATGGCTTTTCTTATATTCTTATATTTATAATTTTATTTGGTTTTTACAATCTTTCTGCAAAACCAAACATCAGCAAAGAACTGTTGAGAATACAAAACAAAAGTAGAACCACAAACACATTTACGCAAAACCTGACTGTATCCTGGCCCAGAGATGTGGCAAAATGTGGCCCAGAGGTGACAGGTGGAAAGCCCTGGCAGTTGGTGCAGTCCTGGCTGCCCCAATCCTGTGAGCAGTGACATTTTGTTTCAGAATGAGACATGTGCTAGCAGCACTGAGGCAGAGGGACAATGCATCTTGCTTGGATGCAGAGTTGAGGGAATGTAAGCTTGCTTCCAAACAAGGTGTTTGCACACTGTGGCCATTGTTGTAAAGCAAAACTGGCACTTTCCCCCCCAAATTCTGACACAGAAATGAGGTGGTGAGGCAGGGGTGTAGCCCACAGGGGGGACTCCAGGGACAATGTGGCCCTCTGACTTCAAGGTACTGCCGAATCCTGTTTCAGCCAAAACAGTTTTTAAAAATCTATCTTATTAATAGCACATATGCAGAAAAGTTATCCCTTGAATTATATGGAAAAGCATCATAGGCCTGACTTGTGTGTGTGTGTGTGTGTGCCCATCTGCCAAAAATTATAATATACTTGTAGTTGTTTGCCTTTTATTCATAGGAATGTGATCACAGATGGAGTTTCTGTATTACACATTTTTCTGTGTTTGAGTTGCCATCTTGTGGTAAAGTCCTAGTATGACTTTTTATGGTAGCCATTCAAACACACTTAATTACATAAATTAGAACCAAGTCATGTTTGGTTGATGAAAAATATCTTTAGAATTGCTGAATTGATTTTTTTTCATTAAAGGTTGCTTAGTCCTGTGGTTTCTGCTTATGACCAGCTGTGCTGAAGCAGGCTCGTTCATGTCCAGTCCAGATTTCTCCATCATATTCCTACCTGATCAAAGGTGTGGTGTATACTGTACTCTGCTAAAACAGTTCTCAGTGTCATGTGATTCATTTTAATCATATCTATCTTGCAAATAAACAAGATATCAACTATTGCTATTGTTATTATGGAAGTTTAGTAGCCCAGTTTTGGCCTCTTGTCCAAAATCAGAGGTGGACAGACTTCACTCTTGTGAATTACAGTATGTTTTTTAGTGAACCCACTCAGATTCCCCAATGGGATCTTGGTGCAAAAGACATTCACTTCAAATGAAAGACTTTTGAGCCCAGGAGTTGCTTTTTGTATAAAACAAATGAAGCTCACAATCATTCTGTTCAAGAATCAATTTCCAGTTATTCTTCTCATTTTAGCAGTATAATTTAGGAGGAAGAAAAATAATTTAGGTGCTGCTTTGGCTAAATATTTGGGAGCCAGGAATCCTTGCTGATCAACCAATATTTGTTGATCTACATAATTAGGAAAAAATAAATAAATAAAAAAACTCTATATACAAACACATGGTGCAAGAACACTTGGAATGCTGCATGCTGTTCTGGTCATCACACCTCAAAAAGAATATTGTACAATGGGAAAATTGTGAAAAATGATGAGTAAAATGTTCAAGAAACTGTAGCAGTTCTCTAAGAGGACAGGGGCTGTTTAGCTTAGCAAGAAGAGCCATGATAGAGGTGTAATAAGGTTGTGTGTGGTGTGGAGAAAGTGGATAAGATGACATTTTTCTTCCTCTTCCATAATAATATAACCTAAGGTTGCTGGTGGGTGACCTAGGACAGATAACAGGAAATAATTCTTCACACAGTGCATGGTTAGACAATGGAACTTGCTAGTGATGGCTACCAACTTGCATGCCTTTAAAAGGAGATTAGGCACGTTCTTGGAGTATAAGGCTACTAGTGCATGGCCTAGTCCTGATGGCTGCATGTAGCCTCCTGTATCAGATGCACTATGCCCATGTACACCAGTTGCTGGGGGCATAGGCAGGAAGGTGCTGCTGCACTCGTGTCCTGCTTGTGGGTTTCCTTGGACAGTTGGTTGGCCATGATGTGAACAGAGTGCTGGGCTGGACACATCCCTGGTCCGATCCAGCAGCCCTCTTCTGATGTTCTTGGGTAATGGAAGAAACTACCAAAAAAGAAAAAAAGATGGATGATCTTTGCCATATTTTCAGAAGGCAAAGG
The DNA here is from genome assembly GCF_004798865.1 of Varanus komodoensis. Lineage (NCBI taxonomy): Eukaryota > Metazoa > Chordata > Lepidosauria > Squamata > Varanidae > Varanus > Varanus komodoensis. Next base: position 4,006,972 of record NW_025335438.1, read on the forward strand.
AACCTCATCACCTCCTTTTCCACCACATACCAGAGAACAGAAGGAAGCCGTGCCATGTACTGTGTGCTTTTGATGGCACTTGGTTCCCCTCACTCTTTCCTGAGGCTGAGCAGCCACTGTCAAAGAAAAAAAATGCTTTGATTGTTTTCCTATAAAATTTTGATGGGTGAAAAATCAAAGAGAGAGGAGATTTGCAGCCCAGTAGCCAACCTGAGTATGTAATGCAATTAGTGTCAGGATCTCAGTTTGCTGACTACAGGATCTTAAAATGTAGAACTGCAGTTTGCAGTAGCAAGTTTCCTCATAATGGAAGCAGTTCCTGGAACAACCTTGTTTAGCTGCACCAGCCAACACCATGTGGGTATCCTGCATTTGTAGGCAACTCTCCGCCCCATTGCCCAGCCTCTCATTATGGGGTGCCTCATGACAAGAGTGGGCATTTAATCATATAGATATATACCACCATGGAGAGTACAATTTTCTACTTAAAATATATCTTGAATCCTTTAGTTTTTAAAATAATCATTATTTTATGTAGTCTACCCCCCCCAAAAAAAACTCCTTCATTTCACTCGTAGCTTTGCATGCATCCAGCCTGCTGTTTTTTAAATACCTGCATTTCAATATGTCTCTACCTTACACTGCTATAAGGATTTCAGCCAATTGACTGTCACCTCCCACTCTTAATCATCCATCCACTATCTGTAGATAATACCTTCAAATATAACTTGGAGAACAGTTGTACAAAGGCCATGCCATTGTTTCTGTGAATGTTTACCAATTTCCTAAATAAACCTTCAAAGGATGCATAAAGAACTGTTGTCAGCAGTGTGTCTAGCCACTTGATGTCAGTATAGTCACAAATTCTCTGATCTTTTTTTAAGGAAAGGAATTTATCTCTCATTTATGATGACACTGTATTAATAAGTACTTGAATACAACATTTTCAGTTAGTCTTATCTCTGTTCATAACCATTTTAAGAATAAATTGGTCCTGTTTAAAGCAATTTTCATCATATCTTTACTTTTGAAAATGGTTCCAGTGCTTGTTGAACCTAGCAGTTCTTCTTTGCTGTTTTAATTCATTTATCTCCCTTAACTGTTTTTTTAAACATCAATTATTATTGTAATTATTAAAATGCCCTCAGTCATAGAGCCGCTTTCAGTATTTATTTTATGGTGAATTTCAAGACCCTCATCAAGATTCAACTTAGTGTTGCTTCTGAGAAGGATTATTTAACTTAGAGTTCTGCACAGAATAGGGGGTTGGATTCAGTGGCCCTTTGGCCCCCTCCAACTCTGCTTCATATTAGCCCTATGCAAGTGTCAAATTAGTCATGCCCTGAGGGAGAATAAGGACAAGGGTTGTCACTTCCGATTTCTCCAATACATTCCTTGTCTCTACATCCATGGCATAGAGTCTTCTCAACTCATGAATGCTCCCCATGTAATTTGGACCCCTGGAGAATCAGGGTTCTTAATTGTGCAGGGAGTCTGTGGAGAATCCATCAGTGCTAAACATGTTGTGCTAGAAGAAAGGAACACTAGTACTACAAGAAACCAGCTGTGAAGGAAGAAAGAAGGGACGCCCCAACTCCTAGCACTGCAGGCATGGCCAAAAGTTTGCTCAAATAGAACACCAACCCAACAAGGTTACCATCACCCCTTTTATTTATCTCAGTTTACGCCAGATTATAAAGCAAGGATCCAAACCAACACTTCCTGTTTCCAAACCCTAGGCCTGAAGACGTAAACATCAGCAATAACCATTAGCTTGGGATTTAGTACCAAGGCTTAATTCAAATGAAACACTACATTTGATAATAATAGGTAGTTATTATATTTATAAAAAGGGGAAGGTAATAAAATATGATCCAAACAAACAGGTCTGGAAACAACATTTTATTTATTCATTCAAAAGTTTTCTAGACCATCCCTTACTGTGGTCTTGGGATGGTTTAACAATAAGACAATATAAAATAAAACACAGCATCCTAATAAAATTTACAGGACAGGTTAAAAGTAGTAGTTAAAACATGCCTATATACCAAAGCCTCAGTCTTCAATAGGTCAGAAGCAAATGACCTAAATGATAAATGAATAAATGAAACTCAAATGATAAATGAAACTCAAAACTTAGATAAAAACAGGCAGCTGTAGTCTCCTTCATTTTATACCTAAGCCAAGCTGATTCTTGTTAGCCAGTCACAAGCTAACTGAAACTGTCTCCTCTGGCTTTTGCAAAGTGTCCATAAGCTTTCAGCTGAGCTTCTTCAGCCTACTTAGTGAGTATGCTGCAGTCACCTTGAAGCCAGGGACAGTATGAGTTTAACACATATACACAGTTTAACAAATGCATGCTGGCTCCTCTTCTCCCAAAATGTAGCATTCCAGGCTAGACAGCAAGAAGAGGAGGAGAGGTTGGACTGCTTTACTGAAATGTTCAGGATACCGAGCTGCTGGATCTGTCAAGGTTGCAGGAGGGAGACACTCTAGAATAGGAAGGGTCAGGAGGGGTGTGAGTTCATAAGCCCAGTGGTTTGTCATCAAGTCAAAGGAGTGGACCAATTAAATCCTATCCTCTTGCCCACAAGCAGCACAAACCTCCCTGAGGGCAGAACAAGTCCTTTTGGAGGGGTAAAGAGGAGGGTGATTCCATTTGGAATCAGCTCCTGACATGGACAAGAGCTAACTCCACAAATTAGGGGGATCATTACTTTGACAGATGCTACTTATTAAAAGCTGTTACATTACTCACTATGTATTGCAAAGCCAGCCTGACTCAATAAAGGTCTATATCTAGGAGCCTTTTACTTTGATCTGCTGGAAAGCAGGAGAGACAAGCTTTTGACTGATGCAGGTTCAGCATCGTGGAATGAAATGTTACAGGCTGCTGAGACACAGAAGGAGACAGTAGTCCAGACAAACACTCTGGAATGGGACGAGTCAGCACAGCTCCCTTCTGGTTGCATTAGCTTCTCTTTGTGCTAGCATTTCTGCTAGCACTACAGCGGCACTGCACACTGTGGAATGTTTTCCTCCAAGTTGTGAAGGCCTGTGATGACAGAGGTCACAGCAAGAGCTTTGTTCATTTGTCCCCATTCTCCCTGGTCAATTGACAAATTTTGAATGCCTGGATAGAAGTTGAAGTTGAAATTAGTTGACATTTGGCTAACCATTCAAATGTGACTTTCATATGGACCTTAGACAAGAGCCCTAAACTCTCTGCAAAAATAAAAAGAAGCTTGACAATGTAGGCCTATAATCCACTTATTTATGTATTCATTTATTTTTAAATCTATGCCATCTATTATCTCAAGATGGTTCACTTATCAGTTAACAACCATGGCTAGAACTGCTGCACCTCCTATCCCACAACTTCATCTGCTGCTCCAGCTGTACTTTAGGAATATAGCCTAGCTAATGCATTACACTGCTATCTTCTCCATTATACTCCAGAATGTGGTGATAGCATTGCTGATGGGTACCTACTCAGAGAGATCATGCTCCAATGTTTCTCAAACAGCTGTATCTCTTCTTAGTTGTTGGGCTCAATTCATCATGCAGATCTTATTCCTGAAGTTCCAAATTGCTGAATCTTGAATCAGCTGCTCCCAGTGGTATAGTGGAGCCCAAACTCATTAGCTGAAGTGCTGAGAATTTTTGATGAGCAGAAATAGTGACTTCATCTCCAACTCCCTCAGGCCTTCTTGTGGCTTTCATGTTTAGCTCCAATCCTCACAGTAACTGGCAAGATAATAGATTTTCCTGGCAACAGTCTCTTGCTCTGAACTAGCCTTGTTCTAAAGAAAAGTATTTTGGGGTGGCTTGGTCTAGGATGAGTAATTAAGACCCATTTGATTTGTAAACAACAGAAAGAAATAAACAGAAAGGGCACGGGCTTGAGCCAACATGATAACCCACACTCAGGAGTTGCATGTGGGTTGTTGAACTGTGGATTATCATGTTTGCTAGCAACCATATTGTGTTAACCATGAGGAACCCATTAAGAGAATCCATGGTTTGTGGCTGGGTTGTGAACTGTGAGTTGTTCACCATAGTTTGCTATCTTGGCTGGATTCGCTGACTCTCTTCCCCATATATGTCCTCTGAAGCTTGGTAGACCTTTTGTGAGTGCCTGCAAGTAACAGAAGTTCAGTGAGTGGCCATTTTCCAGTGGCTGTTTTGTTCCAACAAAAATTTGTGTGCTGCTGCCAACAATTATGAAGTTTTTAGAAAGGAGTGCCATGACCTTTATACCAACGCATTATCATCTAGTCTATAACAAATGCTCCAATGTGGTCGCTTCTCCTCAGATCTGTTGTCCACAACTACTTCTGTTGCTCTTGAGTGTTCTGACTGAGGGATTTGAAAGGTAATTTTTATTGAGAATTATTGTATTTTAATTTGATTTTTTTCTTTTGGTTAGTTACTATTGCTGGAAGATGGGATAGAAATGGAAAACAATGCATAAGTATTTTGATGGTGCCAGTTGCCACTTGAAACACACACACATGCTTTGAATTTAGCATGTAGGACTCCAGGTGCAGTTCTCAGCTTCTCTAGCTGAAGGGTTCATGGTGTATAAGTTTATTCATGGCTGCAAGTCATGATGGTTATATATTGCCTTCAGTATCAGAATGTGGGAGGGCTTCCCATTGTTACCATGTGTAGTAAGCCACTGTGGTAACAGAATACTGAACCAGGTAGGCCTTATTCTGACCTGGTATGGGTTTTCTTATGCTGTTAGGACATATAATAACAAAACTAGCAAAGGACCTCTGCTTGAGATCTTGGAGGGGCACTGTCTGAATGGACAGCATTGTGCTAAATCAGAGATAGAGAACCTTTTGCCTGTGGGCTAATTTTGGCCCACCTGGCTGACTCATCTGACCTCTGGAGCTGAGGGCAAAACTCCTCCCCGTTTCTGAAAATACATCCTTTCATAAGGGAGAGCATGTGGGAGAATAATTGAGCTACAACTCAGCCCCCTTTGCTTCTCCATTACCTTCTAATGGAGCAGGGAAGGGGATTGACCCATATGGGGAATGTAACAGAGGAAGAAATGTCCAGGCTTTCCCTAGCCACTTCTCAGAATTTGGAAAAATTAAAATTTAGGTTAGTACTGTTGATACATCATGTTGGACAAAGTCAAAAGAAGAAGAAAAGGAAGACCAAACAAAAGATGGATTGACTCTATTAAGGAACCCACAGGCTTGAATTTAGAACACCTAAGCAAGGATGTCTTGACGGCAAAAGAAGGGGACAGCAGAAGATGAGGTGGCTAGATAGAGTCACTGGGGCAGTGGGTGTGAGCTTGGGTGGACTCCAAGGGATGGTGGAGGACAGGAGAGCCTGGAGGAATGTTGTCCATGGGGTTGTGATAGGTCGGGCATGACTTTGCAACTAAACAACAAATATAGGAGAGATGTCATGGACGGGACATTTTGGAGGGCTTTCATTCATAGGGTCACCATAATTCAGAGACAATTTGACAATTTGATGGCATGAAGCAAAACAACGGTTGATATGCAAACTCTGGGGCAAAGCACTTAGGTAAGTTAGTTCCACTTTCCATACATTTTGCTTAAGAGCTGTTTTGCCTAGGCAGGGATCAGAAAAAGTACTGTTTTCCAGAGTTCTGATAAAACTTTCCCTTGCTTGTGTGTGGAATTACTACTTGTCCAACCACTGGATTGTATGGCTCAAGGAACTAATTCCTCATACTCTACCTAAAATTTTCTGGCCATCCTCAAGTGAGGCAACGTAACTAAGATGCATGTAAATGCATGGTACCCTTGCATAAATGCTTATTCAGATCTGGTTTTCATCAGAGGATTTTTGCTATTACAGCTTTCAGTGCCACACACACATTGCAGCAGGTTTTTCTGGCAGGAAGTAAATGCGCAATCCAGTGCAAGCTTAAACAGAAAACAGGCCTTTTTTGTCTGAGGCTGCAGAGGATTGTGTCCCTAGCTACTGACTTAATACTCTCGCAAGCAACTTTGCATCAATCAGGTTCTCTATGTGATTTATTATAGCATTACATTTTCAGCTGTGAGATAGGTATTTTATATATGTTTTAAAAATCAGTTTAAATTATAAAACAGCATAACTTTCTGAGCACCAGAGACTCTGTGCTCAGGAGCTGTAAGTTAGCCAAGATTGGTGTGATTTTTGTTTTCCTCCCATTCTTCATCCAAGGCTTCAGTCAAAGAGGAGAACCTCTAATACATTTTTGATATTTTTTATTGCTGTAAGTTAATAATGGCTTCAGTGTTCATAACACAACGAATAACCATGCAATATATGGGGGGACTCCCCACACACAGTCATACACCCACAATGTTAAGTCTTTCCTAAGATAATATGTTAAGTCTTTTCTAAGCCAATACATGCAGAAAACATGGAAAATGAAGCACACTGTGTCAGATTCTGCCTCTTTGAAAACAGATTCTGTGGTGGGGAGGAACACTGGATTAGCATGAATGATGGGTGAGTGGATTTTAATTCGCAGCGCAGGGGTTCCTTGACTCCCCATTCCTGCTGCAGGCCCCTGAAATTGTCTACCCGGAGGCGTTAGAGTTAGAATACCTTCCAGAGCAATTGGCATGTCTGTGCGGCATAGTGGTTAGAATGCTGGACGGGGGATACCCAGTTTCTAGTCTCCACTCAGCCCTGAAGCTCATAGTGACACTCAACCAACTTCATATGGGTATTGTGAGGATAATATGGAGAGGAAGATTATGTAAACTGCCTTGGAAAAAGGTAGGATAATGTAATGTAATGTAATATGGGGCATGTGCAGAAGATATGTGCTCAGGTTTGAAAAGGTATCTTCTATGAGTAGACATTTCTGAATGGCACAAGTGAATCAAAGCCCATTTTAATCTTGAGAGATCTGTAAACAAACCTTTTTGTACACTTTGCCAGTTGTTTATTTAACTGAATGTGTACGGTCAAATAGAAATGAAGATGTGTGCAAAATTGTCCCAAAGTATTTAGTTATTTTTCAAACTGAAAAGGGACCTGCACGGGAAGTGACAGGGGAGGGCTGAAAGGCTTGTTGGGTGAGCAAGAAGTCTGGGTGCAGGCAGAGATGAAGGTGGGTTATTTCACTTTTTCCCCTCGCCATTTTCTGCTCAGAATCATCCTCACCCTCCAGCTTCTTCTCTAGGAAAACAGGACACTGACATCCAAAGAAACTAGAACAGACTGCTAGATACGATACAAGTGGAAGAATGGTTGACAGCAGGGACTGGACAGGATGCAGGATGCTGTTATAGTCAGACGAGAAAGCCAGCCCTGGGATAAAGACCAGGAACAGTTCAAGAAGCCCATTGGCATGTAAGTGGGTCTGTTGGTTTGGATGCTGTTTTCAGCTGTGTTTTGATGGATTTGTTTTGTTATTGTTTTAATCAAGTTTTATTTGCCTTTTTTCCTCTGGAGAAAGGCAGAGAACAAAACAAAGATTATACTTTACTGCATTTCTCAGAGTAAGCATATGGGGTGGGATATACCAACCTTAGAATCCACATAAATGAGAAGAGAGGTGGTGAAAAATTCCTCATGAAACATACGAACTAGAATAAATAGTTGCCTGATAAAAATAATAAATAACAGACCTAATAAATATTTGACTACTAAATCACAAACCATAAATCAACCAATAAATAATCTGATAAACAATAGTAAATAAAGAAACTAATGCTGTTCCCTGCTGTTTAACCAAAACCTTGCATCCTTCCAGCTAAAGCCCTAGTTCAGCTTCAAAAATAGCTTCTCAAGATGAGAGCAGGGCCATGCCACCTGGCCTCACTCCCCAACAGTGCATGACATATGAAGGGTCCCAGGTGTCTGTGTGTAGGCCCCTCCCTGCAGATGTTCAGAATTAATGAATGAATGAATGAATGAATGAATGGCAGGTGCTATAGAGCCACTTTTGTGCATTGGAGAACCTTTGGATTTTAGGACGCAACTGGAAGGCTTATAACAGATTAATAATTGCACCTGGTCTGCAGAGCCCATTGCATCGTGTCCTGCTTCTGGGTATATAGTGGGCAGGTGGTTAGCCTGCTGTGAAGAGGAAGCTGGACGAGATGAACCCCTGCTCTAGTCAGGAAAGCCTCTTCTGATGTTCTTACGAGTAGTGTTGGGGTAAAGGGGTGAGGCCCGAGAAAGAGGGTACAGTTACCCACGTGATGCCAGGCAGGCTTAATGTGTCCCCATGTCTGCGGTTTTGCTGAGAAAGCGATGCCCTTGAACAGGCAGAGGATGTGGAGAGCACTAGGGGCACACGTGCAGTAGGGAAACCAGGAGGCACGGCCCCTTTCGCAGAGTACCTGTGGGTGGGGGCACATCAGAACTGGTCTAATGTTAGCCTCTTTCTCTCTCACTTTCTAAAAAGAGTATTTTGCAATAATGGCACAATGTTGAAAGAATTCCTGCATGCAATAAAGTTCCATCTTTGCTTTCAAGGCTTTTTTACATGATCATGTTAATCTGCTTTATCAACCCTGAATTTCATAATTGTTCCCTTCTCCACTGTTTTGCTATATAACCCCCAGGTGGTACTGTGGCATAGGAGGATATCGCAAATACACAAGGGGGGAGATTTGTTTTATTTCACAAATAATACCACATTTTCTCTGTGATTAAAAAAAAAATCCCCTGCAAAGTGCTCTTTGATACAATGACATTTAACAAACCCGTAAACAAGCATAATGAGTACACAATGAAAGCCTCATGCAGCAAAGCTTCAAGAGAAGCAAAAACTTGCTATTTAACACTAAGTACAAAAGCAAACAGACTAGCTGAGCCCAGCATGTCCCACAAGGACATAAGCCTTCTGCAGGAAGTATATCATATTTGCTTTGTGGAGCATGAAATGGTTCTGTAGGAAGGTGTTTGTGTCTCTTAAAGTGGCATGTTCTTGTTTATTTGAGTCTCCCAGAGTAACCCTGTACACTATTATGCAAAGGACAGTCTGTTTGAAGGGCTGCCCAGTCCCAACATGGTTTAAAGATGATGAATTTAAGATGGGAGAGCTGGCAGGAGATTTGAAGTTGCCTATCCACAGTTAGGATTGGGCAATAGGATGGATAGTCATACTGGACACCTGTCACAGTCTTCCCCACTCAGGATTGGACCACTCTATTTCATGTACAAAGAGGACTTTCTTTATTCTTTTGCTCCTGCATCAGGATCTTAAACAAAATCTCTCCTTCCCACTACAGTATCTCTCTTCTGCAGGAAGGAAGCTCTACTTAGAGTCTAGGCCAACCGAAACCTAAAGTCTTTGGTTTCGGTTTGCATCATACACTCCAGTGGCAACCATGAGTCTTATGGTCCCATAAAGACATAGGAATTTATGTTAAAAATGGGCTAAACATTAAGGTATGACAAAATTCTTTCTTGTTTTTGCTGCAACATGCTAACTTGGCTTCTCCTTTGGAAAATATTCCCTTGGGTACAGAGGATCCAAAATGTCTTTGTGACTTGTGCACTGCATTGGTGGACTTATGCTGTTGTACACTTGCTATAAAGGATTTTTTTTAAATATATAAAAAACTTTTCTATACTGTGAATACAGATATAGCATATAGCATAATTTAATTTTAGCACTATCTTTAATTTCTTTCTGAATATGGAATTCATGCTTCCTTTGGAGCTACCAATTCAGCAAACCGACACATAGTATAAACACTATCTTAAGAGAATTGTAATGATAAAAATTTTGCAAAACTATTCATAGACAAACATCAGTGCATTGTCTTGAATGATGAAAGGTTGAAATTCCTTGATAAATAGGACTGAAAAGAGACTGTTTTTAAGGTTCAGTGCTGTTTCTTTTTACAGCATAAGCTACACATATGGCTTGTGTTGTTTCACTTGATTAATATTTGAAAAGACTCTTTTGTTATTTGAATTATTCGTATGGATCTAGAAGCAAGGTTTGTTTATACAAGATGTATTTCAATCAGATTTATGTTTTTCCCCCTGAACAACAGAACCAGCTTAACATGTTGTTATTCAATTTGTACTTGTCCGTAGCAGAATCTCTTAAGATGACATGCAGACTAAGAACACATTAAAGATGATAAAACTTATTAACAGTATGATTCTCTGCATGTTTATGAAGCAATCCTATAGCCTTCTGACATAATTTGGGAGGTCATAGGATTCTTTGGAATCCCAGCTCCAAGAAATGGCTACTTAGACAAAATACAGGGCATGGGAGTATAAGGGGAGTTGGAGGCTGCTACCTGTATGCCTTGATCCTGCTGTTGAAGCTTGAAAGTCTCCAGACTCAAAGAGGCTTATGTGGAGCTGCTGCAGGGGCAATTAGATTGCCCCACTGAGAGCCTACAGGGAGTTCTGGCCTTTTTGCTCTCTCAACATGCATAGATGTGTGCCCATGCGTATTTTAAAAGTGGTGGCAATAATTTAAAATAGCTTTTGGAGATGAATCAGAATGGCTAAAACAGAAAAATATGATTTTAAAATGTAGCTCTAAACCTATCATTAAAAATAAGACAAGGAGCAGTTTTAAAAGAAGTTCAACAAAGTACATTATGAAGAGGCCTGCTCACAAAATGCACAGTGCAAGTACATTTCTTAGCAATGATTATTTGTATCAGCAGTTCTTGTGTATTTGGTTTGGTTTTACTTTGTTGTTTCCTGCTAGTTGGCAAGCAGCTATTCTGTCCCCTCCTCCCCCACTGCCCTGGACATATTAACTTATTGGATATATTATATTGGATATCTTATATTGCATTTATCTGATAAGGGACATTTTCTGCTGGCTGGCTAGCTCCATTGCTCAGGGCATGCTAAAACAATAGGATTAAAATGAATGCTGACCATATGGGTGGACAAAAGCCTGAGGACTCTCCTTCCTTTGGTGGTGTGAGGAGAGAGCCCATGCTGTGTGGGAAAGCACCTGACTTGCATGTAAAACAGCCTTCCTCGATGAGGTGCCCTTTTCATCTTTCAGACTCCCATCAATCCTTGCTGACATAGTCAGGGGTGATGGGACTTAAAGGCTGAAAGATCTCAAGGGCACCACATTGGGGAAAGTTGTTGTAAAAGATCCCAGCATGTCCAGCCAAAGAGACCAGGGAACAGAGGATGGGAAACACACAAGAACTGCTGAGACTCAGAGCAGACAAACCGGATCGAAAGGGGCAAATAGGCCTACTTGGTGGAAGCACCACTCTGTATTTCAGGGTTGATGAGTGAAATGACTATTGGTTTCAAGTAGTTACGGCAATTTCAATATTTTAAATAAAATAATTTACAGAGTAGCCTCAGCAAACATGGGAATATTGGCCTTCTAGCATCCTGATGGCACATGCTGCTTAGAACAGGTAAAAACAGAAAGTGCTTTTAGTGTCAGGCTTCTGAAGAAGTCCAAGAATTTTATACCAGCTCCTAGCACACTGAAAATTACCAGCTGAAAATTCAGTTTTGTCCTTGAGGAGCTGAAAATTATGTAGATTATAAGCAGTCTGGGGAATAAGATTCTCTGTGCTGAAACCAAAATGCCTACAGAAGCAGGTCAGTCCAAACTGAACAGATGCTAGGCTGACAGCTAATGCAGCAGGAGGTATTGTTAAATCAGTCATAGGCCAAACTTGTAAATCCTGCCATTTGAGAGGCCTTGCTTCAGCCATCTCATTAAAGGGTATTTTTCTTTGCCCCTACCCTTAATAAATGGAAGGGTCAAGCTAATGTTTGAACTTCAGGTTGCAAATTATGTCATTAAACTGTGCTAAGAAACAGAAGTCATGCAACATGTAACAAACCAGAAATCAGAGCCAAAATTACAAATGAAGAGTGAAGGACAAACAAAGGTCAAAGATCAAGACAGAAATCAGGCCTGAAGAATTGTGAAGGCTACAAGAAGTTCACAACAGAGCTCAGGAAGAACAAATTGCTCAAGCAAGGAGCAGCTGCAGCAGAAACCCGTTTATATCCTTCTCTGTATCCAAGTGCCTGAACACCATTCACCAACCACCTGCCACCTGCAGCTCAGTTGTACATTACACGGGGCAGTGGCACACAGATTAGCGATTGCTGACATTTCCTCTGCTGCTTTTCTATTTTTTACCATACGATCGTATGAAATCAGCTGCTTTGACTTGGGCTCTCCAGCATGGTGTCTGCGGGCATTAGTGTGCTTACTGATACCCTGCTCAGCACCCTCCTTCCTTCCCTCCCTCCCTCCCTCCCTCCCTCCTCCCAAACTTTTCTGTACTGTCTCATTCTTAAAAGTCTAGGGATGGTTTACAACAGATTTTATTTTATTAAGATTCTTTTACAAAAATTACTAGGAGGCTGGTGTGGTAGAAAAAGAACTTCTACTCTCCAGTGCCATTTTTATTACTGTTCAGCAGGCAGGTAGGAAATGGGTGACTTTAACCAGCAGGATGCTTGAGACAGTGAGTGGGGCAGTATATTTGAAAGAGAGGGCACCTTAAGCAAACAGCAGGAGGATCTGGTTGTGTAGCCCCGGTATCAGCATGGCTCCACTGGCAAGACTATGCCACCAGCAGCCAGAGTCTGGCATTTGATCCTGCTTGTGATGTTAGGAAGATGTTTAAAATCCCTAGAGTGAACTGGTAGAACTTCTTTATTTTGCATGGTTTCTCTTCATTCATACTGTCCATTCCCATTGTGCCTAAAACCCTTCGATTACTTATATGCTTATTATGCTCTTGCATCATCCCTTGAATTCTACAATAACTCAATCATCAAAGGCAAAATGAAGCATGAAGCTAAGGAATGGCCTCTATAACAGAAGAAACCCGAAGACAATTCAGTCTCTGCAATGAGTCCATTTATTCCTTTGAAAAACAGTATTATACGGGAAAAATAGGAGATGTGCTTTCCTGAGTCATTTCATTGCAGCTTGTTGTTGTTGTTGTTGCAATGTTACATTTCCTTGCACAGTGATTTACAATATAACATCCTCTGTATTGACATAAAATATTGACCAAGGTTGGCATTGCACACATTGTTCTAGAGTAGGATAGAAAGTATTTTGTATCCCATAATCAATGTCTTTCGCTCTGGCTTAACGGATTGTAATTAGTTTGAGGTTTGGATAATACGTCATGCATCAGGATTTCACTGTTAGCCCTTGCAGGTCCTTCTTAGTTCTTGAACTGCTTCAATGTGTTACAAAAATATATTATGGCACCATAAAGCACCCCTGATTTATGACCTGCAGATGTAGCTCTGTGTTATTACTTTTGACTTATCTCTTCCCATTGTTCCTTGGAAGGTTTGCTAAATTTATAGGAGAAGATCATGCTTGCTTTCATAATTTCAATGCCCCTTTCATATTTTTGTGCTTACGTTTTAAATCCATTAGTTTCTTATTACTTTGTCAAAGGTGCAGGTTTCATTTGCAGCTACAACGTTTCATTCGCCAAAGGTTGGCTCCAGCAGTGCACATCAGCCGCCATTGCAGTTGCACGTGCAGCGTGCTCATGCGTTAACTGAAGCAGCATAGTGGCCATGGCAGCGAAGATGCCGGCATGATCCAAAGATATTTGGATGTGGTGGCTCTCAAGGGAGAACCAAGTTGTGCTAGGACAGAAATGCTGAGTTTCCAAGGCAGATGCAAGTGAATCTCTGTATTTGAGAAACTAACCCACTGATTACATGTGATGACAGTCTAACGTTTGATCAGATGGCATCCAGTATGGCTTACAATGTGAAACAAGGGGAAAATAATGCAAAAAGTTCCCCACCATGTTCTACTTTCTTCAGGCTCAGGCTTGACTAGCAGACCAAGGATACTGGTTTTAATTGATTATTTAATTTAATTTATTCAATATTGTATGGCTGTATTTTATGAATTCCATTTTTACCTGCAAACTGCTTGGATAGCATTTTTATTGGGTTTTGTGTGTATGTATGTGTTGTAAATAAGCACATTAGAGGTCTAATGGATGGAGTTTTTTGCATGCATGCTAAACCAAGCAAAATGGGTGGTTACCAAGAAGAGACCCGCCTGGTGCCTACAGTTCAGACTTTTTGGCTCCAACCAAGGACCTCCTTATTCTTTCAGACCTTTTAGTCTTTCAGTTTCTGACATTTTAAATCTGATACTGCATTTTAAATCTTTGCACCACTGCTAGGTTTTATTTGGGTTTTATTTTATACTGCAGCTTGGCAGTGAAATCCTATGGCTGATAGACTGGGCCTAGACAGGCATGGGATTTTTCAGATTCCCAGCTGAGGTCAGAAAATCACTTCCATCTTGTAACTGGGGATGTGCACTCGGATCCCTTTCTCCCCTTCCCTTGTAGCTGGTGTAGAAAGAACCATGCTGGCTTTTTCTCTGTGGTCATAACAGCAGCCTTGGAGGAAGGCTTTGGAGGAAATTCGGCAGTAGTGAGGGAAGGGGGAAGCAGGGATAGGAGGAGAGTGGCATTGCCATGGCAGAAGGAGTCATCATGGTGCTTCAGCCCCCTTTCCTCTCTCTCTGAAATATCCCATTTAGACAGCTCAAACCAGCCATCTGAAGTGCTTTGCATAATGAAGGCGCTCGTTACTTCTGCACTCCTCATTCCCTGCACAGGATGCCTGATGTAGGCATTGGGCTCACCCCTCCTACAAAGCAGCCTTCAAAGGTTGTGGATATGAATTCTGATACAGAAGAACAGGAGGGGTCAGATCCTGCTGTGAAAATGCCAAGGCCAATGGAACCAGAGATTAGCCAAGCAGCTGCTGAAACGCAGCCCATTTCAAATCCTGGGGGAAAGTTTAGTGTGCTGGCCAGTGTGGAGAGGGTGGCCCTAACTTCATTAATCTAGGGATATGGCATCAAGTATAGAGAGCAGATCAAGTGTCAGATGCTCCAACCGACTGACCTTTAAGCAGCAGGATTTGTACTGAAGGTGTGGTTGGCTCCTTTTAGCTTGAAAGGGAGGGGAGGTATTCATTTGGAAACTTATAATTAAACCACATTTCCCTAATGGACATTATTCCTTGCTTGCTTCTTTTGTCAAGCAGTGCTGCAGTGCTTATCCTGTGTACTACAAAGCCAGCCTAGCTGGTTAGCTTTACCACAATAAAGCCTTTTGGTTAGCAAGCCTTTGCCCTGATCTGCTTGAAAGGAGTGGAAGAAGACCAACCAAGACACTATAATAAAAACTCAGAGGGTTACAGCATCCTTACAGCATTGTGCCCTTCACTGTTGTGAACTGTGCAGAAGTGTTGCCACAAGGTGAATGTGGGATTTCAAGTATATCATGCTAATGAAATTATTACTCTGCTTATTAATTGGATCCCCTTTTCCAGTTTTCAGATCCCCCCCACCCCCTCTAATTCTCTGTGCCTTGTCTTTTAATATTTTCCTGAGGCTTCACTTCACCTGTTCCATAAGTTTTCTTCAGCAATTCAACTATTTTTTCTATTCCCCCCTCCCTGTTCTCTGACTTTATCATGTCTCCCCACAAATATTTGTTCTTTTTTCATTATCTCCCTTTCCCAGTATTTGCTGGACTTTGCAATCTGTTGCTTGTTCAGCTGCTCTTCTTCAAAATTATTTCTCGTTTCTCTTTGTATTTAATGTCAACATTTGTGACACTTCTCTGTGCCGTCTTGTGACTCATACCTCATTTTGTTCTCGTTCATCTGCAAATGGTTGCAGGATGGGTCCCCGTGGACTGTTGCTAGGTTCAGGAAAATAGCACACAGTCATCTTATTAATGCATATTGTCTTATTTTAATTGGTAAGCACAATGCAAGAAAGCTATCCAGTGCATTATACACGACTATTTTCTGCTTCAGGTTCATTTTGCTTTCTGGGCTGGATAATTCTGCTTGATGCCACTCATGGGGGAGAGAGCAGATGGCAAGTGGGGTACTTATTCTAGGGGTGACTCTATACCCCAGAATATGATAATCAGATAATCAGATAATATGAGTATATTTGCATCTTTTCTCTTTAATATATTTGGGCAGGCTCTGCTATTTACTTTTCATGTGGTTAGGTAGGGTCTTTTCGGTCATGGCACCCATTTTGTGGCTGTCCATCCTATAACCTTTATATGCTGATGGAAACATTTCTCTCCCCAGACCTGGATATTGTGTTGCTGCTTGTGGTTATTTGTACTAAAGGGTTGGTAATAGTGTGCGTGTTAGTGTTTAATGAAATACTGTTGTTTGTTATTATTTTAGTGTATCTTTTAGCTCATTATAGGTGATCATAATAACTCTGCATACATATGCACCTGCCCACACACACACACACTCGCTCTCTCTCTCTCCTGATTGGAGACCATTATACAGGTAAGAGAAATACCATACAGGGAGGCTGAAATGCTTCTTCAAGGCTTTCTGGATGGTCCCACTTCCAACATCCAACTTAAGGACCCATACCTTCTCTTGAAGCAGATCATGGTACATACGGCATCATGGTGCAGATCTGCTGATGAGCCGTGATAATGTGACTAATGTTGTCAGATTCAGCAATAACACTGGCAGATGGCTGGAAGGACATAGCTGGAGCTTGGTTTGTTACAGCGCTTAGTTGTTTCTGCTTTTCCAAGGATATACACTAGTGTAGACAAGCAGCCTTTTCAAACCATGAGGAGGATAAGCAAGTGTGCCTCTTTTTTGGTTTGCCTGTAGGTCCTCCCCTAATAGTTCCAACCTAGTAAGTGGTGTCAGTGGTTTAGACTATGGACTTAATGGTATTATGGGGAAACCTCCTCTGTAGGTGGTAACCTTCAAAATCTGATAATGTATTTGAGGACCCTTCTATTCATTCTGCTGAGAGGACCGTGCAGATTCACCTCAGTGTCGTATTCCAGTGGCACTGCTGGGTGGAGTGAGGAGCCCCAATCCTACCCAGATGCCTAGCACACTTTGCTCTGGAAGCCCTGCAAAATGATTACACATGCACTTATTTGTCTAAGTATCTGTGGGAAGAGGGGAAGGGAGAAAGGGATATGTACCCTGAAGAATGGATTAGGGTAGTAACAAACAAATCATGCCTGCAGTATTTCTATCCTTCTCCTGTGCCCTGGGGCTCACCTCCAAAAAAGATCTTTCGATGTTGCATTCTGCGCAGAAGCTGCCAAGACTTTGAGACATCAGCACATTCAGTACTGATTTTGCTAATGCTTCATACCCCATTAACCTGCAATGTCTGTGCAGTGGTCTGTTCAGAGACTTCATTTTTGATAAACCTTGCTAATTGTACATTTTGCCAAGCAAGCTGTATGAAGCTAAGAGCTAAGTAAAAGTTTCACTTCCTTTCCAGAATAATAAAATAAGAAAAGGAAGGAAGGAAGGAAGGTTATGACCTGTGCCTTGTAATGGTGAAATACAGATTGTATGTTGGTGTTTCACCTCCTGGGGTCTTTCAGTATTGTGATTGCCCTAATTGGTCTCAGGGCCATACTGTACACTCTGCAAGAATGCATGCAACATATGTAATGTTCCTTTTGAAACAGAAACTTCCATTTGAGGAGTGGGATGCATGTCAAGGGGTATGGTACACATATTTAACTGCTTTCCTACCCACCATATCCCCACTTCAGATGGACCCTCAGCAGTTTTCCACCTATGGAATCATATGTTTGGAAGTGACTGTTGGTTTGGCAGTGTCAACAGGTTAATATTACATTTATCTACACGTATTATTTAGCTTAACCCTTCGCCTGATTGGCAGCCCCGTTGAATTATAGTGCTTAGGCATTGGACCATTTGGCCATCAGCCGTGGAACTGGCAACATATGTTTAGCTGTATCTCACTGTGACTCCCATATTATGTTGGGGTGATATAGTAATGGCACATCAATCTGCTTAATGCTATGTACAGGGAATCTCACACATCATATCCATCATTTGACAAATGTAACATCAAGTGATGTCTCTCATATGCAATGGGCTATCTCAGGTACAGATCTGGATCATCTGAAGACACCGCAAGCACAGCACTGCTCAGGGAAATCAGTTCTCTCATTCAGCTGCCACTCATCCACATGTACAATAATGGAAAACAAAACGAGTGATGTGTGTGCATGGTTGACACCAACTATGACAGACTGGTATTGCAGTAATGGGCTATCCAGCTGAACTTTTCTGTTTAAGACTTAGGGCAAGACTATTCACTACCAAGAGGTGATTGTACATAGCCAACTAAATTCTAATGTTGCAAATGGAATTGCCTTTTTAAAAAAAATAAAAATAGACCTCAGCAACTCCTTGTGATTCACAAGGTTCTAGTCATGTAAAAAGCATGGAATATCCCAGTGAGGGCTGCACTTGTCTATCTTGTCTAGATGATAACAGTGATAAATTCTTCTTCATGCCAAGTTTTCTGATCTTTTTTGTTGTTATCAGCTGTCAAGTCCTCTCTAAGTTATTGCGACCCTTTGAATGAATGTCCTCCAAAATGTCCTGCCCTTCACAGCTCTGCTCTGCCTTTTTCAGATCCTTACTCAGAAGTAACTTTATATTTCAGCTATGAGTATAAGCACTTTAAGTTGCTATTTTTTTTGTCCACATGGACACTCCAGGTCCATTTGAGTGGCTAGGAGATGTTTGTCCTGCAGCATTCTGGAGGTCGAGCCTTCTGGCCCACCCTTTCTCCCAGCCTTAAAGCATGCTGCGGTACCAGTGAAACGGGTGTCAAGGACACAGGCGTGCACCAAACCGTGTTGATCCAGTACTTAAGGCGGCAGGCTTAATGAACACCTGAAGTAACTGTCGTGCACAAGAGAATGCACTCTGAATCTTGGCTTCATTCCTATCCTGGAAATGGCTGAAACTGACATTTGCGATTCAGATATTAATCCAACAGGACACACATGAATCCTCAGAATAATACATGTCTGCTTTTGTGCTGCTTCCTAACATCTACCAGACAGCAGTAGATGTCACTGCAGTCAACAAGGAATATGTAGGAGAAGGAACAGTGGCATGTCTCAAAAAGCAATGTAACATTATTGCCCGGAGGCCCAAGGGGATCTTGTTCATGTCAGTTCCTCAGACAGAGGGAGTTGCCTCTGAGAATCCTGGGCCTGCCCTGACAGACTAGACATCTCTGAATTATATTGATGGTCTGTGCAGAGACAATATTTAGGAAAGAAGGGTAACCTTGATAATCAGATAGTTTCATATAAAATGAAACTATTAAAATAACCTCCCCGCATTCCAAAACAACAACAACCACAACCCAGAGAGGCTTCTTTAAAATTAAAACCTTGATCCAACTGAAAGTGGTATTAATTATTCAAAGTAAGATTCACAAGAGAGGGTGCTTACATTTCTGTGAGATGGATATGATTACGCATTTCACCTTCAGAAGAAATAGTGATGCTTTTCAAAGTGTGCATTGATTGTGTACTGCTTGTGTTGGGTACTCACACAACAGCCTGGACACATCCTTCTCTAGAGCCAGTCCTGAACTGAGAACATAGCAGGAACTGAACAAGGGCTAATGGTCAACCATGGTTCCGTATCCACAAAGCCACTCTCATACATGTCAAGACTGATATAAATGAGGGGCAGTTTCATACGTCATGCTAAGCCTCTATGCAAAGACGCCACCATGGGTCAGTTGTTCACTGAATAAACCACAGCACTCCTGACTAGGGTTGGAATGAACCCTCTCAGAATCTGTCCCTCTAACATCCACAGACTTCCTCTGTCCTTCAAGCAAGTCAAGCTGAGAGGACATCTGCAAATGCTTGTGTAAACCCCTGGTGCACCACCAGCAAATTTTCCTATCAGGTGCAGTCACTGAAAGAGCAGCTGATGCTCTGATGGAAGGAGATGCTGCTAGCAGTCATGTGGAGTGCCATTCCCGGTCACCCCAGTGACAAAACTTCTTCTGTGTCTGGTACTGCCACTGGTTGTGCAGCACTTGGGGTTCGATTCCTGGTGGGCACCCAAGGATGTTGGGCATGCTCACCAGGAACATGGATTCAGGGCTGCTGCAAAGTAGACTGGAGTCTACTTGAGCTGAGCCCAGGGAATCCAATGGATTTCCACCCCCAGTTGAATTCTTCACAGATCCCTACTCCTGACAAATGGTTTGCCATGGCTTGTCTCCCCACCCCTCTTATTCCTTTGTGGCAGAACTCCTCATTGATCAGTCCCTACTTCAGCATCCTTTCTACAATTGGTCTGCTGGGGTAGCTGGATCCCAAGGGAACCTTCTCCATCCCTTAAATAGAATTAATTTTATGAGCCCTTATTAATGTAATCATACATTAGCTTGCTCCCCCCTTTTTTCCTTCTTCCAGGAGCTTTCTCTGTTGTGCAGGTCCACTTCCCAATATTTAGTCATGCATCCTCATATTCTTCCTTTCCACTTCAACACTTACATGGCTAGAAAGCAAACAACTTCTTTTAAAAAGGCTATGCACATTACTCTAAAATAAGCACACCCACTTGCAAGATGCTGACAAAAGATCTGCTCTTCTGCCACTTTTGGCTCCCCATTTCCTGCTTGTCACTTTCCTCTGCTCTAGCTGACACATCTTGACATGGGTTATAGAGCAGTGAGTAGGATCAGGAAATATGCCCAAATGGCATAGCAAAGCACTAAGATAGCAGAGGAAATTGCAGAAACGTAAAGGCACCTGTCAGGAAAGGTGGTGGCAGAATGAGTGCAATTGTGAGAGTTGGGGACAGCAGCCTGGTGACTCTCCGGCTGTCCTAGCCCAGTGACCACAAGCTACCATGGTGGGGAAGAAAACCTTACATCAGCTATAATGGGTCATCATGTGGTGCGAGTCAGGTCTATGGTGCATTGCAGTAAGAGGTATAAGTACAGCCTGACTGGAATGAACTTTCCAGTGCTGGTGTAGCTCTACCCATTCAGGCTGGCCACTGGCTGCTTCCTGAGAGGATGGAGCATAAGAAGACTTCTTACTGGGTGTTCTGTTGAGTGCTTTGCTTGAATGGCATGGTATCACATGCCTCCATTCATATTGCTTTATTAAACTTCAGCTTGGAGTTGGGGATTTCCAGTGGCAGTGATGCATGTATCTCAATTGTTGTTGGCTTTCAGAACAAAACTGTTGCAGTCTTGCCTGTTCAACAGTACTGGCTATCATTATGTAAAATGTGAAGAGTGCACATGGCTCCATTACATTACTATTATTCATTACATTCCTATGCCACCCATGGCCAATGCTGTCCGGGGGGTTCACAAGATTAAGTCACCGATCCAGATTTCAACCAGGCCTGACCCTAGTTGCTTCCTCAGTTAGGCAGGAGAAGCAGTCTCAATGAATTTGATGTATAGCAACACAATTCTACAAAACACTGAAACATACTAAAATGTATAGCATCAAGAATGAAAGAGACAGAGCGAGAGTGGGGGGGGGAGGGAGATGGGGTGGAGAGAGAGAGAGAGAGAGAGAGAGAGAGAGAGAGAGAGAGAGAGAGATTTTATACTGCTATTTGGAAAGGGAATGGCCTGGAGTTTGTAATTGCCAGAGGGCTGAATCTTCCAAAGCAAGAATGCAAATAACAAGCATTTGCATTGGGGTCAGTGCAACTTCAAGACAAACATCTTTCAGCATTCAGCTTATGCTTATTATGCTGTTGTTTTGAAAGAAACAGTTTTATTACTGTACATCTGTCAGTTCTAGAAGAACTGAATTTGATTCTCTTTGGACATGACACTCAATTTAAGAGGAAAATTTGTGCTGGAAGTACTTAATTAATTATATTTCTAGATCTCTTAATATAATGAATAATGATAAAACTAAAGTTTGTCCCAGTTTCTCCCCCTTAAAGAAGGGAATGGGTGGAGTAGAAAGAAATCAGTGGGGTATATGAGCCCCGTTGGATTCTGCCCTACTCAGTCTGTTGTCCAGGTGTAAATGGTCAATGGGCAAAATTGGGCTTTGTCGAAAAGCAGAATCGGACAGCCCTTAAGACAGAGGATACCTTCAAATACGGTTCTCTGGCAGTTCTTCTAATAGAGGGCTGCCTCTGTAAAAGAGGCCACATGGCTATCCTATGATGAGGCTTATTTTCAAGAACAGACTGCAAGGCATTCTTTAACGCTGAGAAGCTGACTTCAGTAGTGCTCATTATATTCTGCTCTTGTTCCTCTTCAGATTGCATACTCAAATGACAGGGGAACAGACGCTTTGTTTGGACACATGAGATACATGTAAAGTTCAGCAGACTCAGCTGGTTTCCTTCTGTAACCTTTCCTAGCAAGAACATAAAAAGTATCCTTGGCAAGCCTGGTGGAGAGCTAGGAAAGCATTCCCCCACCCTCCCAAAAGCTGAAATGGTTTTCAGTCTTTTTTTAAAATTACTTCTGACATTAAACTTTGCCCTTGTTCAAACTCAGGCTAACAACACATCAATCTTACTGAAGTCTAACAGTACAGTTTGGACAGAATTTTGCAGTTTGAAAAACACCAAGAATCACAATTTAGATGTGGCAAAGTAGTTTTTTGTATATATATTTATGGGAGCTTTCAGTTGGAAGAATAAGACATTGGTTCTGACTCAAGGCTGGCTGCAGCAGCAATCAAATGCACATCAGCTTCCAGGACACCCTGCAAAAGATGGCGCCATGTCCTCAGCTAGGCAGCCATCTATGTTTTTGTTTAGCTTTGAGCCACACTATAAATATTTTGCTCCTTCACAGTACTGAATACCTTGTGTAGTTCAAATGGTAACAATGCCAGCTAAATCTGTTTCAGTTCCAGGATGGACCACAACAAAATGTAGAAAAGTAAAAGAGGGGGGTGAATACTTCTGCAAGGCACTGTAAAGTATCTTCCAGTACTTTCTGAGTTCCGGTTGCTGGGGAAAAATCAGCAGGAGAGACAATACCAGCGGGTTGGTAATAGGATGTTGGGTCAGATGAATCATTCCTTAGGACTCCTCTTATGTTCATATTGCCCTCACTGAAACCAAGATGGTAAGGTAGTTCTTCAGCCACCTTTTAAACCACTTCAATGACTCCCTCCAGCCCCTTAAAAAACCTGTGGCAGTACTGCTGGGGAGATGATAAAAACAAAGTGTATCATCTAGTCAAGGAGATATACAAGTATGATACAAAGAGAGTTTCCATGCACGATTGCCATTGCTGAATTGCAAAGCCTCTCTATTGACTAGATGCATTTTGACGTACATCCACACAGGAGGAATAATGCAGTGCTAACTCATTTGTAACACATGTACTCTGTATGTGTGTGTTGTGGGGCACATTTCTAGCCATGGTGCAATGCAAGCAGGAATACCTTCATACGACTTCTCTCTTAGGGTTGATGACGTAAAGGAGCTCAACTGAAATAACTGTTTAAATGACACTTCCCCCAACTTGGTGTCCTCCAGACGTGTCGGACTACAATGCTTATCATTCCCAGCTGACAGGCTGGGATGATGCGAGTTGCCATCTAATATATCTGAAAGGTGCTAAATTGAGGAAAGACTAACTGAAACAGTGTGTGGGTGCTTTGAATTTCTGCTAGCATTTGTTAGAACAGGAATAAAGACATCAGTTTAATGCATTATTATGAAATTACATGATTAAACATGAAGTAAACATGGTGAGTGTGTTTTAATCCACATTTGTGGGAAGCAGGGAATAAATATGTACTGGCAAAATCAGGAACAGAAATTCATCTTTGATGGCTGTCTATTGCTTGGAATACAGAGGAATAATATATACACAGCATAGAGAGAAATGAGCGTTCAGCTAGGATTGTAACATATGAGCACAACATGATGTCCTGTTTGTTCAAGTGATTGTTTACAGAACTCACTGTTTACAGAACAATCCTCTGTTCCCTGGGGTGGCATCCCAGATTTCTGCCCTCTGTAGGTGTTCCTTCTCCGAGCTGCCATGGAGAGCTATTCTTCTACAATTACTATTGCGATTGCAAGGAGGAAAGGAGGTTATGATGCGGGATGGGGAGAAGATTGGAGAGCAGAAGGTAGAAGCAGATCCACTGGATCTACAAGCCTCTCCATTGTCTGCTCTGCCCACTTCAAGGCAGAGTCAGCTAGATATTCTGAGAGGTCTGCCTGGATCTAGTGGAAATTCCTCTTAACCTTGAAACAGGAGGTGAAAATGCCTCTGTTGTCCCGCCTGCCCTGCCCAGCTGTCAATGGCAAGGTTTACAATGGGCACAGTTGCCTAGGTTGTTGTAGGCCCCTTTCTCCGTCTAAGCCTGCGCAGGATTGTGCTCAAAGGTGCTTACCTCTAAGGATGTTTCCTATCCTCGAATAATATTGTCTCAATATGCATACACCTCTGTGTGTGATCTCTCTTTGTATGCTTGTAGGTAAAAGGTTTTATTGTATTTTAAGAGCTTACTCGTTGTAAACAACCCAGAGAGCTCCAGCTATTGGTATAGGAATGTAGCAAATGAAATGAAATATCCAGATACATTTTCTCCTCAGAGTTTCACCAATGTAGTAATAGCTGTGGAGGGAAGTCAAAGGGGCAATCCTCCTCCCCCAAGGCTCCTACCTCAAATGGTGGCAGAGCCTAGAACAAGAAAATGAATTTGCTGTCTGCTCCTCTCCTAACAATTCAGGTTTGGAAGAGAAGTGAATGTCTAGTTAACCTTTTCTTTGCCCTCCCTGCTAAATCCCCCACCCCATCCACCACTCTCAGTGCCACTGCAAAAGTGTGGTTTTAGGAAAAACGCCATGCTCCACATATTCTGACTCCTCTCTTCTCACCATCAAGAGCCCTTTTCTTTTTCCATAAGCAATCTCAGTGCCTGAGGTAGCACCGTTGTGGAGAAGAGGATTTTCCTGTTCTGTCTCCTGCTGAAACATTTGAAACTGACAACTTGTTAAGCTGCCTCTGTGCTTGTTGAGAAGCAGTCCCTTTGTGTAAATTGGTTCACCTGATTGTGCTCTTTCACTTTCTGTAACCTAATGTAACAAGACCATAGGAAATAGGCCTCTTTGGAAACAAGGGACATGCATTGAAGGAGCAGCTGCGCAGAAAGAAAGGAGACCGCAGGTGAAATGCGGGGAGAATGAAGTTTTGCATTTGATTGTGATGGTGTCAAGCAGAACTCCTTGGCAGAGGATAATTTTAGCAAGTTGTCACAGATCTTCGCAAGCACGTGTTCATCTTCTGCTGTCTTAGGCCAGCGGAAGATAACACAAGGCCCACAATCTTTTGTGTAGGTCCCATTTTCACCCCAGCTACTGCCACAATGCCATATTTGCTGCTGAAATTGCTATGGTGGCAGGATAAAAAAAAAATGGTTCAAGGTAAGGCACCTGGAGAGACTTCAGGAGTGTGATTTTGTTTCCTGTGTACCCTGGTTTGAAGATATGTTGCTGCTTTTTGCCACCTTTCAACTGATTTTCACTGCCAGAGTAAGGGCACTTTCAGTGGCAGTGAGAAAGGTGCAGCATCTCCTTCTCAAAGGGTTTTGGGAGGGTGAATTGGTCCTTGGAAGATGGCTGTGCATCTCTTACAAACTTCATTCTTCAAGAAGTTGATGGATCACAACTCCATCATTCCTGACATCAGGAACCAATGAGATTTGGTCCCTGATGGTCAACACTATTTGGGAGTTCAACACTATTTGGAAGGCCCCACTCCCCCCCACCCCCAATTCACACCACCCTGTCTAAGGCTTTTGATTGGCACATAATGGATAGGGCCAGCCGAAGACATTTTGCTATCTGTATGGAAGAACAAGATGATAGCCCTTATTCCATGTAGAGAAGCTGGTCAAAAGATGTGGAGCTGAGTCAGAATCCCACCCTGGCAACAGGTCTGTGTCCTCCACTGCACCTGAAGGCAGCAGGCCAGATTAGTGGGATGAAGAGCAGGCAGCGAGGCACACGCAGCTCTCTCCTCCCACACCTCACCTTCCCTCTCCACTGTCTCCAAGCATCCACTGCCTGGGGAGCCACCTATTCTCCCTCGTGATAGGGCTGGCCTCAGTAACAGCCAGGCAGTTCAGTCCCAAGCATATTTATGTACAATTGAGTCCAAGGAAGAAATTCAGATGAGGAAAGAGTTGCATAAGCATCCCTAGTCTTGAGGCTTTGTGAGGGCAGAGGAAGCTATAAATGCACTCAGACAAACACCAACCAGACCCTTGCTATCTTCCACAGGTCAACTGTATCTGCTGTACTGTGCTGCAGTGAGCTGAGTGAGCTCTTCAGCAGAACATCCTGCTGCTGCACTGATACAAGGTTGATGCAGTTAGTGTCACCCCTTTGTGTGAGACTTGCCAGCACAGCAGTATTCTCTTATTGTATTCTTCAGAATGTCTTTTCTCAGCCTGCTTGACAGATAGGCTTCAAGAGATTGAAAGAGGCTGAGTGCAATTCCTTGAGCGAAAAGGTAAGTGCCACCAAGAAAACAACCTTTCCCCCCTTGGCTCTGATGCATTATTATTTTCATTACAGGTTTGATTGTAGCTCTGCTGTTGTCCAGAGCCAAGGTTCCAAACCTGGTCCACATAGCTATATTCATTCCAAGCACCACTGCAGAAATGGCAAAATGTCCAGTTTAGCTGAAGCTAGCTCCATTCAGACATTCTGTTCCTGGTTCCAGCAAAACATGAGGAAAAGGAGCACACCAGCTCCACCCCTTTCCTTTATTGCATTTCATAACCCTCTATTTGTGGAGGGTGACAGTCTGAAGAAGAGTACCTTCTGTATCCACGGAGGCTCTCCATGTCAGCCAGAATGTGGGTTTTCCTGTTTCTGCTCATGTGGAGATCCTCTACAGGTAAAGGAAGGTAAAGGTACAGGTAAAGACATGCAATGAAACAGGATAAAGAAGAGCAGCAGAACTGGAGCATTGCCTCCGTCTTTATGCAGGTAAAGAATGCCTGAAAGGGCCTACCATGTTGGAGACCCCACGTTTTTCAATCAGAAGATTCAGGCTTTACAGTTAGGGGCCATTTATGTATACTTTTCAGGAGTTTTACAATGATGGATGTAGCTCTTATTCACTTTTGCTCCTTCCATACATCAGGATGTATACTAGGAAATAAGTCCAACAAGTGAGGTTTATGTCACACCATCACCCAGCCACGTTCATGGAACTGCAGTGAGAGCTTAGTCTAGGGCTGTGTCTATGTATTGGCGTTGAATCTGCTCCAGGATTCAGGGATGCAAAACCAAAAAAAAGGGGAAAAGACGGCCACTATTTATCTACATAAATTTGCATCTGTTAATGGAAAGGAAGCAAATGTACAAATGCTCAGTGTAATTCAGTATAATTTAAATGGAAATACAGTACATCTCACCATAGTGTAGAAGATTGTGCCCCAGTGGGCAATGTGCCTTGCTCAGTCTCCTGTCCAAGTGCAGCTTATAGGCAGCTTCAAGCACTCTGTTGCTCTTCCTTCCAACAGTTCTTTAGTTTTACTTCACCCTTGGACTGGACTGCCCTTTAAATAGAAGTAGAGTACGGCTTTCTGTAAAAAACGACACATGGCCATCTTTTAGCCCAGCAGCTGAATTCAGTTCCAGTGATGCTCTCAGAGGCTGAATTCCAATGGGAGGAGGGAATTCTCTGGAATTGTTCAGTTTAAGAAAAAAAAAAGTAACTAATGGGGAACATCATAAATATATCCTAAATTGTGTGTTCCAAATGTGCACAACTATGCTGGGTACATTTCCTTCTTCTCTCAAAATAATAGAAGCTGGGGTCTTCTCACAAAACTGAATGGTGTGAGATTCAGGATAGATGTAAGGAAGTACTTCTACTCACGGCACATAGTTGAACCATGGAATTCACTTCCACAAGAAGCCAGGATGTTGGTTCTCCCCCCGCCCCGCCCCACAATTTTGATAGCCTTTAAAAGGGATTGGACAACTTCATGGAGGGGAAGGCTACCAGTGGTGATTACCCTTGATGTCTCTGCTGCTTCCATTATCAGAGACAGTATGCTTGCCTTTATTGCTTGTGGTATTTGCCACAGAAGCTTGTTGGTTGTGGCATGTAGACAACATTGGATTAGAAGAACCCTTAGTCTGATATAGTATGGCTCTTATGTCCTTACAGAACCAGAAATACCCAAACATACCTGTGCATTTCAGCTTAAAACTGTAAACTGGAGAGTTCAAGGGGAACAGGATATGCCCACCTGATGGACAACGATGGGCTGGATTTGGCCGGTAGTGCTGAGCATCAACATTGCTCCTATGAATTGTAGATGATGGTCTCTCTCTCTCTCTCTCTCTCTCTCTCTCTCTCTCTCTCTCTCTCTCTCTCTCTGTGTTGGGGTGGGGGAGGTTACTATAAGCTAAGAGGAAATGCATGCAATTGTGCTTCATGCCATGAATTTATTTATCTATTTTTAAATTATTGTAAGATTTCCCCCTGCTGTTTATAATAAAGCCCAACATGAGGATTTCAAAGAAATGCCAACAATAATTAGAGTAGAATTCAAAGAATGGTTTAAAATGTAACACATTTGTTAACAGCTGTTTCTGTGGTTGGAGACTGCTATTTCCTAACACTGATGAATTACTCTGTCTGGTTGCTAGGTGCCCATCAACCTGCAGGAAAACTATATTTACTTCAATCACTGCATGTGTTTAAATTTAGAAAATCCAGCATGGTGGGGGAATGGGTGCCACAGGGAGCAAAACACTGGCTTTCTGTTGAAACATTTTCCATGAAGATAGCATGGTTATAGCTCTCTAACCAAAATCATTATAGACAGATTGGTTTGGGCAGTGTACAAGATATGATCAGTGTGTTCTTTGCCCTAAACCCCAATAGCCTTTGGCTGCAGCGGGTGCAGAGACCTATTTTATGTCACCACTCTCCTTCTGAGCAACATGGAATTCACACTGCAAATGGAGGGTTGGATTGAATTCAGTGCTCCCAGGCTAGCCAGTGCCTCTGTTGTCCTGTGCATGTGGTTGTGCAGCTATCCTGGGCACGTACTGGAGAGCACCTGTAGCATCACCAAGACTGAGGGAGCTGCTTTCTCAACCATGCCTGGGAACCTCTGGGATTTTTCAGTGCTTTCCAGGGTGAGCATTTCATATGAAGCTACAGTATACAAAGTAAGGCCCTATTGTCTACTTTGACTAACATCAGCTTTGACTAGCATGAATCGCCTAGCGAGCTTTGACTATTGGGTGGTATAAACATAAACAAACACTGAGGCTTCAGGCTGCAACCATTCCTAATCTGCGTAATTGATGTCATGGCAGTGGACTCCTGCCCTGCACATGCTCCAGGTAGTGATGTTGGAAGCTTTCGAACTGATTCCTGTCCCCTTAATCAGTGGTTTGATCTGTGGTTATTGGAAGTGATCATGTTCAACTCCATGCCAAGAAACGCTTCACTTGATTATTTCTGCACATGCAACTTGTTTGTTAGTATAAGAGCAGACAAGAGGTTTTTTGTGGCTGGGGACAATAGTTGGCAACTCTGGTTTCATGACTTCCTTGCTCTTTGCATCAGGGCTTCTACCCTAAATTTGCACCCTACATTTTCAACAAAACAATCCATCTGAATATATCCTCTCTTGTTTTGCCTATGTCTTTGCTGTATGAGTTCTACAACCTGTTTTCAAATGTCCATGGAGTTGAAGATTGTTCTCTATGTTTGTCTGAAGACAGAGTGAAATAAGTCTGTGGAAGCTAAGTGTTGTGATCCAATTGTCTCCCTTTTGTAATAACTGATACATAAGCTTTCTTTGTTTTATTCTGTTTATTGTCGCACAAGCTTCTGAGCATATACCAAGTATGAAAGTTGCACCCTATCTACTGTACATTAACCAAAGCTGCTCTTACAAACCCTTCCGTGTGCCAACCCAGAAGGAGGAGCACTGTAAAAGTGCACACTCCTGCACCCCTCCCTCTGTGTGTCCAATTGGGCTTTGTGCCAACGTTGGGACCAGGCCAGTGGATTGATGATTGCAGGGTCCCTGCCCTGGCTCAGGTTGGTCTGAGGCTGCTTCCATTTCTATGTCCTGCCCTTCAACTCTCCCATGGGGGCATTGGGGTGGTGGTTCCAATGTCCTTATCCCAAGCTGATGTCAACTGTCAAGATCAAACTTCTTGCATTTATGCTTATATTTTGGTGTCACAATGACTTCTCTAAGGGGATTTTTACATACCTTTCCTTCTCCAAGAGCAGGGCCTATTGATGGGAAATTAATCATGCTGATCATTACAGATGGTTCTGTTTTATGGCAATCATCAGCAGGAAAAACAACACAAAACCCCCACCACTTTTATACATTTACAACTCCCCTTCTGTATGCCATTGAGTTTTTTTAAAAAATCTATTCTGATTAGTGGCATAATCTAATATTTACTGCAAGGTTATGTGGAAGGCCTCCACCCCTACCACAGACAATTCCAAAGTACTGCATTTGTTTTGGATCACTAGAAGAGGAATTATTCAACTACAATTAAATGATAGATACAGGAAGCCTGGCTTTCTCTATCTGATGAGAGGCAGAAACCATTCAAGGTGTGCCATTTGTCATGATTCCCTAGAAGTCCTTGATAATGACTAGCAGAAACAATTCATTGCCAAGCTAACCCATGTGATTTTGTCAGGTCTCACAAACCAAGACTTAATGTGCTTGTTCCCTATTTTATTTCACGGGCACAAATCACGTTCCTTAGCATCAAGTTCATATAAGCAGAGAGGAGTGAATATTGAAGCCAGTGATTGTGGTCTGCACATCAATTGTTCTGGGATAGTTTACTTAGGATCGTTTGGAGGCAAGGCAAATTACAAGTAGACCAGTGCAGCATGTTAGTCGTTCCCTTAAGGCTGGGGCAGGCAGCTCCTGGGGGCCAGGGACACACTGTCCGTTTGGAACCTGCAGTACTCCACCCTCACCCCTGCTGAAATCGCCTCTGCTACATTTGCTGCCTCTGCCACTGCAGTCAGAGTAGCAAAAACTGCAGTCGTTTTGTAGAGAAATGAAGTTTATGGGCAGCACACAACTTATTTCCAAGTAGAATCACACTTTCAGGAGGTTTCAAGGAGCACAGTTCTTTTTGAAAATCATGCACACTCTTTTCACATACCTCATTTCTTTAAACAAACCACTGTGGGTGTTTTTCCCTGACCCAGCAACAGATCCGGCAACACAAGTCTGAAGGGGCTATAGGAGCCACTTGTGGCAGGAATGTTACCTGTTCCTGCTTTTAGGCATAGCTATGGAAGCTTTGGCATCTTCAATTTATTGTAGAAGCCAAAATGGGTGGGACTGGAATGGTGTGGGGTTCTCTCTCTCTCTCTCTCTCTCTCTCTCTCTCTCTCTCTCTCTCTCTCTTTCAATCTCTTTTTAAAAGGAAGACTTAACTGAGTCATGCCTAACTGTCAAACTTCATTTTTTCCTTCCCACTTTGAGCACTGCATCAAGGTATTAATCCCCCCACAAAAACGAAGAATAATTTATATATCCCTTTGCCCTCTCTTCTTACTCACAGACACACCCTCTTTGAACCTCTCAATGAGATCTTACTTCAGTGGCTGTGAAAATGCTCCGTCAGAATTAAAGCAGTGACTATACTGGAAGGGACCATCTTGATTAGACATAGAAGTCTGCATTATAGCTATGTTAGATCATTGGTCCATATAATCTAGGATTGTCTATTCAGACTGGCAACAATCCGGGGTCTCAGGTAGGAAAGTTCCCTTCATCAGCTACCTGATGGGTTAGACTGGTTTTGCCAGGGATTGAAACTGAGATTTTCTGCATGCTGAACATACACTCACCTGCTGAGTTATGGTCCTTCCTCACAGTTGCATGTTGGAATGAAGCCAGCAGTTGTCTTGCTCTTTTTTCACCGTGTTATTGTGAAACAATCTATGCTTTTGCACATCTTATATTACATATCATCCCAGATCTCATTAAAAGAAGAAAAAAATATCCCCACTAGTTTTGGAGAGTCCACAGAAAGTTCAGCAGAAGGAATTGCACTTTGACCTCTTCATTAGCCATTTGGTCTGTCGGGTAGGAATGAAGAAAGTGAGCAGACTATCCCAGCATGGTAAAGGCATGTCAGCAGCTTTGTTCTCTTCTCGATTCTGGTGTGCTTGTGCTGTTCTTTTTTTTTTGTATTTAAAGGGCAGTGTTCCTCCACCATGCAATCTGCTACTGTATGTCAGAATGACACGCTTAGCATTTTCCTGCCAATCATTTCTCAATATTCATTGGCCTGGGACAACAGACTAAAGTAACAAGCATAGGACTTGCTCCCATGTTGTTTTGGAAGCTTGAATCAAGACATCCTCTTCATTCTGCACTGGGTGTTGGTAATTAGACATCTGTTATAAAGCAAAAATGGGTGCTAGCCCTGGGTTTTTCCTGTGCCTGTTGTGTGATTGGTATTACATAAATGTTAAACAGTAGTATTGCTAGTAAATCACAATGGAACGCAAGATGTATGCATTTAACAAGTAATAGAACTTCAAGTATTAGGAAGTATAGAAATGACAAAGAGAAGGAGGAGGAGACTGCCACAGTTTTAATGTGGCCGAACAGTAGAGTGGGACAAGTGAGCAAGATGCTGTGATTTAGGTTAGGAACTGGCTATCTTGGCAAAAAAAAAAAAAAAAAGAAAAGAAAAGAAAAACCAAAAAAAAGAAAAACTTTTGTGGTGTCATCCTGCTGTTTATAGCTACTATTTGCCATTTGGAGACAGCCATTTGAAGGAAGACGTTGCTTCCATCTTTTCAGTGCACGCATGAGAATGGATTTGCACTCAGAGAAGTGGCCTGTTGGATGCAGAAGGATGCATAACTCTTTGCCAGCAGGGTGAGCCAAGTTTTCCAGCAGAAATTCTAGTTTCTGGTTCTCCATTTCTTCTTCACAATCAATTACCTAAAAGCTGAAAGTTGGGATCATACAGCACAGACAGAAAACTAAGCTACAGGACACGGACATATCTCTCAACCTTAACACATCAACACACACACACACACACACACAAAGAAAGAGAGAGAGAGAACTTCTGGAACACTATTTTCAGTACAGGAATACTGTTAATATTTTTTTAAAAAAATATTTTAATGGGATTAGGAGAAAATACTAATGTTTCCCTATGTTGCTTTTTCATCTTGAATCTTTTCTGGACTTTATGTATTCAGCATCTTTAACACTGGGATGGGGAAGAATAACTTCTCTAGAAATCCAGAGTTTGCAAGAGCAATATACCAATGTTTAGTCTCATTAGCTAACAAGCGAAATGCAGACTGTATTATCAGGCATACTTAAGCTGCCCGGAAAGCTGGGGGAGAGGGCATGTTATCCTGTCTTCTTATGAAGATATTTATGTGTTTTGCCAATGCAATCCCAAGAATCATGTGTGACCTCAGACACATTGAAAAATTGGAAACTTGCAGTTGATCTATTGGCTTAATAAAAGTCTAGGTCTGTCTTTTGCCTCCCTGCTGTATATAATATAGAATCCCAAGTAATCTGTTGCACACAGTTACTTGGACATTGAGAACAATCCATTGTGAATTCTACAGCCAGATTTTCACTTTTATAGTAGAAGAAAGACAAGCTACTATGAAGCATTTCAGAAAGTATTTTCTAATTTCTAGCTTTGGACACGTAATTAAATCTTTTCAGATTCAACATCAGTAGTATTTGTTTACAGTGTGTGCAGGGACAGGGTAAGGATTAAAGTTCATTCAACACCTTAGTAAGGGCTTTCTCACCAAGGTACCCACTTTTGTTTGACAGCTTTGATTAAAAAAAACACACAATGATTGGGAGTTTAGAAATGGAGATGGAGAGAGTTCTTAATTAACATTTTTCTGCTTTGCTGAAGAACAAAAATATTATTACAGAGCCAGTGTGGTGTGGCAGTTGAATTGTAATTCAGGAGATCTAGGTTCCAGTCCCTACTTGGCCATAAAGCCAACTGGGTGACTCTGGGCCAGTCACAGACTCTCAACTCAGCTTACCTGACAGGGTTATTGTTGTGGGGATAAGACTGAGAGCAGCAGGAGGGAAATGATGTAAGGTTCTTCTGTTCTTAGAACAAAAAGTGGGATATGTATCTAATAAATAAATAGAAGGAACTGAAGGCACCTTGCATATTCTCCAACTCTTCAATTTATCCTCATGAGAAGAACCCTGTGGGATAGGGTAGGCTGAGAGTGAGTGACTGGCCCAAAGTCACTCGGTGAGCTTCATGGCCAAGAGGAGATTAGAGCCTGGACCACTGGAGCCCGAGTCCAACTTTCACCATCACAGCACACTAGCTCTATTCCCATTCCACATACAGAATGTGCCTGGCATGCAGATGAATCTGATTTCAACATTGCTGATGAAGAGAAACCTGAAATTTGGGGGGCAAACAGCAAGCTGCATGGCAAACACATCTCTACTGGAGAGAGAGAATGACAGGGTCCAAACAATGATTATAAACCAGGGGTGGCTTGTTGTGTTGTCTGAACTCAGCAGCATGGTTTACGAACCATGGCTACATTCAGACAATCCAACAAGTTGCTCCAGGCTTGTAGACTATCATGGTTTATCCTGTTGTGTGAACCTAGTCAGAGGGAGAGGAGAGAGCCAGAAGGAATGGTTTTGGTCCTAACTGCTATCACCACGTGCCTTTTAACAGATTAATCCCAAGGAATTTTATTCCCTGACCAGGAAAAATGTTCTCTAACACAGACGTAAAGAAATATTTTTCACCCTATTATTAGTTTGTCCATTGGAGAATTAGTATGTTTGAAGACAGCTGTAATTGTGCCGAGTAGGAGCATTTTCAGTACAAATACAGTGTCTTTGGGGAGTCTGAATGTTCGCTGAGTTACCCTTCACCTTTTCACTGACCTGCAGCTGTGTCAGCATCACCACCCCCCTTAAAAATCTTGTTGGTGTCAAATAATATTTATTCCTGATAACCCCAGTATAAAGAGAATAATTTTTTGCTAAGAGAGAATGGCCAACAGTGCAATGGACAAGGAATGTTTTAAACAGATATGACAGAAATGCTGTCATAATTCCTAAAACAGAAGTAATTTTTAGAAACAAGTTGAAGCATACTGTCTGTTCCATGGTTTAATTCAATTGAGTTCAAGACTAAAAGCACAGAAGGATCTCTTGCACAGCCAGCTAATCTTTCTAATCCGGTATTAGCTTGTTTGGCAAAAAGATATCTGGAACTTCCCTTCACTGCTATATTGGTTACTGTGCACTCCTGAGCTCAAAACGGGAGAACAGATGAATAGATTACATCAAACCTCTTGATCCTGAAATTGTCCTTCTTAGCCATGTGCACCATCAGAAACACAGGAAGCTGTTTTATACCAAGTTAAACCTGTGGTCCATCTATTTCTATGTTGTCTATCCTGATTGGTTGTGGCTCCCCTGACTTTTAGAGAAGTCTTTCCCAGCACTACATGCAAATGCTGAGGACTGAATCTGGGACCTCTTGAATCCAAAGCCCATGCTCTACCAGTGTGCTATAGTTCTTCACCTTCTTTCCTGGGACAAACTCAGAGGGAAGGATTCTGACCCCATGTATCACTGGGTTGGATACATTAAAACAGTCATACTAAAGTGCAAGACCTCCCCATTTTCTTCTCTCCTGAGATCTAGAGCATTGTGTTTTTCTTCCTAAGATTGTTTCCTACTTGAAACCCAGAGATTGTACTTCAGTATTCACCACTTCCTCCTCCCGCTCACACACCAAAAAAAAAAAAAAAAAAAAAACAGTAAAGATAAGCCCATAGCTGTATACAATTTCTTGAAAGACCTAGATAGGCAGTGCCTGCATTTTTTTTACATTCATACAGCATCAGTATTTACACACAAACAATTTCTATTTTGCCTGAGGCCTCATTCAATTGTAATTAGGCTGAAGCATTGAGGAAAAAAGACCCCTCTTGAAGATCTGATAATGAAAGGGATTATAGAGTGTGTCATATATTTTATATATGATACCATTGCTCAGCTGAAACATCCATCTTCATAGCTTCTTTATACTGGTGGTGAGTGTTATCTTTTTAATGGGTGTACAGATAAATGCCATAGAGAGTAACAATCTGTTATGCTTCTCTTTCTGGATATACTGCATGGAAGCAGAGTTATCATGGATATCTTGCTAGTGTAAGAGCATTTGAAAAAGTAGGTACTACTGCTGCTAATAGCCATTTTGATCCCTTTTGAAACCAAAGAGATCTACAAGCAACAATGGTAAAGAAGAACTGGACACCAGACTTGATCAGGGAGGGGACCAAATTCATACCAAGAAATTAAACAAAGAGAATTTCCTTCACTGCATAATAGAAATACATGTATTTGGTTGCATGACCATGTATCCTACTTTACAAAAGACAATCCTTTATTTGATGGCATCATCTTTTAGAAAGGCTGTTCAGTTCAAGGTCATTTTAAAGATAAAGAACTATCAGAAGGGAGGACCCAGACCCAGGGACCTTGAAGTTGCCCACCAACAGTTAGAGCCTGGATAGCTCTCCAAAAAGGCACACAAGTCACCTGGTCAAGGTCTTGCCCACTGTGACAAAAATGCTTCTAAACTTACACTATACATATAAATTTGTATGTGCAGACTTTGGGCAAACCTGTGTCCTCTTTTTCCACTTTTGGGACAACAATTTTCTTTAAGAAAGGTTATGAGATGTTGTATTTTGCAGTATGAGATCCTTGGTCATGTAAGTAATTTAATTCTGGTTTGCAGAAGCTCTCCAAGGCAGAGATCTTTCAAGTCTTGCTTCCTGAGATGTCCTTTAAGTGGGTAAGGAAAGGATCCAACTGACATGGGCATATCCGCCTGGTCAGCAGCCTCTGCTACTAGGATACTAGGGACACATTTTGCCTGACAGTTGTTCAGGTGATAACAAGGAGGAAATGCTTCCACTCCCCCAAACCCTCCTATATCCAAGAAGGCAGAAGGCTACATTCAGAAGACTATGCTTCAAAACTAGCAGCAGTGCATTTTGTGTGAAACAACTAGTCTGGAATATAATCTTGGTGTTTCACAGTTTGGTGGCAAGCAGCCTAATAGTGATTAATTTCCAGCTCCCAGATATTGCCGTAGAATCTGTATCTGTACAGGATTTATGGTCCTTCTAATCAAGGTCTGATCTTTATACACTGCTCTGCCTCCCCTATTAAGAATAGAAAGGGAACATTTCAAGCTCCAAGCATTTTACACTTCTAGTCATGTGCCTTACCATTATTTCCTACTAGACCATTTAAACATCCATGGTGCAGCAGCATGTAACTGAGATGGGGCTGAAGCCTGCTCTGATCAACTAGCTGGTAAGACTCCACATCTCAACATGAGAGCCTCAGTTTGAAGAAACATATAACCCAAAGAAGATTGAACTAATATTATCATGTTCAGATATATCATATGACTTTGGTCCTACATGACTTTGGTCCTACATGATTGCCTTGATTCTAATTTACTGGAAAGAAATAATAAACAAGCTAATTTCTGATTCATTGTCTATTTACACAAATGCACTAAAGAAGGAATAGGAGGAATATACTTGCTTTCCCACTTGTTCAGTTAAAGGAGGAGTAGGCAACTTGAGCCCTTCTCATGTTTTGACTAAATATCCCCTCCTTCCTCACCATTTGTTAGTGCAGATAGGGGTTATGGGCCACAACAACTGTTGAGCCACAAGTTGATTGCCCCTAAACTTAAGGATGCATGAACACAAGTCAACTATATGTTAGCTGAATGAAATCAAAGTAGTGGTAGTGTGTTAAATACATTGGATGTACCTTATTTGGAAGAAATGTCAATTAATTATGCTTGCTATCCTAAGCAAAAATACAGAAAATGATTATTTTTAAACCATTCCCAATGCAAATTAAACCAAAACCAAAAGTAGCATTTCAGGACTCTTATGTTACAAAAGAGCAGTTCAATTAAGTCAGTAGATTACTTTGGAATTGCCTCGAGTCAATTGCCAGCTATCCTATGGCTTATTTCAAACATTGGGCCCATTGGTGCAATAGCCCCATCAAAGCCTATGGGTCTGAGGTTTTTCATTTTGGTCTTGGGAAGAGCCATCAAGACAAGTGAGGCTGTGCAGACATGAGAGCATCAGATCATTAGTCTGAGATTGCTATTGCTTTTGGAAAAGGAAAGCGTAAACGTGTGGGGGCCTGCTGCTATCCGATATCATGTTTGGACCTTAATGTCGGGGTCACTGTGATCATGGGTCTTCAAATTGTCATTTGTACAGAGTCACACAAACAAGGAGTATCAGGGGAGCAGGGATAGTGCTCGGCACCAAAAAGATTCAGGTCTTAGGCACAAGTGCGAAAAAAGATATGAATTTGCCTATGATAATCTAGAAGTGTGCTAAAGTTGGGTGTGAGAGAGTGTGTGAAGGATCCTGCCTCCTTTGGACACCCCAATGGTACAGAGTACGCATGGATGGGGGGCAATTGATTTCAGAAAAGGAGTCAGGCAGAAAGATTGCATGGGGTAGGCAACAACAGGTGAAGCACATGTGCAAGGCAAAAACTAAGTAAACCAGGGGGATCTTATGCAATAAGGCCCCCTGCACCTTTAGCTCAATAAGTGCCCAAGGACGGCATGCTGGGGGTCCAGATGGCTTCCCAGAGATTTAGGGTTCCAAATGGAGTATCTGGGGCTCAGTCCTAAGGAACTCCTCCAATGCCACTTCTGCTGGGGGCAAACAACATGGAAGAAGTACTTGGGAGAATCCAGAGGCAAAATGCTGGCTCTTTTTGCTTAATTAGCTTATTTTTCACAAGGGAGGAATCTTGAGATGTTTTGAATGACAACTCCCATCAGTCTATCCAGCATAGCCAATGGTTAGGAAAGATAGGACCTGTAATCCTGACTGACAGACATGTGGCAGCAGAGGCAGGTGATCCAGTTAGAGGATTGGCACAGAAAGGAGGCATGTTTACTTGCAGAAGACCCCTTCCAAAGGGATGGGGCCCAGGCATGCTCATAAGGAGTGTTCCTGGA
This sequence comes from Varanus komodoensis, assembly GCF_004798865.1. Taxonomy (NCBI): domain Eukaryota; kingdom Metazoa; phylum Chordata; class Lepidosauria; order Squamata; family Varanidae; genus Varanus; species Varanus komodoensis. The sequence goes on from NW_025335438.1 coordinate 4,045,906, forward strand.
GGTGAATACTTGAAAACTGGAATACTGACTGGGTTCAACAAACCATTCTACATGTGCTCAGAGATTTGTTCTGGGTGATTAGTGCTGTTGGAACACTTGGAAAGGAAAATGGTCCGTGGCTTTTGAGTGGTCCAAGGAAGAACCTTGCCCATGACAGTAGTATGTAGGATGGTGCTCTGTAGGTGATTGGCTCTCACAGTGTACAGTGTACATTGCCTGGGCACACTTGGAATTCTCCAGGTTTTGCTGTTTGCATCACATCAAGGCACCCTTGGGAGATGCCTGTGTGGCTCATACCCTAAATGTTATTGGCTCAGTACTTCGTCCATAACTTGTCCAGTAATTGTGAGCAAGCGCAGATGTCTCTGGAAATGATACCGGATGCAATGATTAGGCTTAATGAGGTGCGTTATGGATGAGATTCAACATTAATGTTAACTTTCCTGGCTTTTGTTGATTTTGTCACAACCTTAACATTTTTTGGACTACAGAATCATTAAGTTAACCCTCCCTCGGCACCTCTGCTGCATTCTAAACAAGATTTATTATGCTACAGTGAGATAAATCTTGGTTTTAGATTTGAGTAATAGCATGATTTATTTCCATGGCAGCTGAAGGGTCAAGAAAGAGATAGATCTGAATGAAAAATAATACTGCTTAATGCAAATATGCAGACTTTTTTCCAACTACTTAAGGAAAACCACATTCTGTACCAAGAATTAATAAATCAAGCTCCCAGTTCTGATTTGTATTCTCCTATACTTTGCTTAGTACAGCATAGAATGAAAACTTTGGTTGAAGAGACTTCTCAGGACAGATTCACAAGAATAGTTTTTTGCCCATGTGATAAAAACACACCTATCTGTCCTTGGGCAGTGGTGATATGGAGACACATAATGCATGGACAGATTGTGGAACAGTTCCCCATTCATACTTATGAGACACTTTCTCGCTTACCTTACTAAAAACCATTGTGAGCCTAAATGATATATATTACTCATAAAAAGTATGTGTGTGACTGTGTGCATGCACATCACTTTCAGCCAAAAGGTTAATAGAGGAGTAAGGTTAAAATTTAGTAAAATTTACAATGACTGCCAGGAACCTAAAGGTTTGGGGAAAAAAATCCTTATGAAGATCAGTGAAAGAAATAAACATTTGTATGAGGTTCCACAGAATGTAAAAGGAAGCATTTATGAAAAAGAACACAGTCTGAAGAAGTGAAAAGTACTCTCTTGATTAGCTGTAGTTAAGGAGAAAAAAGCCTTCTCTTATGATAAAAATGCCTGAAGGAAAAGAAAAAAGTCCAGAGAAACAGACAGAGAGGGAGCAGGAAAGAAGCTCAGATTCCTGGAGGAAAGATGGAGGCCGAGCTGCTGGAATTGAAGAGTTTGTGCGATGTGCTGCGCCTATGAAAATAAGATATTGCTTTGAATAAAGGACCTGGATAAAATAGAGACACAGTCTAATTAGGTTAGCTGGATGCATTGTTCCTGGTTGTTTTATTACCCTGTTGCTTGTATGGCTTTTCTGTCTGCTGTATGTGCATATTCATTCAGATTTTAAAATTTTCCTATTAATATTATTATTTGGGAAACTTCTAAATGCTATATGAAATGTTGTGGTCTCTTTTCTGTGGTTGATTACCCATTCCTTATCAAACAGCCAATCCCAGCAATACCTGGGGTAGAGGGCCAGTGTGGTGTAGTGGTTAAGAGCATGGGACTGGGACTCAGGCGACCTGGGTTCTAGTCCCCCATGGAGCCAACTGGGTGACTTTGGGCCAGTCACAGACTCTCAGCCCAACCTATCTCACAGGGTTGTTGTTGTGGGGATAAGATGGAGGAGGAGAATGATGTAAGCTGCACTGAATCCTTCCTATTCAGTTAACCCCACTTCAGCAACAAAGTCTTCCTGAATACTGGTTTCATACTGCATTCTTGGTTGTTCTTTCTTGATTTTTGGATTACACCTTCCTCCAGCCTCCTAATCTGTCCTCTGTTTCTGAGTTTCTCCTTGAGCCTGGATTCTGTTTTGTTCTCTGAACTTAACTCCTGGCTTGCTCCCCTGTTTGAACCTCCCAGTTTGTTTTTTCAGTTCTGCTCCTGACTTGACTGCTGGTTCCTGGCTTATTGCCCACAGCCTGGCCTTGACACCTTGAGGATGACAGAACCCTTTTTGATCGAGTAATCATAGAGATGTTGGGGCTCCGGAGGCCTTGGGACTCTGGTGGAGTTTGCAATCTAAAGGGTGGTTCCCTTTGAGGAAGGAATAGAATCTGATGGCATAGCAGAAGAACCTCATGGTGGCCACACGATATCTGATCTAGAAATGCCCTGGTGCCTTGCAGATGGAACTTGGTGGAAAGGAGATGGGAATGAACAAAGTGAATAGGAAACATTCTCAAGTTGAGCTGACGGGAATGGTGTGGCACACTGGCTGGGGTGGTGGACTGGGACTTCTAGTCCCCATAAGGCGGTGAAGCTCACTGGGTGACTGTACCAGTTATTGTCTCTCAGCCTGAAGTGTCTCACAGAGCTGTTGTAAGGATAAAGTGGAGAGGAGGAGGACCATCTAAGTTGCTTTGGGTTTCTTGCAAGATGACATGTTATACAAATATAATAAAACAGCAGCAATAAAGGCATCTTCTGGATTCTAGCTGCTTCTATTGTTTCCCCAGAGACCCAAAGAAGGTTAAAATACTGATTCCTCATGTCAAACTCTGGCTACCCAGAGCAACCCAGTGTGGAGCATAGAGAAAAAGAAAGAGCTGGATTTTCCATGTTTTCAACCTTCCATGTTTTCACCTTCCTCTGAGGGCTTGGTGGAGACATTCCTTGTGAATAAATAGAGTTCTTTGTGAAGAGACAATTAAATCCTGCTCCATCAGTGAATATCCACAGGTGAAGAGAAAGTTGCTCTGTGGCACAAGCAGAAACCTCTTTCTCTTCCTCCTGGCCAGCCTTGCCCAGCCTGGTTCTCTCCAGATGTGGCAGATGCAACTCTGATGATTTATGGGAGTTGTAGTCCAGCATGCCTGAAGGCACCAGGTTGGGCAACACAGGATTAGGCTGTGGCTGCGCGCTACAATGCAGCTCAGCACATAAGTAGGGGGCTATTCTGTGTGTTATGAAGGGTGATCGAGAAGTACAGTCTTCTCTGTGTTGTGGTTATTATGCACTGGTTAATGTTGGTAGGAGCTGGCTGTGGGCCTAGATTCAGATTTAAGGATGATTCAGATGCAAACTATCCTCAATGGGCCCCATCAGTGCTGGTCTCTGGCAGCCCCCCCCCTCCAGCTGCCAGAGACCCCTGGTCAGTTGGGCCCCCCTGGTGGCACTGTAATACACACCCACCTCCCCACCTCCTTGCAATCACACTTGATCCTGGCTGGGGTTATCCAAAGTATTGGATACTTATTTACTGCCAAACGAGAAGAAATGTATCATGAAAAAAGAGTACAAAAGATGAAGCTATTTAGATAATATTCACAACTTGATAGGGATAAATGCAAATTTAGAAATAATAGCTAATATTACCATGATACTTTTCACCATACTGCAGAAGACTGGCAAGGCAACTTGTGTGCCTGCTAGGTCAGTTGTCAGAGCCTAATGGATAAGATGCTTTCCTGTCTTATGGGTCATTATCTTTAAACCAGACTTGGACTGAGTACTCCAGATAGAGGACACCTCCAAATAAGGTCCAGTCCCCAGTCAAGTGGGATACCTGGCCACCCTGGGTCTGGTGGCAGTGAAATAAGTGCCAGAAACCACTAAAGGGTCACAAACCAAGGAGGCAGTTGTCTCCTGTCACTTTGCATTGCTGTTGCCACTGGGTAATCCTGCTTGCAGGCCAGCACAGGGGTGAGGGCATCACAGCTGCATCGGTAACAATGCCACTGGGGGTTGGCACATGCCTGGTGCTGCTGCTGCTGCATCCTGATGCATACACTGGCCTCAGGGAAGAGTGGGCTGTTGGAACATTCTGTGCAAAGCACTCGGGACCCCAGTAGCAGTAAAGGGTCTGGCTGAGTTCAGTCATAGCACCCCTTGATCGCCACTGTGAAGGGAGGGGAGGGGGATTTTTCTTTCTTTTGTTTGGGGTTTGGAATGGATGGGTTACATACTGGGCCAGCTGCTTAAATGTAAGGGTTAAAGTAGTAGTGTTGTTGTCTATCTTTAATGAATAGTATCTTCTGTATGGGCATTCATTCCTACACCTGCCAAAAGTTACAGGGCTCTCACCCCCTCCCTTCTGCAATTCTGTCCACAACACTCCCCCTTTTCCCTCAAAACAGCCCTGTGAGGTAGACTGGGCTGAGAGAGAGAGAGAGAGAGAGAGAGAGAGAGAGAGAGAGAGAGAGAGAGAGGGAATTGGAAAGACTGGCCTAACATCAATGAGCTTCATGGTTCAGAAGTGATTCAATCCAGGCCTTCTCAGTCCTACTTCACTACTCTAATCCATTCCTCCCACAATTAGTGCCCTTAAGATATGCTGGACTACACCTTCCACCATTCATACAGTTTCCAGCCAGCAATTGAGGACACCAAGTTGGTATGGCTGTTCTGAGCAATACGCCATGTCAATTCCTCTTCTTGGTGGGTGTACACATGATGGAGGAATAGGCAGTCAGTAATTCCATGACAAAAAACTGGCATCCTATTTCCCTTTTCATCAGTCTCTTTCCTTCCTCTTCCTTCCTGTTTTCTGATTTGCCACATTTAAGAATGTAAGAAGAGTCTGGTGGATCAGACCAAAGGCCCATCTAGTCCAGCATTCTGTTCCCACAGTGGCCAAACAGCTGCCTATGAGAAGCAGATGAGTGCTTCTGACAAAACCATTTTTATTCTTCTCTCCCTTCAGACTTTCCTTTGTTTTTTTTTAAACAGTACCTCACTTGTATTCTCTTTTTTTCTCACCAGTGCTTTTTCCTTTGAAATATATCAGAAGCAAAAAAGCCAGACGGAGAGTCAGGGAGGTTATTGGATTGTCACTTGAAAGCGCATTCACAGAAGGAAAGGGCCATGAGAGGAAAATGACATGAATTCTTGAAAGAGCAAATCTCTAGGCATGAAAGATCTTTGTGTCTCCACAAGTAAGTCTCTAAAGCCACTAACTCATATACTGCTGTGGTTTTAGGCAAGCTGGATGCTATGGACCAGAGCAGATAATGTTTTGTAAAATAATATTGTGAATAATGTTGTGTTCATGTTGTACTAGCTCCTTGAACACCATAAGAAGCTCTCCTTCCCATTTACAAATAGAGTACAGTATGGTGTCTGAATGCAACTCCCATCATCCCCAGTCAAAAGGGAAAAGTCTGGGGATGACAGGGGTCATTGTCCAATACATCTGAAGGATGCCAGTTTGGAAAAGGCTGGATTTGGGTATTACAGTTGAAGCCATGGTTCAAGTAATCTGCACCAGCTCCCCATTTTGCATTCAGTTCTTAACATCAATTTATTATTATTTTTAATAGAGATAAAAGAGTGGACAATCTAGGCAGCAGTTCATAAGTACCTGTCTGTAGTGATTGCATTGTTAGCAAATGCCCTTTGTGAAATCTAGGGGTGGTCAACTTCTGTGGGTCTAAGGGATGGTTTTCAGTCCCTGGAAGACATCAGGGGACTGATTCCCATGCTGCTGAAAGTGTTATATGGATGATTTTTTTCCGAAATTTAGTGGCCTGAAAACAGCAGCTCAAAAGCTGTAATTTCTATTTAACACAAAGCATGAGGAGAGTGGATGTCTTGATTTAATGCAAAATTGCTCTCCTGGAAGCCTCAGGGGAAGCAGAATTTTATGTTAAAAAAGGTACATGTTCCTCACTGGGAGATAACCAGCTTCAAGCTGGAACCAACTTGGATACCATATAATATTTATATTGTTTAAATAATACATTGCTTAAGATTACCTAATAATAAAATGTGCATATATGTAAAAGCTACAGTAGATCTAAGAACAAGATTCCATAATCACAACTCTGCGATTCTTACCAAAACAAACAGACAAACAAACAAAAAACCCAGGTAGAACAGCCTGTTGCAAGACATTTTAACGTACCTGCACATAACCTTTCAGATTTACAGTTACTTCCAGTTGAACAAAAAGGATTCTGACATGCTTGGCAGAAAAGAAAAACTTCTGGATCTCTGCATGACAACTCATAAGCTTTATAACAGTCATATCTCTCTTTATCTCCTTAGGAATTTTCATCTCCTGACACTCTTGGTATCCATTTCACATCCTAGCTACTGATGAAGGTGGAAGGCAAAATGTTTAGCTCTAAATATATTTTGAAAGTAGTATTTCTTATATATCCATGGATATACCTAATACCTTTTGAGCTCTAATATTCTGTTAGTATTATGTGACAATGTGTCTGCATGTGTGTTAAGAAGAAAGACAAAGAGCACACTTGCTTGTTGCATAGTTGTCTGCTTTGCTTTTGAGGATCTCAGCTTTAAGGACAGGGGATGAATGAATGGTTTCCTAACTGGCCTGCTTTCTTGTACACTTCAAAAGAGGTATCCTGTGAAGACTGTGGACACAACCCTGGTGGATAGATAGAAAGCTAGAAGGACTAGAAGCTAGAAGGCTTTTACTCACTATGGTAGTATTCATGGTTTCAATGAAATATTTTGTTCAATCTGCCAGCCTTTTGTCGCAACCCTATTATGGGGTCTATTTTGGAAGTCTTATAATACTGTGCTGGTGCTGTAAGTAATAGCAATGCCTGTGGGTGAAATGTTTTGGTTTTCCTACATGTAACACTAAATCTCCAATCTCTCTGCTATCCACTTCCATCCAACAACATAATAACCATGAATAATATCTTGCCCTGACTTTTGCTAACATGGTGCCACATTAATCTCAGCATGTAGAACATGCGGATAAATAAATGAATCTAATTGCCAGTGAGCTCACTTAGAATTGCTTGCATAATAAAAGTTGGACTTCCCTATCTCCCTGTAAAGCTGGATGTTATTTAACACATGGTGGGACAAATAGTGACATGCATGGACGTTAGCCAAAACACATGGAGTTACAATGCAGATAGTTGATAATATCTCCCTTGACAGAGTCGAAAACCTGATTATAAAGTCTTTTCTGCTCAGGCACTTCTTCTTTCTGTTAGTTCCACTTAAGGAAATCTGTTTTTCTTTCTGACCTTTATGCACTAACTGTTCTGAGTCATTTATCCCAATTAGCTGAGCGTTGCATCCAGTTTCAATATAAGGCATTGTGCATCAAGGAAGCCCATGCTGTTGCTAAGGAATTACATTGCTTGTGGGTCCTGCACTCCCCAGTCATGCCTGACTAACCTCGTGTTGCATATGCATTTATGCTCAGTGCAAAAGCTGCCTCCAATAGTCATTGAGGCAATTAATAGCTCAAACAGACAGCATGGGTTCGTAAACATCAGCTTGCAACAAAACAGAGGCCACATGGAATCAGTCATTCTTTGCACACATGAGGCTGGAAAGCATAGGTTGGTGCTGGATCTGCATATGAGCTGTGTAAGTAAAATGAGTTCAGTGATACAGTTGGGCTGCACAAAGTATGTTTGTTCATTAGATTTTATCTTGTCCTTGTCCTTTCATCCAGGAAGTTAGGGTGATTTTAGGAAAGCGAAGGGACAGAAAAAGACACATTAGTATTTTTTGTTTGTGATACTTTTCCTTACCCCAACAGTTTAGAATAAGGTCATTTCAAATAAGGCTTTGCTATATGAGGCATTTATTGTGTGCTCATTGTTCCGTACTCACGGTTGTTTATGGATTCTTTAGATGACATCATGACCCTGTGAGGTAAGTGGGTGACTTTGGGCCAGTCAATGATTCAACTTAACCTACCTCATTGTGTTTCTGTGAAGATAAAATGGAGAGGAGATGAACCTCATACACTGCCTTAGGCTGCTTGGAAGAAATGTAGGATATAAATATGATGATGATGATGTCATATTTTCCCCATTGCCTCAAAACTTGTTAAAAGTGCTGGTTATACACAGAAGTGAAACTGGAGGGTAGGGATGGTGACACTAAGAAATGTGATTGTGAGTGAGGCTAAGAATCCACGATTGCTTAAGAGTTATCCAGTGAGTGAAGCTAGAACACTCAGAACTCAGATTTCCTTAGTCCCAATCCAACATCACTTAGCCACACTTGCTCTCACATTTAGTCATGAAAGTGAAAGAAAGGGTGTTTTCATCTTGTGCATTTGCACTATTTTGCCACACCGCAGTGACCCCTAGAGGTTATGTAGTAGAAAAAAGAAAAGCTCAGATCTCAGGTCTGCAACAAAAGTTGGATACAGTAGATTAATAGGTTTTTTAATGCAACAACAAAAATAGCACCTGAACTATGTTAAGTTCCTCGGAAAAGGCATACATTTAAGTACTGGAAAATAGCTGTTTAAGAGATAAATTTGAAGTGCCCTCTTAGGGCAGCTTATTAGAGTTGTGGAGCAAAATTTAAACAACTGCCTGACAAGGTAAGTACAAATTCATGTTAAAAATAGCACAAGCATAACACAACAAAAAAAAAGTAGATATGGTGAGAACAAGTCTAGTAAATAGAGTTTTGGGTTATATTTTTTGCCTGTTACAGATAAAATTGAAATTTCTGCTGAGTTTATATATGTGCCTGAAACCTTTTTAATGGTTCTATATCTAGGGAAAGATATAGCTTAGAGAAGAAAAGAAAGGAATGAAAGAGATATAAATTCCTCACATCTAATGGATGTTTGCAGAAATATACCTCTGTATTTCATTATCAGTTGCATTACTTACAATACCATATCTGTTCCCCATTTTCAAAATGTGTTGAGAGAGACCAATCTTCTAGAGATGTTGTGCAGGAAAGATAAAAAAAGACTGTGAAATGCTTGGAAATTAGGAGTGCTCAATAAATTAGGATGGTTTGGTGACTTGAGTGGAACTACATAAAAATAAATGGTTGGTAGATTACTCACAACAAAGAATCCTACATTTCAATATGACTTTCTGAAGCCTGAAAACAATGGTCTGATACTGTGTACTGGAAAGATCTTAAAGTGTGTTTATAAACTGAATGGATGGTATCTTTGTTCAGTAAAAGCAGAAACAGAATTGCACAGAATGGTGATGTTTATGGTGTTTTTGTTCTTTATTTGAAGAAGCCTCATTTTAAGCAAGCATAACTATGAGGAGTAGGGTCAGCAATTGCAAAGGTGCATCCAAGTTCAATCAATATGGATACTTCCCTTTTTGATTTATCATCACTAACATGCATCTCAATCCCAGTGCGGGAAGTAGATGCTGGGAGATCTGGATTCAAATCTACATTCTGCAATGAAGCTCACTTTTGGACCTCCAAATGTTGAGAGGAGAGATGAATGCTGCCCAAGTGCATTTGAAGGGTAGGGTTGCAAGCTGACCTGACCTCAGAAAGACCTTTGGAAGAGGGGAAAGATGGAAATTCTGCTGCAAACCCAACTTCCACAGAAGATAAAGCATAGTCTGAGGTATCCATCCTGAGCCCTGCCTTGTTTCCTGTCTCTTTTCCCATGGGTTTTGGAAGTACAGATGGTGATGGACCCAGTGGGAAATGGTGTCCACCTGTTTGCTAGAAGACACTTTTAACCAAAGGTTTATTTGGGAACAGGACTCTGCTTGGGTAACGGGAAAAGTCTCAACTGAAGATGCAGAACCAGGAAGCTCTAGCTGAAGGCTGTATAGTCAAGTCATTTGTTCATTTATAATCTTACTGACAGACCGGTAAGATTAATAAATAAAAATAACCACAAAAAGATAAAATCATAGTTAAAACTAATACAGTTTGTACAACATTTTCACTCAGGAAGAATGAAAATATTTTTTCTGAATTTCATTGCAGTCATAAAAATTGGCAACCTTTCTAGAAACATAAGATATAACACTTAAACAAATTGATATCAAAGTGAAAGGATTATTACCATATTTATTAAAAGTATTTCTATACTGTTCAGTTAGACAAGTTCTCAAAATGGTGCACAGAATATACTTAAAAATCAAATAACAATTGCTTTAAAAACAGATTTAAAACCAACTTGCCTGTCATAAAACATCCATGCAACAATAAAATTCAACAGGCATATTATAAAACAATAACATACATAATAACATAATAATATCCATTCCACATGTACAAAAACAATTGAAAAACCAACATAACACCACATATCACTTATCACAAAACCACAAAAAATCTGTTGGCAATGGCATAATTAATTCCTCTGTTCATTTCTTATAAAAGCTGCAATATAGAAGAACATGTTCCACTGATTCTGCTGCTCCAGATGAACAAAAAGATACCTGCTTGTTGACTGAGAATAAGATCACCTTACTAAATCACCTTTTTAATAGTACTGATTGTAGCACATTAATGCAGGAAAGAGTAAATTATCTGTGTGTAGATACAGGCTTTCAGTAATTCTACCATTATAGCAATTACAATGGAGTAGGGCAAGGAAGAGTAAGATTTGTTAGCAGAAGTTCTCAAATTCTGTAGATCCAAGACTATTGATCTTTGTACAACAAAAAAATTGAGACTTCTCAGACCCATAATTACTCAAGACTTCTGCAGAAAAGCCTAACCTATGTAACTTCATGTGTCTCATCCAATGGGTAGCATATGTATCTGTAAGCAGTAGAGAAAGATAGCAGGAACTGCTAAAAATTGTAAACGTAGCCACCAGTGGAAAGCATTGATCCATGCTTTATGTTCAGCAGATCAAATACCTACTTACAAATAGATGGATGCATTCCACATGCAGGGAGGAAGACTCTGTATCTTCCTAAGAAAAATGGACTCTCTCCATTTGGGAATGAAATCCCAAGATCCAAATGAGTTTTCTGTAAATAAGTTCCACCAAGGTCTTTTCTTTATACATTTGTGTAGCAGAGACAATATGCTCGATCCCTCAGTTGCTTGCTGAAATTTGTTGGTTCAATTGCCTGTGTATGCTGACTCGACCAGAGCCGAGGGCTCGCCATTGTATACCTAGCCATTTAATATGGCAAAGTTGTTTAATTGTAATTTCATTTAAAATGTATTTCAATTGGGTTCTGACTTGAGAGAACACTAGAACTTTAGAGAACACTAGAACTAATTTACTGTAATTAGTAGTCAGGCTGTTCCGAAAGCAGTCGGTTCCAAATACAGATCATAAATAATTTAGCTGAATTCTTGAAAGTGACAGCAATACAGCATCATCAGCATACAAAAGTAGAAGTGTCTTAGTTTTACACAATGTGGGAGAATGAGAACCAATGTTTCAAAGAAAGGAAGCCAGATCAATTAAAATAGATTTTAAAGAAAAAGGGCCAAGATATTATCCCATCTAATGCTCCTTGTAACAGAGTGTGGGTTAGAGACTTGTCCCTGCTGTCTACATCTCACTAGACTAGAAGTTTGGTTATAAAGGCATCTAATATGGAGAGTAGGCACTTATCTGTGGAACTTTTATGCATTTTAAACCATATCAATTTTCTTGGAATCAGGTCAATCGCTTTCCATCAGAAACTGAAGTGTATTTCTCCACCAAGTGAGCCGAGACACAGCTGAACAACCAGTTTTAAATCCAGTCTGTTTCTCACCTATTATGATATTATCCTCCATCCAAGTTAAAAATATATTTTAAATACCTTACATAAAGTTTCCCAATAACTGAAAGAAGGCTAATAGAGTGATTATTGGCAACACGGGCCCAATCACTTTTTTTTTTTTTTTTTTGAATATGGGAACTATAATTGTCTTACTCCAGATATCAGAAATCCTTCCAGAGTTGTTAATGTAAGTAAACAAGACTGATAACAGTGAACTACACAATTCTGGATTAGATTTTAGAAGATCAGGAGGAACAGAGTCTGGACCAGGAGCTTTACCAGACTTAAGGTCAGCAATCAGATCAATAATTTCACTAGGAGAGAGAGATTGTCATTCTAGAACATCAGAATACAAACAAAGGCTATACAAAAATAACAAGAAAGCTAGCAAGAAAGAAAAGTTGTTAGGATCTTGAAGTATTGTAGAAAAACATCTTTCCCACTTGTAGTTAGAAATACAATAGGTCTGATATTCTTGATGCTCTGACCAGACTCCTGTTACGAGTTGCTAAAATAATTTACTATCCTTCTTTTGTACAGCACATAATAATACATTTCATTTCATTTCATTTCATTTCTCCCCTCTCCCCTTTCAATTAATTAGAATTCTATATTTTCATTTCAGTTCATAATATATTTCTGGTAAACATTTATCTCCTTTATCCCAGTACACAGAATAAACCAACAAAATCTTATTCTTAAGCAACCTATATTTATGCTCAAACAAGCCTCTGTTCTTGCAGTATTTATCTCCATGCAGGGAACTATCTGCAGCTACAGTCTTCTGTATGCTAGTGATTAATATCGCATAATGATACAGCTTATCTTCACCAATAGAAACTAGGATGTTATGATATAGTTGAAAGCCAATATGTTGAGGATACTGTAAATGAGACAAATTTGTATTGCTTTATTTTTTTTTGTCCACTTAATCCACTTCACACATGAGATCAAGGAGTCTGGTAATAATGATCCAACAGGTAAATTGATCTTTAACAGGGGATCAGTTGATGTCACTAATGTATAGAGATCACTATCCACATGATCATCAATATAAAGAGCATAAACTCCTCTCTTAAATGGCTGAAAAGCAAGAACATAATCAATAACACTGCTTCCTAGCATTGAGCTAAAGGTGAACTCATCCAGTATGTCACCTGCTGTACTTCCATTCAAGATAATTCTGTTATGTTGACATTCTAAAAGAGTTAAACACATGCTAGGAAAGCTTTTTTGTGTGTGACATCCTCAGAATGTGTATGTCTTTTTAAACCTTTATTAAGTGCCCAGAGAACCTCAGCTATTGGGTGGTATAAAAATGAAACAAATAATAAATAAAATATCTAGTATATGGAGATTATCCTATGAAATAGTAAATTCCTTGAAAATGTTGCATTTCTATTAATGAATTGTTATCAGGGCCTAGTGGGGCATTAAAGTCACCATCCGTTAGGATCTGCACCAATGGAAACTTTGATTCAGTCTGAATGATACTGATTCTATGTCTTCCCACTTATCAGAATAGTGTTTGGTTGGAAGAACATAGATATGAAACAATAAAATTTGAAAACACCTACTTTTGACTAGATTTGCCATGGTAACAGTTTCATAATTGGGAAGAGCGCTATTTCTACATTAAGGGATGCAGAGAGTTGGCATAACAATTCTGCTCTTGGCCTGTCTCTCTGAGGATTTAATTGCCATCAGAAAGATAGTGATATGTCTACTAAACAGTATTCATTCATACACTCAAATCTCCTGCAACAAAATCTTCTAAAAATTAATATAATCGAGAAATAATTATCCTTAATATTCTCTCTTCAACCTGCTACACTCCATGAAAGACATCTGATTAGCAGTACAGAATTGTTTCTCTTTAAGAGTCAATCAGCAGAGCCTTGCTCTTCAAGCATACCATCCTAGTTACAAAAGACGCAGCCACTCTTTAGCTAGTACCATCTGCTTGTTTAAAGACACAGAAGGAAAATTAGGGCTAGGCGGTGACCCTAGTTTATGAATTTCTAGAAACTGGAAAGTAATCCAATTCTCTGAGTAGTAGTACTGGCATTTACTTTAATGGCATTAGACTTAACTGCCAATTCTTCTTCAGGGTAGAGATCAATGGTTTTAAATGCTTGTCTTGCTCTGGTTACTTAAACATACTGACTGAGGCAAGCACCTCACAAGTTAATAATGATGAAACCAATAAGATTTGACTGAATTTCCACTTATTGTAAGTAAGCTCAACAGCCTGCTTTTCACTCTAATTCATCTCTTTATAATACTTATCTGCTCTGCTTGTGAGAGTATGGAAGGGATGGGACTCCGCCATCACAAACAGGAGGTAATACAAAGGCTATAGGAAATGCACATTTTAATTTCTTATGTTCCAGCTGTAGAGAATCTAAAAGGGCAGCTGCGGGCAAGAGCCTATCAATAGGTATTAAATCAGCCTGTCTGTTTGGATCCATGCTTCCTCTTAATGGAAGTTTGATCTGTTACACTTTAGACACTATGTTGAGCAGCTAGAGAAATTCAGCAGACCACCACTGCTAATGTTGGTCTGTTGAACATATATTTTTCTCCTATAGGATATACACCACCCAACAAGGTATAATGGGAAGAATATTTCCCATTTTTTGAACTATGGGGTTTTTTTCCAGTTGGCACCCTTAATATTACATCTTACCCCAATACTAATATATCTTCTGATGGTAAGGAGAGGCTTAAGAGAGATCTTTAAAAACTTTTACAGGGGAGATACTATATATCTCAAGCAGAACCCATTTTCTCATTAAGAGAGTGGGAATATATGATTTACTAAAAGTGGGAAGAATTCTTGTGTATGATGATGAAGAAAACAACAGTTCAATTGCTCTCAGATCAATAAATTAAAGCTCCAGCAGTTGCCTTAAGTGATGTTTTGCCATTTGAATTGAAGCCAAGCGTGGCATACCCCCCTTGAAAGGATGTGATATTTAGGGCAACCTAGTCTGATTGCAGTACCAGAAGATGTCCTGTATAAGTTTTTTTCTTATTTTCTTTGAAATGAACTGAGGGAGTAGCTTTCTCTGCCAGCACTAGATGCTGACTAGAAACAGTAGAGTTCTTAGGAAATGAATCTCATTATCCGTAGCAAATACCAAGCATCTTGTCTTAACTGGGGTAGTGAACCACATAAGCTCTTTTAGAGGACAAAATTTGTCAATTTTAGACTGGTTAGAATGTGGTTGACACATCAAATCACTAAAAGAATTGTATCTTTTTCTAGTTTTCATGCTCACTCTCATCACCAAAGAGAAAGAAAGGAATTAAAAAAGGGAGGGGGAAATCAGAACATTAAATTGATAGACATAAGCAAAACACCATATAAAATGGCAATGCCCTAAACAACTACAACAAAAAGCATAAACATGCACACTTTGTCTTACTAAAACAAAACAAAAATGTCTTATATTTCACAACAAGGAAAGTTATCAGAAAAAGAAAGATTCTCCTTGATTATTGTCAATACCAGATGATCTTCAGGTGCTTTTGGAGAAATCTACTTAACAGCATGCTTCTCAGCAGTCTAATTGACAGTAAAGCCGTTCCTTATACCCAGAATGGCTGATTCTGAAAGGACACCCCAGGATCTTCATTAATCATAGCATATTTTATCAACATGAATGTTCCTCTTCTTAGTTTTCTCCAGGGAGTGGTCTTAATTCTCAGGACTTCTCTGTCCAGGCAAAATATACCAGTTGCATATAAGGTGTTAGACAAACATGGAGGTGTGTTTGGGAGTGTAAAATCACCAAGTTCCTACCATCTCCTTCCATGTAGGTGAGAGAACCAATGGTCCTTTCCGCAAAACAAGAGGGTAAATATTCCTCAAATGGCAATAAACAGCTACTAAGATTAAAAATAGCAACAAACCCACTTTCTCAAGAACTCCTGTATGCTTTGTCCAGTAGGGCACCAGTAAAAATCCCAGTCAGCCTTCCAAGGAAAACTCCCAAGAATATCAAAAACTACTTCTTACAGTCAATTAAGACCAAGGTCACCACAAATCATTTACTCTGTGGAACTTCCTGAGAAAAACCACCACCGAACTTCACCAGGACGACAGTTCTTAGCTTGAGAACTCCATCAACATTTCAGTTCTTCATCTTTTTCTGAAGTCAGTGATTTTTCTTAATTTGTTTAGTAATTATCACTGAGGACAGGATGTTTTAAAGATAATTATTTTGCGAGGCCCCAGTAGTTCTTCCTTCAGTTTCTGCTGAATATCATCAAGTCTAGTCAAGAAGACTAATTAAACTAGGATAAAAACAATTAAAAATTGAAAGTTAAAAAAGGTAAAAATCAGAACTCAGAGTTGTGCAGCTCCCTTCAATGCCATCTTCCATGTTAGTATCTTTGCATTTTATTTTCATCACAACAGATTGCCTAGCTGATGGCATTTATATATAGCCTTTGTTTGCCTCCAGACTTTTTCTGGTTAGCAGCTCCTTTCAGCAGTTGCTCCAACTTGAGTGGGTTTTCAGTGCCTCTACCTTTGCTGCCTGTGGTCTCATGCTCCAGCATGGCAGAGGGACAGGAGAAGCTGCAGGAGAGTCACCCTCAGAGGTGCACGATAAGAGAGCTCTGCCCTCAAAGTGGGAAGGTTTGCAAGTGGATGCCAAAGACAACACCTGAATGGGGATGACTTATGACCCATCTGAATCCAAGTCCTCCTTGGGTAATGCAGAGCCTCAGTACAAGGAAACTTGACAGCTATAGCCCAAAGCATCTGAAGAGCAACAGGCTGCCCACCCATTGACTAATGTAATCTTAATGAGGTCTCGGTTCAGTAAAGGTCAGGAGAATAGTGAACTGAAGGGCAAATATTCTCATTGGCTCCATGGTAGAACATTTATCTGATGAGAGAAATGAAAAGGGAGGCAAGCATTAGATACCCTGCCAATTGTGCTCTCCTATTATAAAAGCAAACAACCAGTCACCTCAGCTTGCTGAACAAGCCAAAGTGTTGACAGACTGTTAATATGGTAATGATTCATTATATATAATGTTCCCATTTTCATTTATTCAACATTCTAGAGGAATAATCTCTGCTCACCTGAACTGTTTGTGAAAGAAAACACAAACCAGGGAGCAAAAGAAAAGGACTGAATGTAATGATTTCCTTAGTCATGAAAGCATATTGTCTCTGAACACAGTTTGTTTTTAGCCTACCAGCTATTGTGGGTAGTCATCTGAAAGAAGTCTAATCAGCAAAATAAGCTTCTTTAACAGGGCACATAATTAACTCACACCATAAATGCAAAACTGCTAATCCGCAAACACTTTCTTTTTACAAGGCATTTTAGATACATTTCTTAAGAAACCTCTAGGTGCCATTACATTAGATCTGCTAATCTAGATAATTCTTGGAAGCAAAATGGAGAGGTCCAATGCAGCAAAGGAGATATTGCATGCACAAGTTCATCCTGTGCTGGATCAGGAATTGTGCAGCAAAAGATGATATAAACTTCAAGGTCTTCAGAAGCTACCTGCTTATTTCTGGGCACAATACATCATGCTGGTTTTAACCAATACTACTTTTAAAAGAAGAGTAGGCAGCTTGTGCCCCCCCCCCCTCATGTTTTCATCTCCAACTCCATCATCCATCACCCTCACCATTGGTTGTCCTGGCTAGGGCTGATGGAACTTGCAGGACAAAACCTAGTGGGGCTATCAGTTGCCCACTCCTTCCCTGATCAGACTGGAGCTGGGAAGTTTAAAGGATTATTGGCTCTCATAAACTGAGATATTTGCTGAGGCTTTTCTGTAGGTTCCACACCCATCAGGGGATTGGCAAGTGCCTATTGATGAAAGGTCTTTTTTTGTACCATGTAAATACATTTGCTGACATCACCATTGCTATTATTTTGATGGTAGTCAAAGTCTATCCTGTTTACCCATGTTCTTAACAACATTTAAGTTTGGTAATTTTAATTTGCTGCTCCCTGCTGTTTGGTTGCTGTACTTGTTTCTTCCCTCTCTTGTTATTAGGTAGTTTGTTTACTGAGACATTGCTATGTTATTGTGCTAACTGAATGTGTAATCTGATTTGGAGCTTTTTTTTAGAAAGTCAGCATATGACTGTTTTAAACCAATATATGTTTGTATCTCTGGATCAGGCCAACAGGAATTGCGTGGATCATTAGGGCTGTATTGGAGGATCCCCCTGCCCCAGTTCAGCCACATTACTAGACCCATCCACTGAATGACCACATGCCATTACGGGCATCTGCTGAGAGCAGCCCTAAATGTGATCGGAACTCCCAAATACACATTGGTCCTGGTTGTATGGAAGCATAGAGTCTTAGGCACAGCCACCCTTCCTGTAGAACTCTGTGCCAATGCAAAGCGGCCAGAGCACAGGGCCCTGTCTTAAAGTGTGGCCACACTAACCAGAAATCACATGCTAAGGTGTGATGTGGCTACCTATTCCAGGCTCTCTCCCCACTAGAATGGATAATATTTTCTTTCCACTGCAAACTTTTGTAGCCAAAGAATTGGATCAAGGAGATCTTAGTACAAAGGCTCCATTCTGGATTGGAACCCTGGTGTGAGGGTCTGGGGATCTAATCATTTCACTCTTTCAGAATGGGCAGAAGAGTGTGCAAAAAATGATTGGAGGGTTGGTGGTGAGGGACACTGAATTGGGATCCCAAGTGGGGCAGGTTTGTCCCACTAACCTTGTCTCCTCTGCCCTATATTATCTACAGGCAACTGTTACTTTGAGATTGCGGCAAAGGTTTTCTAGTCCTTCAACCTGAGAGATGAGAAGGATCCAGTCAAGTATCTTCTGCATCCAAAGGAAGCTTTCTGTCACTGAGAAATCCTACACAGGTGAGGTAGCCTCAGTTTGTTGCAGATGACTTGATATGCAACAACCCATCCAGCTTCATAGCAAAATATGCTGTGAAAACATAGGGCTGTAATTCTACCTTATGATGGGGTCCACTACTTCCTGTTGACCAAGTACAGAAGGAGCCAGATCACAGCCATGCCATTATATGTCTTCTGTTTGGGTGCATCAGATTTTCAGTATGAAATAAACCTACTGACCATAGAGAGTAGAATTTTTACTGCCATACACCTATCCTACAAAATCGTGATTAATTTTTGTCCGAAAATATACATGCTTTATGGAAGCTTTCTGCCTTCTCAACAAGGTATATAAACATTGCTATTACATTACAGTGGGAGAGTTATATAATGTGTTTACATTTGATAAGTATTATCTAATTTTAAACTGTAATTATATGCTGGCTCTCAGCATTTTTAAAGTAGGAGGTACTGTGTGCCATAAAGCTTTAATAGGATGTAAAATGCTTCATTAAGCATTATCTAACATGTCGAGGACAAAATGCAGGCTAAAGATGTTCTACTTCAAATTTTTATTCAACTTTCCTCAAGCATCATATGTTTAATTACATTCCCCAGTGATTAATTTCCACACTTAAATGAAAGCAGAAAATGGAGTTCTTCACTTTGGAACATTAATGCATTGCAGAGTTCAAAAATTACTGGCAGAACCGAGTCTGGTGCAGTCAGAAAATGGCCACTGCACTGTTCTTGTGGGCAAAGGCTTGGGCTGGGCCCCCTCTGGCTGCTGGCAACCCCTTCTCAGCGACTCCCCACAAAGAAAGGCACCTGCTTTTATTCTGTTTTTGAACTTGTAACAGTTTTCTGTTATGTATTATCCTTCGGCATGCTATGGTTTTAATTGCTATAAATGTAATAAACAAGCAGACGCAGACATTTTGAAAGTGGCACTCAGGGCCAGCCTGTGTTGTGAAAGGATCCAGTTGGAGTCCGGCTTCATATAAGCATTCTCTGTGTGTGTAGCACAAATGGAAGGAGAACAAGTGATCCAGACTTGCTCCTTCAGATTTCATATATGTTGCCTTCTACTCGTGCAGAATCACAGCTCCAGAGGAAAGCCTCCTGTATTCACAGAAGCTCTCAATGCAAGCAGACACTCTCTTCTTCAGAGACTGACCCTCCATGGGTAAATGGCAAGGGGAGCAGGAAAGAAGGGTCAGGGCTGGGGTGGTCTCTTCCCTTGAGTTTTTGCACTATGCAGGCACTAAATGCTTCAGCAGGGTTTCAGAATTATTGGCTTTTATTGGAGGGATGCGGGGGGAAGAAAAAAACCCAAGCTTAACTTTTTTTTTTACCCTCCTACTTCTGGATCATCGCTATGAATCACTTCACCTCAGGCTACTGGCTTAGAGCACTACAATTGCCATGATTTTCTCCTTTAATGTCAGTCATTAGTGTCTAGAGGAAGAAGGAAAGTGTGCACGTGGGACCCATTTGTGACCTCTGAACATAAAAGGTGGGTGAAATCTACTCATCCCTTTGTCCTTCCAACACCATCTGTTTTGCAACAACTCAGGTAGTAATGCTAGCACAGCTCTTCTTTGGTAGCCATAATTTCCGCACACTCTCCATCCTCCTATAAGTCTGTGAGTAATGTTACATCATGTAATTTGTGGGGAAAATAGCGGCCATAAGTGAGGAACACCATTTGGTTGCTAGAAAAGTATGCCTTCTGCAATAAAGTAAATAGTTGGTGAAACAGATTGAAGGTTTTATTGAACTGCAAGGACTGCATGGAATCCAAGGCCTTGGCCACTGCTTTCTGCTTTTCAAAATCTTCAAGGTCAATGTTTCTGAGGGTCTCACTGCACAGAACATAACAAATACCACCCTGTGCATGGAGGTCAGCTGCTCATAATGAATATGTCATCTGAATTGTTGGCTGTAGGGAGAAGACTCTTTGGTATTGTATGCCGTTGCTTCACCTTCTAGGAGAGAATTCGTAGCAGCCTGCAAAACATTGGCTTCTGTGATAGAGAAAGGAAAAATGGAAGTATAAAATATGCAAGTTCCATATGTTCCATTCCATAGCTCTTTGGAGTTGAAAAATAGACAGCTTGAATGAAAAAATTTCCTGGCCAGATTTAGTTAGCCTTTCCACCCTGAAATTATATTAAAAATAGGGATCAATTAGTTGCATTTAGATAATTAATCTAGACTTTCTTGTCCAATACCGATGAAGATGTCTCAGGAGATTTGACTAAATATTTTCCAAAGATTTCAACCAGTCATCTCCCTTTCTGAGTTTAATTCACATGCCAAGTAATTTATTCTCATCTGGAATTCTTCACACAAATGCTTGTAATAGGTTCAGTCCCAAATGGGAATGCAACATCACACCGGATCGAAGAACTCTTAATAAGAAAGTAGCTGTCACTTACCAAGGATGAGCCAGTTTAGGACTGCTGATTTACTGTTTCCACGGTCACGAACAGCATGTGTGCCTAGCCTGGCTCTTTTCATGACTGAGGAAAGAAAAGTCTTGGTTTCAAGCTTGTCTAGATTACACCTTAACTACCAAGTTCTGACCTATGTCATATCTGTAGTGCAATCCTATGCATGTCTTTCAACAGAAACTCTCACGGAAAGCTGTATGAGACTGCAAAACTGGCACCTTTCTTAGGTAACAGTTTGTTCCCAAGATCTTACACTCTAAAATGCTGTTTTAATGAAGCATACTTCCTGGTAAGCAGACTCAGGGTTTCAGCCTCTGTCAATCTACTAGGCTGATTCTCACTCCTGCTTCTTTTCATACACAGTTACTAAATAAAATTTCTTTTGTTTCACATTTCTTTGCTCTGCACTAGGAGTTCAGAAGACCTTATCTAATGCAACACAACACTTCAGCTGCTTAGAAATACACTAGTTTTATTATATTACAGAAATAAATGGTGTTTTGGAATGTCATTTGACTAAATAAGCAAAGTGTTCCTGAAACTCTGTCAGTTTGCTTCTAATAGTTGGAACTCTTTCTGTACATCTTTGGGGTTGTGTGTGTGTGTCAGAGAGAAAGAGAAAGAGAATGAGAGAGAGGGGGGTAGGCTGGTTGGTTGGTTGGTTGGTGGCAGCTACCTACACATTTTGCCTTCATATGATCAGCTTTAAATAGCTCTGTGGTTCCCTTGTAACTTGGACCCTAAAAATAAACAGGAAATGAATTCAAATAGCTATTATGTCCTGCTTGGCTGTTCTGTAGAAAGGGTATGGCTTTGTATTTTTTTGGAGTCACCGTGCCATACAGACCACAGAGGATTGGCCATTTGAAGGGACCAATAGGTGGTAGGACTTGACTCAATGCATTAGAGTCATACAGTTAAAAAACCTAGTCATCAGAATTTGTTCTGGAAGTTTAGCTACCGAGTAAAAGAGCTTCCAAAAATAATTGAATCAAATGTTACTTTTGCATTTGCTTCAGCAACACATATGCTAACAAATGCTACTTCCAATCTCTTTCTAGAAATTGTATAAATGACACCACAAAAGGAACATGTCCACTGGCTATGGTCTGGTTCCTGACATGCTAATGTCAATTTTATGCAAATAACATTAGTTAGTCATGAGAATATGCAAATATTCTGTGAACCTCTGGCTTATGCTGAATTTCCAATGTGCTGAATATATTGAATTTCAATGAACAGCTCTTTGTGGTGAACAAGCTGTAATAAGTGATGTAGGGGATAAAATGCAACTGAATATAAATGTATAACATGGCACAGTTTGACATCACCCAGAGCTAGTGAGATATGAATCTTTAAACTGAATTCCCTGATTTTTTCTCCTCCCTCTTGGAACACCTTTCTGGACCTCTTTTGTCTGTAGCCTTCCTCTCCTTTCAGACAGATTCTATGAGCTGTTGTGCCAAGTACCACTGTCTTAATTAACCAGACTCTGTCCTGATAGAACCAAATCCAGATGTAAACACATTGAGCACAAGGGCAGGCTGTGGTTCTGGTTTGTTCAGCTTCATGGGCCCAGAGCTAAGAAGGGAAAGTAGGATGGGTGTCTCTGGGAGTACATGAAGGGTAACTTGCCCAGAGCCAGAAGTGAGGCCTAACAGAGGGTCAAGTCTGGGTTTCAGTCATCAATTGGTTACTTCAAATGGCCAGTTGTCTATGGGCTTTAGGATATTGTGATTCCTCTTCCTCCAATCCCTGCAAAAGAGCAAAATAGTATGTAATAGTGGTCTGAATTCATTTTCTATTTACTCATTAGTAAATTTAGTATTTACTCTTTACTACTCATTTTTCAGTATAGCTCCTTTAGTGCTCTTTGGGTGATGAAATGTGTGATTAAGTCTGCCCCACTGAAATCCATAGAATTTAGAAGTGCTCAGCATTGACCACAGAGTGTCCAAAATCTTTATTATTGAAAAATCTCATTGGTTCAATCTTTTCCTCTTTCTCATTGGCTGGGTCATCCTGGGAGCTGTAGGGGATTTCTTTTTTCTGGTTAAACATGCATACTTCTTGGAGATATCCACTGAAGTATCACATGTAAATAGCCCTGCAGGTGAAAGCACTGTCCAAATCCACCAGTAAATGAATTACATGCGATAGTACATTTAGGAGGCCATGTTCTCTTGAGTATATCTGCTGGTGGGAAGTCTCCAGTGGATCCACTGATGGGAAAGAGCTCCTCTGACACATTGTTTCATGTGGCAGGATGGCAGCAGACTTAACTCCAGTTCATTTTTAAAATTCTACATATGCTCTTAAATTGCTCTCTCTCTCTCTCTCTCTCTCTCTCTCTCTCTCAGGCACCCTGTCTCCTATGGGGACCCTTTTGTGGAAGGGGATTATGGACAAGGGATAGCAGGACGTTTGAGTTCAAGGTGTGGGAAGGAAAAGAAAATTTGGGCAGAAAGATTTAAGAGGTTAGATGGAGAAGCACATGTGGGCAAAAGCTGGCTAATCTAGGGGGATTAGATGCAACGGGGCCCCATACCTTTATTTCAGCAAGTGCCCATGGACAGCAGGGTGGTGGGGAAAGAAGGTACTCCAGAGATTCAGGATTTCAGATGATAGATTCTGGATTTCAACCCTATAGTCTGTCTTCTAACAGCGCTTCTGGGGACCAGTCCCTTGCTACTTGCTAGTTGGCTGGGGGTCTGCCTGCCCACCTGCAGTGCTGAGTGTGGTACTGAGTCTGTCCTCTGTGCTTCTCTTTAGTGGTGCCACTATCTAAATTCTACTGACCTCACCTTCAAGATGGTGATGCTGGCACATCGACACATGTGGGCCTGAGCAGCAATTGTCTGACAGTAGGAGTGGTCTAGCTGTAGCACTGCCTAGGTGTAGGCTGTCCATGCACCTTCTCTGAGAGAGGACAGTCCTCTATTTAAAGGTGTTCTTAGTTTTGAAGTCCTCTATTTGAAGAACTGGCAATGTCTGAAGATAATGAATCACCAAATAGAAGAGATGCACCTTGAAACTGTCCAACAGCCGCATCTGGGCAGTAGACTAAGCCAGACACACAGGTCACCGTGACAGTCTTCTGTACTATGCTCAAGTGTATCATGTGTCTATTAAAATCATAAATGTATTTCTGCAACAAATGTAGTACCAAAACCAGGGGGAGAGGGGCTTACATTTGCCTGCAATAAGGACATGCAAATTTGGGCCTTCTCTTTTGCTGATTCATGAGTGGTCACCTTACTTCAGGTGCTCTTCCCCAGAAGTAACCAGCACCGTCACTTTGAATCATGCTGACCCACACTTAAGGAGTAAGGCCAGCAAAAGAAGATCATGAAAGCCAGTTTGGCATGGTGGTTAGAATACTGGGCTGCGACTTGGGAGATCAGCATTCTAGTCAGCTGTGAAGTTCACTGGATGCATTTGGACCAATCACAGTCTCTCAGATTAACCTACCTCACAGGATTGTCGTCAGCATAAAATGGAGAGGAGGAGGAGATTTATGTAACCTTTCTTGGTTTTTTTTTGGAAGGAGAATGGGTGGGATAGAAATATAATATCGTAATTCATTTAAGATGGCATGCAAATTTGGCCATGTCATACAGGCCTGCTTACTACTGTTGCCAGGCTCCATCATCATTAGAGTCCCAGCTACCAAGTTGCACTATTATGGGTCTGAACAGTCTGTGCAGTTGTATGTATAAACCAGCATATGCAAATATTATGCAGATCAGAGACCTCTTCCTCCCCCCCCCCTTTTTTTTTTTGGAAAATCTTGTCATTTTTGGCCATTCATAAGTGGCCATAGCTTTGTAAGTTTCTCTGGAGAGAACAATCATGCTAGAGAAAGTCAAAGGCTGAAGAAGAAGAGAAAGACCAAATATGGGATGGACTGACTCCATAAGGGAAGCCACTGTCTTGAATTTACAACAGCTGAACAAGGCTGTCAAGGATAGGACACTTTGGAAAGCATTCATTTATAGGGTTTCCATAAGTCAAAGATGACTGACAGCTCATACCACCACGACCACCACCACCACCACCACATCACTGCAACAAAGCAATAGCACCTCACCATCACTGTTGATAAAGGGCTACGTCCCTCTTTGAGAGACACCTGTTTCTTAAGGGGAATGCAATACACCATGTAAATCAGTAGACCTGGACCTTTCCCTGCCCAGTCATGCTTAAATGTTCCAGTGACACATAAAGTGTTATTTTACTGTTAGCCTACTGATGGAAATAATATAGAAGGAAAAAGAAGGACAACACTTTGAAAAGCTTTCCTATTTACATCGTGGGCAGAAATTTGCAGTTGCTGATACAACAAAATGAAATTGAACTGGTCAACTGGCCTTACCTAAAATAATATCCTTTGTAAAAACTTGTTTCAGCTGGGATTTTCATAAACTTATTTTTCGCTCTATAAGACGCACTTTTCCCCCCCTCAAAAGTAAGGGGAAACGTCTGTGCGTCTTATAGAGCGAATGTGTGTGTGCCTGACGCCCGGGATGCTGCCAGCTGCCTGCACCATGTGGCACCACCTGGCTGGCACGCGCTCAGCGCACCCTGCTCCGCCCCCCCCATCCGGCACAGGTGAGAGCTGTGCCGCTCAGGGGGAGAGATGTGGAGGAGGAGGAAGAGCCGTGACTTTTAACCTGCTGGCCACACGGAGAGCACGGAGAGATGGACTGCTCACCCCCACTGTCCGGAAAGACCTGCCACTGCTGCCGCCGCCACTGTCGCGCCGCCTGGAAGACCATTGCTGGCACGTTGCCGGCTGCCTGCACCACGTGGCACCACCTGGCCGGCATGCACTCGGCGTGCCCTGCTCCGCCCCCCCCCCGGCGCAGGTGAGAGCTGTGCCGCTCGGGGGAGAGGTGCGGAGGAGGAGGAGCCGCAGGCTTTAACCCGCCGGCAGCATGGAGAGACGGACTGCTCACCCCCATCGCCTGGGAACTGCTCACCCCCACCGTCTGGGAAGACCTGCCACCGCCGCCGCCGCGCCGCCCAGAAGACCACCGCCAGCACGCTGCTGGCCCCACATGGCACCACCTGACTGGCACACGCTCGGCACGCCCTGCTCCACCGCCCTCCTGCGGCGCAGATGAGAGCTGTTAATCACAGGTTGGTGTGTGTTTTCAAATGGCAAATGAAGCCCATTTTAATGAAGCTCATGGGGAAGTGATGGGGAATGTGCCTGTGATTATCAGGAAGCTTTCCATGGATCAGTTATCTGTTAGTTGATCAGACACATTTTTTTTAGGATCAGTGGATATTTGAACAGCATTACCTTTGTGTATGAAGTTTATTCTTCAAAGGCTACTTAGTCCACTGTGTGTTTGATTTACCGTACAATATCTCATTTTTTGTCAGAAGTTTTTTTCTATTATTTACTAGTAGGGTAGTGTGGACATTACTGGCTTTTTTAGCTTTGTTATTGAATTGTCTGCAGCAGCTCTTGTATAACTGGTGTAGATTGCGGATTCCGTCAATAATTCCACTACTGACTAAGAAAGTGATGTCAGTGATTGTGAGCAACAGAGCTTCATAAATTCTGACTCTAGTGATGATGAGTTCTACGGGTTCAACGAAAACTAGAAGAGTACTCGAACTTTAAAGTCTCTCTTTTGTTAATGACAGTGATGATGGTTCTTAATGCCACTGTTGACTGCTGTTCACTTTACAAAGTTGAAATACGTTATTACTATATTCTTTTATAGTTTATTAAATAGTTTAGTTAAACCATTTGATTCAGAATATTTTTTTTCTTGTTTTCCTCCTCTAAAAACTAGGTGCGTCTTATGGTCGGGTGCGTCTAATAGAGCGAAAAATACGGTAGTTTACATATATAGGGATACATTTCTCTTTTTTCTCTTTTAGGTTTTCTGATATCTTTTTCTCAGATGTGTGTTGATTTTTATCTTTCCCCAATGAATCTTAAAAATGTCTCACTCCCGCTCCACCAGTCCTGAATTTCTGTCAGCTTTTCTTAAGTTATTTCCCCCCTTTCAGTCCATTTTTAATAGGTCTGACTCTGTCTGTTATATTGCTAGTGCCCATTTTCTCTAGTCAAATTTTCAATCTTTATGTTATACAGATTAATACTTTCACTTTCTTTCATTCAGACAGAGGCATAGATGCCACTTTTCAGACACTGGCTTCAGAAGAGTGCGCTCTCTCCCCCGCCACCCTCTCTCCCACACACACACACACACACACACACACACGCGTACGTGTGCATGCATATGTATGCATATATGGGAGGGAGATTTTGTTAGTCAATTGCTATTTGTACACACAAATTATGCAATCATAGAATGAAGCAGATTTACTTCTATTCTGCAGTCTTTAATCACTAATTCATTTCTTGTTCTTTGCAAACTTTCCAGTATGTTTGTTTGTTTATTTGTTTCTCAAAAAGAAGCAGCAGCAAGTGGTGGGTTTCCCTCTTGATCTCTTTTGGTTGCAATTATAGATTTGTTCATCTCCAGTACTTTGAAATAAAACTCCACAGCCTCTCCTTTGGCTTTGCTAGTACACAAGAATATTCTGTGAGGAAGGAATCCAGCCTGCACCTCACATTCAAGACCATGCTTCCTGCCTCTGTATTCCCAGCAATGGCTTCTTATTGTATATGCATATAATTTAACCCTCATCACAATCACCACCCTGGCATTGTTACAAACTTCCTTCATCTGTGCACAAACATTTCCTGGCCTGCCTTGTATATGCCTCCAGAAGACTTTTGGACAACATCCAAGGATCCATCCACCCCAGCTCCATATCTGATCCTTCACTTCACTCCAAATGGCCTTTGCTTCCTCTGCACAGTATCCCTTTCCTCGCGCTCCACCCATTTTTTCATCTGCTTGTATTTTTAACTCCTCGTGGGTCTTGTGTTTTACCTTGTTCTTTGCTCTGTGCAGGAATATTTAAACCCTGTGGCTGATCTCTCCTTTTACTCAATTCCTGCCATTCCAATTAAACCCATGTTTTCCCCAGCATATGTGACCAATTCCACAGCTTTGGTAGGACACATTTATTCCATTTCCATTTGTCTCCTCTGTTCACTTTCAGCTGTAGCTGTTCCTAGAAAGAAGTATGTCCCTTGTATCTAGACAGGCTTTCTTTATGCTCCCCAACCCTGCTCCCACCGCTGCTCTGTTTTTGGTGGGTTAAGGCTGCAACCATCCTCATCCATTTTCTCCACATCATCTCTTTTTAGGGCAACTTCAAAGGCTGAGCTCTTGACCCCGTCCCCCTTCCCAAAGGCCACATGGAAAGAATTGCACCAGCTGCCCACATCTCCAGTGCCAAGGTTGGAGGGGGAAGAAAGAGTGTGCTTGGTGCAGGCAGTGGAGAAGGGTGGGTCTGAGGATTTACCCTGGTTCCTACTGGTATCCCAGCCTCCTTCTCTCCTCCTCCGTAATGCTGTATCCAGTCAAAAATGCTTGTCTAGATTAAATACCGAATGTGAGGCACAGTGGCAAAAATCACCACCAGCAAACCTCCTTCCAGGCATACGATGAATGTAAACCTGTGAAATTGGAGCTTTCTGTGCATCAAGGACAGGGAGCATAGTGCTGTTCCTTACGGAATTATTCAGCAGAATAGGGACCTGAGGAGATTCCTTAAACTGGCAGCTTCTTCCTTCCTGTTGCCAGTTTCTTCTGAAAGGCCAAAATTTTCATAAGCAGTAGGAACTTGGGACTGCCCTTAAAGGCTTTCAGAAGCTGTGGTGGCCAGGATTTTAATTGGAAAGGCTCAGTGGGAACATATATTGCCAGGGCTGAAAGATCTTCTGTAAGTACAGGTTTATTTCCAGGCCCATTAATGACCTTTAATGACATTCAGGGCTTGGGAGCCCGGTAACTTAAAAATCACCTGTTACTCTATCAGTGTGCCTGAAAATTGGAATCTTTCATTGTGACAGTCTTTAGATTATCCATTAGCATTCAGGCAGAGGACCACAAAGGAGAGGGCTTTTCCAGCTCTGGAGCTTAGGCTGTGGAACACCTCCGCAAAGAGGATCATTTGGGGCCACCTTTATTACCTTTAGAGAACCAGGTGAGAACATCTTTATTGTTCCAAATCTTTTAGGAACTTGCATTTTAGGACAGGGATGAAAAATTCTTTCCTAACTCTCACCACATCCTGATCCTGAAGGATCCCTTTTCCGAGGGGACTCCTGATATTTTATGATTCCTTGTGTATCACTTTTGTTCCCAGTGGGAAGATACCCTAACCTTAACGCTTAAGATTTCACATTTTAAAGAATAGGTTGCTAGATTTTTCCCTATGCTGCTGCTTTATGTTTTGAGCATATAGAATTTTATTTTCACATATCTGATAAAGACAGATGTTTAGCATAGCCTGTATAAATTTATTTTAAATTGTATACAAATAACTTAGTGAAAAGTAATGCACTTTTCAAAAGGTGGAGAAGGATGATAGAATCAAGGCATGCCGTGTTTCATATGCTTACATGTTCAGATGCTCATATGCCTTATGTTAAAGTGCAGTTCTGTACATAGGTATTTATAATTAAGTACCATTGAATGCAATAAGATTTGCTCCCAGGTTGGTATGTATGTATCAGACTACAAACATATATTCCAAATGGCAATTTCAACTGTTTTTATGTGTTTCACTCTAATGGGAAAATCCATGCCACTGCTGCTTTGTAGGACATGG
Source organism: Varanus komodoensis (assembly GCF_004798865.1). NCBI lineage: Eukaryota > Metazoa > Chordata > Lepidosauria > Squamata > Varanidae > Varanus > Varanus komodoensis. Next base: position 4,075,561 of record NW_025335438.1, read on the forward strand.
TAGCTCAGCTCATCCAATTGATCCCATGACTACCCTCCTCCCTACATTTTCTTAAGTGAAGCTAGTTGGGATGTGGGGAATTGCATTCAATTTAGGCTGATATGTTCATTACTAAAAATATACCAAATTTGCACTTCTTATTCAATATCCCAGCCTTCCCCACTCTGGTGCCCTCCAGAAGACTTGGACTGCAGCTTCCACAGTTTTGAGCCAGGATGAGAGTGGGACTGATGAGAATTGCAGTCCAGCATATGGGGGTGGGGAAGGACTAGATGGAGGAAGGCTGCCAAATATGAAGCACAATATGCTTATCATATGGCACTTCTCCTGATTTTGTGATGCATACATTGTGTACAAAACGTCATGTATTAGGAGTAAATGTGGACAAAAGTGGGTGCATTGGTGAAATAAATATTTTTGAAGCATTATGTAAAGGAAAAAAAAACTTTCTACTAATGTGAATTTTATGCAAACGTGAATATAAAATGTACGCATTGGGGTAAATAGTTACAAAAATGCATGCAAAATTTTTGGTGGCTATAAAAACCTGATGTGTAAATGGGATGGGATAAACTGAAGGCTAGAAAAATGAGAAAATGGAAATGAATGGTTCATCTGTCTCTAGCAGACAGACAGGGAAGTGCCATGTGCTATCAAATGGAAAAATTGGGAGCACAGTGGTTGGGAGATACATTGGCAGTATGCCTGCAATTTGTTTATTAACTGAACATTTCAGTAGTAATATTCAATGCTTTGACATGTAAACTGCATAGAGGTTTTATTAAATCAAGTGATATAAAAGTAGATTGGGGGAAATTCTGTCTGGGGGTGGGCATAGCATATTTTGGAGACCCAGCGCCTGTGGCTTTAGAGCTGGGACTCTGAAGGCTGAGACCCACTTGCAGCCAGTGCAGAAAACCCCTTACCTGCTTGAAGCATCTCCAAAGCTTCAAGAGGACCTTGGAGAGGACAAAAGGGGTACGCTGGGGTGCGGGAAGGACACCTTCTACCTATTCCTATTGCTGTCCGAGCTTCTTTCTCCCTCCTTCCTGGTGCTAAATCTCGATGGCTGAGAACAGCAGTCTGTGTATAAGGAGTGAGGCATGGCAAGAGGGACGGCTGCGGCCCCACCTTGCTCCATGCACCGGATGCGCATGAGCTTCTGGGCTTACATGCATTTGTTATGGAGCATGTTGACAGCTCTCTGAAATAAACAGGCAAGTGTACACCCTTCTCCCCGCAAAGCGTATCTACTCTGTAGCAATAATATTTTTGCAGATTTGAGAAGCGGCACCCGTGGCTGTACTGCAGATTTAGCAAACTGCATGCAGGTTTCAACTTGGAATAAGCAAACAAGGCTACACCTTCGCATGTGGTGTGCTGCATGCGATGCCAGTTACACTGGGAGAGGTTTATTCAGATTTTGGAATTCAACTCAGATTTCTGTGCAAGTATTCTCTAATCTGATTTATAAAGGAGCCTGTAGCATTCTATAGCTGCAATAAAAGATATTGAAAATGGCAGGCTGTTCATCTGCTGAAATCAATGCACGCTGAGGGAGACGAGCGCCTCCCCAGAAGCGTTCCGTATATTACAAGATCAGACAAAGTGCACATGAAGCGAATACAGATTTGTGATGTAAATACAATTGAGTGTGGTTTGCTAATTCCTTTCACCAACCTTTTGACAAATATCAGACAACAAAAAGGTACTTCGTTCACAAGTCAGCTTGAATGAGGAGATAAATGCAGATACGGGACAAACTGATTAACCTTAGCAGGAAATCCTGCCAGGGCGTGTATTAATCAAACTGCATTGTCCAAATGACCTCAGATCTGGCCCCGATATGCTTGGTCTCTAGAATGAGCAGATGCATGGTGCCCAAGACCTGAGAAGTAGAGCCCATCACAGGCAGATGATGGCACCAGCTGTTCTGACATTTCTGGGCACTTCTCAACGGATATGGGGACATAGGATATTTCTGAGGCTGGAAACAGAGCTCTGATCTTGGAGTAGGGAATCTCCCCCTGCATCTGGTGTGGAAAAAAAACCCTGGGGAGGGATTAAAGGGGTCATTCCAGTGCGTGGGAGGGAAGGAGATTGAAGAGGTCAGGGTATGACATATTGTGCATCCTCTGCAGCCTCCTCTTCCTGTGAAGTGTCCCAGAAGCCTCCACTGCTCCTCCCACTCTGCATAGGATCATCATAAGCCTCAGAGGCTTATGGACATCTCAGCTGGATTGTGACTTAAAGTGATCACAATCTATTTGATTATTAACATCAGATTGGTTTAAGTGAGGAATATACGTACTCTAGAGTATTGAATCATGTGCATTTCCTTAATTCAAGATCCCAGGATTCAGGAAACTGGGAAGGGCCCCGAGGACAGAGATCGGTCCAGATCAGCCTTCGCCAACCTGGTGTCTTCTGGAAGTATTGCATTACAACTCTGATCAACCTCAGCCAACATGGAAAGGGTGGGAGTTGTAATCTGACACAACTGGAGGCAACTAGGTTGGAACAGAGTGGCTTAGGTCTATGCCAGCAACTAATTCTTAAGAGGGACCATAGTTTGACCTGAGGGACACTCTAGGGGCAGCCACCTTGAGGCCAGCCAGAACCCAGACAAGGAATGCCTCAGTGCTCTCTTACAAAGTAGGACCAGCTGCAGATGCTTTGTCAGAACCCCCACAAAGCATGCAAGGATGGACTTGACATGTGCATAAAGGTCTGACTTGTGCCTCACGAGAACACTTCATACTTAACTGAGATAAGAGAATTTGGCACATAATGCTTCATAACAATTATTTAACAGCAACTCTCTTTTTTTGGGCTTGAAGGCTCAGTTCAATTTGTGGTTAGCCTCTCTGGGTTCAGGGAAGGGCAGCTTTTCTTCAAGCATTAGTTAGTATTCTGTATAGACCTCTTGCCATGATGATGAGTAATGTACTGCAACCTTGCTGCCATGCATAAAACATCATGAAAATGTACATCTGCTCTCTCCCCACAATCCCAGTTTCTTTGTGTCTGAAGTGCTGAGTCCTGCTAAAAAAATTTCCAGAGGGATATCAAATTTGAGAAGTCTTGCCAATTTTACTGAAATGATATCACAGTTATATTGTCTCTTAATGAAACAAGTATAGAGGGCTGATTGATTTATAGAGCAATTTTTTGCATCATTACCTGACTTGATTGTGTACAAACTTGCTTTGCTTTGCTTTGCTTTGCTTTGCTTTGCTTTGCTTTGCTATTCATGACTGAAACCCTGGGCATCATTTTTTTAAAAAATGTTTGCTTCAGGCTCTGTCATTTTAGTACACAGGATTGAAAAGGATGAAGAGCTTGAGCTTAACTGAGCCTAAGTCATGCAAAGCTGTTGATTGGACTTCTAAAACTTTGTAATGGCCTTTAGTAAGGAAGAAAGACAAATATATTCCCCTTTCTGCTATGACTAATCTGTATCAATGGTGCATAAAGGTAAACTTCAAGCTAGCTTCTGAATAAATAATACTTGCATCTCTGAGGTGACTTTCCCTAGTTAAATAGTTTGATATCTCTCAAAAGCATTTATATGGAAATTTGGCATGTACTCAAAACCCAAGCAGGTAAGAGATACTGAAGTGGGTCCAGGCTGGGCGAAGAGGATGTTGCAAGAAGCATGTATGTGAGGTGGTGGTTCACATGAGAACCTAAGGACTGGATTGCTGGAACAAAGCACTACTCACCTACTTTCCAAGATTGTCCATTCAGATTCATTTGTTTATTCATTTAGAATCTTTTCACGTTGCTCTATGTAATAGCCTTGCAAGCAGAAAAAATATTTAATTGTCAGAGACAAGCATCATCGTGCTCCGTGAGTGGAACTTGTGTCCACACTCTTTTTCAACCTCCTCCTCCTGGGGACGTTTCTATTCCTACCAGGTACAGTAGTGCAGGGTCCGTGTTCCTGGGGAGTGTGCCCAGGGCACTCGCTGGGAAACAGGCCTTACATGCTGCACAAGCAGTGCCTTTCTTCCATGACCACTGCTGCCACTGGCATTGCTGGATGGGGAAGAAGTTCAGCTGCTGGGAATGGCCGCTGGGGAAGGTTCCCTGTTGTGCAAATGGGGTCTGCAATTGCACAGAACCTTCCGGGCTTGGCTCACTTGCCTAGAGAGGGGTGAGCGCCGGCAGAAGCCTGAAGGGCAGACACAAATGGGATTCCAGAGACACTCAGCACTGATGACCACAGGATGAGGCAACACGTAAACAATCAGTCAGGCAGGGAGCATTATGCTTCATGCAGGACATCATGCCACACTACACCGTTCGAAACTATAGCTCCTTGCCTTGCTATTGTTCATGCACAAAGTCTTGCTTCGATGAAAGGAAAGTTCTTGTCTGAGCTTACGAGGATGAATTCATTCCTTTCTGAGTAAATAATGAATTTGCTCAAGGTACGTACTTCCAGTACTAGTCCTATCCTGCTCCTTCATATTCTAGGCATCCTTTCTCTTTTCTTCAATTGCGTAACCAGTCTCACAGGTTTCATTGGCAGTCCATGTTCTTTATTCCTGGTTTTTTGTTTGTTTTTGTTTTTTAAGATGTACACCAAGGCAATAATTATTGCAAAGCAGCAAGAAACAGCTTAATAAGGAGATCACAGCAAGTCGCCTGAAAGTGGGTTTCCTCTTCCCAGAGAGACAAAGAGAAAGAAAGAAAGAAACTTAGCTAGTGTTGACACAGACGTCTCATTGTTACACTGTGTGAGCCCGTTGGTACTAAGATGATTTAATTTTAAATAAATATTTTAAAAAATAAAATAAAACTGTTGGCATTCTTTGTACACAGCAAACACCAAACTGAACTACCACCACAACAAAATACCAAATCAAAGCAAAATCACAGTGAATTTTCTGCAACAGTGGAAATATTTTCAACTTAGAATTGAATCCTGTATAGAATATGGAAGAGTTTCCATGTGCAGCAGTAGTTCTTGCCTAATTACTTCCAGGCATAGTTGTTTGAACTCACAGTTAGAACCAGTGAGATCTGACTTCAGATTCCCACTTAGCCACGAAACTGACTACATAAGCCTTTAGCCAGTCGCAGGATGAAGACAGAGAGGAAAGAGATGAAGGCAGAGAGGAAAGAGATGAACCATGTATGCCACCTTGAGTTTGGAGGAAAGGTAGGATGTGAATGCAAACAACACACACATGCATGCATGCTGAATATGCATGCATCCAAGGAAAGGTAAGGAGTCCTTGCGGATTTTCACTCCGCTAGCCAAAATGGCTAGAGGGGGCGGTGCACATCTGCATTTCAAAAGCCATGAGCCAGCACTGTCTGAAGACATTCCTGTGGTCATGTGGCCAGCATGATGTCACGGGGCACTGTTTCCTCCCCACCGAGATGGTACCTATTTATCTATTTGCTTTCGAATTGTTCGGTTGGCAAGAGTTGGACCAGGCAGTGGGAACTCACCTCTTCGCATGACTGAATGAAAGCTGAGTCATTCAGCAGTCCAGCGACACAGCGGTTTAACCCACTGCACCACCACAGCCATATAGGTTACTGTTCTCCAGAATGCATTATGCTAGGAAGCGTATCTCAGATAAGTCCAAAGCAGCTTGAGAGGTCCACAGTCTTTATAATATGAACACTGGACCACAGTGTAGTCTGACTGAAGAGAATGACTGGCTTTGCATGTAAATTTAACCTAATTGGTGGTTTCTTGTATACATGACATACAAGACTATACAGATAGATGCATATTTATGCAAGAGGTGTGCTACATTTTGCAGGTGGACATTTCTGACATAAAAAATGGATCCCAAGGATTCAAAATGTTCTTTGAACTTTTCTTTTTCCCCCCACTAATATGGCTTGTTTTTCCTCTCTCAAACTATTTTGTCATCATTTTTAAATAAGGGTTTTCCTTTTGTTGGCTGCATGATGCAGCCAGTCAAGAAGCACAGAGCTAGCATGCTGATGTCAGTGTTCCATGTAGACTATAAGATCCGGTTACATAATAGCATCTTGAAATCAGACTGAGAATAGTGAGCATTGCCCTCACTCCATATAGCCTTTCTGTTGATGGAACTTAGCCAATTAAATTTCATTTATGTGATCAATGCCAAGTCAAACTAGAGTAAGGACAGGGCATCCTGATCTTGTAGGCTGCTTCCCAATTGCCTGGGGACATGGTTTGTGATACCTTCTAGCATTATCAGCAGCAGCATCTGTGGTGGAGCACACTTACACCTTTGAACTAGTATTTCACAAGCACAATCATGTGGAATTGGTTCCCATGTCCATAGCTGGAAGGGCATCAGCATAAATGTCCTCTAGAGACATAGAATAGGAAGCAGCCCTCATAATCAGATTCCATCCATCTTAGAATCATAGAATAGTAATGTTGGAAGGGGCCGTGAAGGCCATCAAGTCCAACTCCCTACTGTTGCAGGACACCAAGTTACACCATCCCACTCAGATGGCTGTCCAGTTTCCTTTTTGAATGTCTCTAGTGTGGGAGAGCCCACCACATCTCTAGGCAGCTGGTTCTACTGTTGTATTGCTCTGACAGTGAGGAAGCTTTTCCTGATGTCCAGCCTGAATCTAGGTTGTTGCAACTTGATTATTCCATGTCCTACACTGTGGCATCAGCAAGGAGAGATCTTGACCTTCCTCTTTGTGACAGCCTTTGAGGTACTTATAGAGGGATATCATGCCTTCCCTCAGTCTTGTCTTCTCAAGGCTGAAAATGCCCAGTTCTCTCAGTCTCTCCTCATAGATCCATACCCTGGATCATTTTTATTTCCCTCTGCTGGACCCTTTCTAATTTACCTGCATCTTTCTTAAATCTTGGTGCCCAGAACTGGACACTGTATTCCAGGTGAGGTCTGACTAGTGAGGAGTATAGAGGAACTACTTCTTGTGATTTGAAAGTAATACTTCTGTTAATGCATCCTAAAAAAGTATTTGCCCTTTTGGCGGCTGCATTGCATTCTTGGCTCATGTTTAGCTTATTGTCCACAATTACTCTGAGAGCTTTTTCTATTTCAGTTCTGTTGAGCCATATATTCCCCTTCTTCTATCAATGCATTTGGTTTTTTTTTTTCCCCTGTGGAGGACTTGCACTTGTCCTTGTTGAATCTTGTTCTGTTGCTTTGAGCCCAGTGTTCAAGATTATCAAGACCGCCCTGGATCTTCATTCTGTCTTCTAGGGTGTTTGCTATTCCTCCCAGTTTTGTATCATCTGGAAATCTGATTATCTTTCCTTGTACTTCCTCATCTAAATCATTAATAAAGATGTCGAAGAGCCCTGGGCCCAGGACCAAACCCTGTGGCACCCCACTAGCCATGAGGAGCACTCTTTGCGTCTGATTTAGCAGCCAATTTTGGATCCACCTAATAGTTTTTCCATCTAGTCCAGTTTTTCCATCTTTTGTAACATGAATCAGCCGCATGAAGGTGACTGTATCAGGTGATTGTGAGCATGATCCGTAACATAAATTGAACCGATAATATAGCAGTGCAAGTCTGCCATTGCGTCACTGATACCTGTACATCAGTACAGTCTCGCATGTCTAATGTTCAGGGATAATGGGAGTTACAGTCTAATACATATGGAGGATCACAGCATGAGAAAGGCCAGTATTAACTAACATTTCGATGGCCTTCTCCCAAGAGTCTTTCTATACACATTTGTGAAGTATATGTTCTTTAGCAACTTGGATGCAGCATGTCAATTTTTATTCCTGCTGCACCAGCCATATTGTTTATGATTTTTTATTAACACCCCCAATCAACCACAGCACTGTCATTTCTATTCCTGTTTTATATTGTCAATTTAAATAATACTCTTTTCCAAAATTTTATGACCAATTATTTTAGTTACATCTTTATCACATAAGGTGAGTAATGCTTGTATATTCTTCCCAGTGGAAAAGACCTAATGCTACTTCATACTTAAATATGATGATTGGTGCTAAATAAATTAATTACATAAAATCCATTATTTTAAAGGTTACATGCCTGCATTACTGTAATTTCCCACTTCTTGTGATAATCATTTTTAAGACTGCCCTTCATAAACAACAGTAACCTCCCAATAAGTATCACTTGCTTCATCCCAAGAGATTGTAATGCCAGAGGTAATAAACTTCATAATTGGACTATGAATGGGCTTGGGTCTGCTACACCTGCAGAGCAAAGATTATGCAAGCAAATGCTGGTGTTCCTGCTTGAGATATTAAAGTCAGTTGAAAGTCAATAGGAATTGGGTTATTGGAGCTGCACAGTGTTAATAAGCATCCAAGCATTTTCCACATGGTTCATTTCCATAAGAATCCACTCAGCTTTGGAAAAGACTGTGAAGGTTGCTAGTCTTAAGTGACAAGTGTAACCATGAGGTGTTGCAGATGGAGAAGGACAGATTAACCAACTCTTCCCTACATATGCTAATCTACCTTACACCCCAAAATCTTTTTAGGCAACTCATCATTGTTTCTCCTTCATGGATCACTGCCTTGTCATGGCGAAGGGGCTTGCGTAGCTCAATGAAGCCATGAGCTATGCTGTGCAGGGCCAACCCAAGATGGACAGGTCATAGCAAAGAGCTCTGACAAAACATGATCCACTGGAGAAGGAAATGGCAACCCACTCCAGTATCTTTGCCATGAAAACCCCATGGACAGTACCAAAAGGCAAAAAGATATGACGCTGGAAGATGAGCCCCTCAGGTCGGAAGGTGTCCAATTTGCTACTGGGGAAGAGCGGAGGGCTAGTACTAGTAGCGCCAGAAAGAATGAAGCGACTGGGTCAAAGCTGAAAGGACACTCAGTTGCCAATGTATCTGGTGGTGAAAGGAGAGTCCGATGCTGCAAAGATCTATACTCCATAGGAACCTGGAATGTAAGATCCATGAATCAAGGCAAGCTGGAGGTGGTCAAACAAGAGATGACAAGACTGAACATCGACATCTTAGGAATCAGTGAACTAAAATGGACAGGAATGGGTGAATTTAATTCAGATGACCATCAGGTATACTACTGCGGGCAAGAATCCCTCAGAAGAAATGGAGTAGCCTTCATAGTCAATTAAAGAGTAGGAAAAGCAGTACTGGGATACAATCTCCAAAATGATCGAATGATCTCAGCTCAAAGACAAGGCAAACCATTCAACATCACAATAGTCCAAGTCTACGCCCCAACCACTGGTGCTGAAGAGGCTGAAGTTGACCGGTTCTATGAAGGCCTACAACACCTTCTAGAATTAACTCCAAAAAATGATGTCCTTATCATCATGGGGGATTGGAATGCTAAAGTAGGAAGCCAAAAGATAACTGGAATAACAGGCAAGTTTGGCCTTGGACTACAAAATGAAGCAGGGCACAGGCTGGTAGAATTTTGTCAAGAGAATATGATGGCCATAGAAAACACTCTTTTCCAACAACCCAAGAGACCACTCTACACATGGACATCACCAGACGGTCAACACAGAAATTAGATCGACTATGTGCTCTGCAGCCAAAGATGGAGAAGCTCTATACAGTCAGTAAAAACTAGACCAGGAGCCGACTGTGGCTCAGATCATGAGCTTCTGGTTGCAAAATTTAGGCTTAAATTGAAGAAAGCAGGGAAAAGCACTAGGCCACTCAAGTATGACCTAAATCATATCCCTGATGAATATACAGTAGAGGTGACAAATAGATTTAAGGAATTAGATCTGATAGACAGAGTGCCTGAAGAACTATGGACAGAGGTTCAGAACATTGTACAAGAGGCAGCAACTAAAGTCATCCCAAAGAAAAAGAAATGCAAGAAAGCAAAATGGCCGTCTGAGGAAGCTTTACAAATAGCTGAGGAAAGAAGGGAAGCAAAAGGCAAGGGAGAAAGACAAACAATTGAATGCAGAATTCCAGAGAATAGCTAGAAGAGATAAGAATGCCTTCTTAAATGAACAGTGCAAAGAAACAGAAGAAAACAATAGAATAGGGAGAACCAGAGTCTCTTCAAGAAAATTGGAGATATGAAGGGAACATTTCATGCAAAGATGGGCATGATAAAGGACCAAAATGGCAGGGACCTAACAGAGGCAGAAGAGATTAAGAAGAGGTGGCAAGATTACAGAGAAGAACTATACAAGAAAGAGCTTAATGTCCCTGATAACCACAATGAGGTGGTCACTGACCTCGAGCCAGACATCCTGGAATGTGAAGTCAAATGGGCCTTAGGAAGTCTGAGCAACAACAAAGCTAATGGAAGCGACAGTATTCCAGCTGAGCTATTCAAAATCCTAAAAGACGATACAGTAAAAGTGCTACACTCAATATGCCAGCAAATTTGGAAAACTCAACAGTGGCCACAGGATTGGAAAAGGTCAGTTTACATTCGGATCCCAAAGAAGGGCAATGCCAAAGAATGTTCAAACTGCCGCACCATTGCACTCATTTCACATGCTAGCAAAGTGATGCTCAAAATCCTACAAGCTAGGCTCCAGCAGTATGTAGACCGCGAACTACCAGAAGTACAGGCAGGATTTCAAAGAGGGAGAGGAACTAGAGATCAAATTGCCAACATACGCTGGATCATGGAGAAAGCTAGTGAGTTCCAGAAAAACATCTACTTCTGCTTCATTCACTATGCTAAAGCCTTTGAGTGTGTGGATCACAACAAATGACAAGTTCTTAAACAGATGGGAGTACCAGACCATCTTATTTGTGTCTTGAGAAACCTATATGCGGGTCAAGAAGCAACAGTGAGAACTGGACACGGAACCACTGATTGGTTCAAATTTGAGAAAGGAGTTCGGCAAGGCTGTATACTGTCGCCCTGCCTGTTTAACTTATATGCAGAGCACATCATGAGAAAGAAGGGGCTAGATGACTCACCAGTTGGAATTAAGATTGCTGGGAGAGGTATCAACAACCTCAGATATGCAGATGATACCACTCTCATGGCAGAAAGTGAAGAGGAACTTTAGACTTTTGACGCGGGTGAAGGAGGAGAGTGCAAAAGTTAGCTTGAAACTCAACATTAAGAAAACTAAGATCATGGCATCCGGTCCTCTCACTTCTTGGCAAATAGATGGGGAAGAAATGGAGGTAGTGACAGATTTTATTTTCCTGGGCTCCAAGATCACTGCAGACAGGGACTGCAGCCAAGAACTTAAAAGACGCTTGCTCCTGGGGAGGAAACTATGGCAAATCTACACAGCATACTAAAAAGCAGAGTCATCACCCTGCCAACAAAAGTGCATATAGTCAAGGCTATGGTTTTCCCAGTTGCAATGTATGGCTGTGAAAGTTGGACCATAAGGAATGCTGAGCACAAAAGGATTGAGGCCTTTGAATTGTGGTGCTGGAGGAGATTCCTGTGAGTCCCTTGGACTGCAAGGTGATCAAACCGGTCAGTCCTAGAGGAGATCAAGCCTGACTGCTCTTTAGAAGGCCAGATCCTGAAGATGAAACTCAAATACTTTGGCCACCTAATGAGAAGGAAGGACTCCCTGGAGAAGACCCTAATGCTGGGAACAATAGATGGCAAAAGAAGGAGGGGGTGGCAGAGAATGATGTGGCTAGATGGAGTCACTGAAGCAGTTGGTATGAGCTTGAGTGGAGTCTGGGGGATGGTGGAGGACAGAAAGGCCTGGAGGAATGTTGTCCATGGGGTCGTAATGGGTCGGACATGACTTCGTGACTAACAACAACAACAAGAACAACGTTGTTTTAGAGAGCTTATACTGGCACAAAACATGATTGCTAGGGGAGGCAGAAGAGGAGTGACAAAGTCCAAGAGAAACTACAGGAAGGAGAAATGGAAATAAGGAAGGTAGGGAAGGGATGTTTGTGTGGAATGTGCATGAAAAAATTGAAGCTGCAATCCAGTGCATATTTATTCTTGAATAAGCTTTGGTGAACTCAGAAGGACTTATTTCTGAGTACACATATATAGGATAATGGCATCAGACTTTAGTTCTTGACTTCCTTCTTTAAAAAGTAAAGAAATAAAACAAAAACCAAACAAGAGAAATTCATATAAAAGACAATTTCCTGCTTCTTGAATAAAAGGCTTTTAAACTTTACTAATACATTTTATATCCTTCATTTAATCATATCTGATCCATCTAGAACTCTCTGAAACCTATCCAACATATGCTGGCTGATCAGTCAGCAAACACAGTTTAATCAGGTTTCTGTAATATACTTTCAGCAATATTATATTAGGAACTTTGTTTCTGAAATAATCCTTCCCATGATCTACAATGCTTTCATATTTTACAGGAGCATGCCAATATTTTGAGAAATACTGAGATTTCTCATGAGGAGAAATCTAGATAAAAGGAGATACAAGTTTCAACATCTGTCACTTAGCATCTTGCATTTTCTTGAAAAAATAGAGAATGTTTATTTGTTAATACAGAGGCTTTTTCAGTTCTATTCCTGTTTTTCTTTAGATTAGATCCAAACTGAGGCTGCAATCCTGTGCATTGTTATTTGAGAATAGGCATAATTCAGTGGATTGGAATTTTGGAGAAAACATGGCTCATAGGCTTGCATTGTCAGAAAAACTTCCTACATTTATGTGTAGCTGGCTGCCCCCAGCATGGCCCTGCAGGTTAATTACTATCCAGTATTGAAAAACAATTAGATTTCTAGTTGGCTGCAGAAGTGTTTGATTACATTGTTGAAACAATCAACAATGTGGCAAGGGAATGGACTAGAAGGGAAATGAAAAGAAATACTTGCAACGAGCACTCAGAATGAAACATTTATGATCATATTTTAATTGTTTTAATGAAGATAATTAATATTATTTCACAAAACACAATTCCACCCCCTGCCCCCAGTTTTATATTTCTTGCTTTAGTTTTGGTTCATAGACTGAGAACTTCTGAACTCAGGATCACAGAGTTAGAAGGAATCTTGCTGGCCATCCAGCCCAAGCCTCTGCTCAGTGCAGGACATCCAGAGTAAGAGGTTCCCCGGCAGATGGCAATCAGCTTCTGCTTGAAGACCTCCAGCAAGGGAGAGTCCACCATTCCTCTCAGTCCCTGATTGTTATCCTTGTCAAGCCAATCTTACTATCAGGACTTTTCTCCTTTGTCCATCTGCAATCTACTCTTCTATAACTTAAACCTATGAGATCATGAATGGGAAGCTGACCTTCCAGATGTTCTTTCCCTGAAGCTCCAAAAAACACTGACCCATGACCATGATGGCTGGAGCTAATATAGTCTAATGGAGGTCTAGTTTTCTCCCTCCCATACATTAGATCTACCCTCTGGAGATTGTTCATATGAGTGGGATGAAAATGCATATCCAACTAAACTTGACCCACAGTCATCTTGGATAACAAATTGCTGAACAAATGGCCAGGATCATTCAACCATTTATGTTGAATGAACTAGCCTGTTTTAAGCTTCAGATCTATTAATAGCACAATCCAAATATACTTTAACTACGAAGCAGCTCCCAGGTAAGTGGACAAAGGGTTTCATGCTAAATACATAAATATTTAAATGTAGAAACTGAAAACTTCTTTTACACTATGTGCCAATGGTTTTGGTATTTTTAAAAATGTACACTTTCTCAAGACCTCTAGACATATGTTTACAAAAATATATATTTTTAAAATGCATATGAAAAAATAAAAGCAATTTAGCAGACCTCCAGAGGAAAGATGCTCAGAAAATAGGAAGAAAAGAAATCTTTCAGTACTCTTGCTGCTCTTGAGTGATTCATGAAAACTACTGACACACACACACATAGCTATGGTAATTGAGATGAAATAACAGGAGAGGCAAATGTATTTACAGGTACAAACTGGCATAGTGTGATAGAGACCACTCAGGCTACTAGATATATTTCCATTTCTCAAAAGGTTCTATAGCACTTGCATTTTCAAGTCAGTCTGTGCAGATAATCCAGTGACGTGCCATGGAAAGCGGGCTTCCTCTAAATGGAGATTTGAGCTCTGTGTAACGAGTTTCCTGGTGCTTTGCTGTTACTCCTTGTCTCATGCAAATTTAGCTTACAGTGTCTACAGTTGAAAAGTGAGTGAGTCAAATTGCCAGCAAATACAGTAAAGCATAAATGTGTCTAACATTAACGGTCCTGCTGGCCATCGTTAGAGCAATATCGCAGTTTCTAATTAATATCATTATCTATGTCAATGAAGCTGGGTAGAGACTTGTCAGGTATGCTGCAGTAATATTTTTATCTGTGGAATCTTGAGCTTGACTCTTTCTATTGCAGCTTTCTGTTCCAGGCAAGAAGAAATGGATTAATCTCTCAGGAGCAGCATTTAATTGATCCATTTCCATAACCCCTATTGGGGCAAAGACCAAAGAAATCAATGATATCAAATTATCTCAGGAGTGTTTAGCACGATCATTTGTAAGATGCTTTGGGAACTGGAACACTTAATGATACACTGCAGTCTAGCTATCTGTTTGCAACCTCTAGTGATAAAGTTGTACTCTGTTTAACTCTTACACTGATGGTAATGTCTTTCTTCCAGCTGCAGTAAGTAACATTCAGAGTGGATGTTCCATTTTGCTTTAATACATTTGATTTGTGATTGAGAAGTTGAGGTGGTCACTTGCTAATTCACCTAATAAGGTATGAAATGTGCAGAAGAACTTGGATCCAAAGTGCTGCATCAGTAAGATGAAGATGTTCTGGCCTGAGTGGGTGTCGGGCAAGCAGGAAGGAAATCACATATTTCTCCCAATTCAGTACCTTCCTCGCAAAGGTCCTTTGCTTGTACTGCAGGACTGATATGCCCAATGGTAGTAATATTTTTATTATTAAAACGTATGCCTCCTGTTCCATATATTTCCATTTTCCCAATTAAGGCTCAAATTTAATTTGACTCCTCAGGCCTCATGTTTTTGCTCCTCTTTTCTTTTTTGTGTCTGGTTTTGACATTATCCCCCAGCTTTTGTTATTACTGTGTAATTATTTTGAAATGTAGTTATTGTTAGGAGCTGTTGCAGATGTTCCCTCGCATAATACAAACTAAATGAATTCTGAATTAAATTACCAGCCCAAGGATTGTCCAATAAGCAGTAAAACTACTAAATTGCTTTCTCCCATTAAACATGTTAAAATGCAAAGGGGAGCGGAGTTTTACTTGCAGAATTTCTGACTGGTCCACTGAATTGACACTTTTTTGTTAAGCTGCTATTGATATTCTGGAAGATCAGTGTGACTAGGAAGTTCATAGGTACTCTTTCAGGGATGAGATGATCCTGAAGACTGCACATAGAGCAACAATTCAGTAGAACTGAGCTAAAGATTCACAAGATTCTTCTTCAACTGCTTTTTGGATGGGTATAAAATGATTATTTTGGGGAGTGGGGAAAGAAATTTCTTAGAAACAGGAAACGTTTACTAGTTCCTTATTTACTTTTATGAGGTCATTGAGTCTTCTGATTTTTTAAATTAAAAATTTAAATGTCCTCCAGGCCTTTGTGTCCTCCACCATCCCCTGGAATCCACTCAAGCTCACACCAACTGCTTCAGTGACTCCATCTAGCCACCTCCTTCTTTTGCCATCTATTGTTCCCAGCATTAGGCTCTTCTCCAAGGAGTCCTTTCAAAAAGTGCTCTCCACATTTCCCATCAGTTACACCTCTTGAAAGGCCTAGAGAGCAACACCACATCATGGCATGGCATGTGTCATGCTTTTTGGTTCACAGGAGCAGTGTAAAGCCTCCTTCCACAGCCTTCCCTTCAGGGCATTTCCAGAAATGCCTTGTTGGCAAAGTGATGGAACTTCACAGCATGTGACTCCCATGTCATTTGTGGAAGGACAGCTGATAGGAGACTGTGGACAGAGGCATATTCCACTATGCTCGGTTAAAAAAAGCAAGGAGCACCTTGGTTCTAGGCCAGCTTGGATTTGCACTCTCTCCTTTCCCTACTGCTTCTCTGCTATGTGCCAGAGGACAAGATCAGAATCCTTGGTTTCTAGACTGACTAAAGCTTCCTATGAGTTTCATAGTCAGGGAACTCACGCTTGAACCAGATGTGTTGAACTACTCTCAGCCCAAGCGTCTCATTCTCTTTTGGAGAGGCTGTCAGGGGCTGCATTTCAGTAGCAGGGAGAGCTGATGGCAAACTGAATGGGGCAAAGGGAAAGAGCCAAATGATTAAAACACCCAGCCTTCTTTAGCTGAAATCAGAGACAGTGTGATCTAGTGTGGTTGCTTATAATCCTCAAACTCAAAAGATTATAGTCATTCCATTGAGAATGGAAGAAGCATGGAGGCAAAGGTCATCCTTAAAGTTTTCCAACCATGCAAAAGACTCATTTCAGCTACCTAAGTATTTTATGCCTGTTTTAGAGAAGAACAGACTGAGATTTATCCAGGATATGTTGTATCCTGGCAGATACTCACTCTCCCCTGTCTCCTCACATTTTGTCTCTGAGGTCTGTCACACACAGACAGTGTGGTTCTTCCTGTAAGGGCAGTGGGAGGATGCCCCAAATCCAGAATTCCAGCTTCAGCCTCATAGTTAGTTCCAAAGTCAGAACTCAGGCTCAGAATATTTCTAGTTTCTGTCTGGCAATAGGCCCCAGCAATAGGATTATGGCCCCCAGAGTGCAATCCTAGACAGAAAAAGTCCAACAATGGTCAGAATAGCAATTTTTTTTGGCTATATAAACATGCACAGGATTACGCCTTATAGCAGTAACTAAGCCTCAGGGGAAGCACTTTATCCTTTTAGAATAGAGAAAACTGTACAGAAGCCAGGAAAACACCCAACAATCAGTGTGCAGGAGACAGGGGAGGCCCCAGGTGAGCTGAATTTAGTCTCCAGGACTATGGTTATGCACCTCTGGTTTAAATAACTGTTAGTGAACAAGTATTATAAAAATGGTATGATTCTAGTTTGTTTCAGCTAATCAGAATTTAAACTAACTGTAGTTTTCTAAGCTTGGAAGTAATGGGGAACTCAGTTAGCATGCCAAACGAGAATGGATGAGGAGAATATGTGAGTTCAAAGCCTGTCAAATCCTGATCCTGTAGTGCTAAACTTTGCTTTTATTACTGCATCAGAACTGAGTCTGAGCCTGATGATTAAAAGGATGAAAAAATGCTATTGTAAAAACAGTATATAGCTTGTGTATCCCATATTATGATACTCATTTAAAAGGAAAGGCAAATGGAAAGTCTGAACAACTGAGAATTTGCAAAGGCATTGAAGGTTAAGTGGAATTGCAATTCAACATGAAAACAGATTTGCCATGCTCCTCAAAATGAGGCTCAGTTGAAAATTTTGCAGGTGCACATGTGCCTTTATTCTACAATGTACGTAATGGACTGTAACCTGATGAGCTATTTTGAAAATTGAATATTCAGGGTTTCCATTGGCACTGAGTAGAGAACTGAATTTCTGGCTATTTGTACTCAGCATCCAGACCTCTGATCCTAGCTGACATCTTTCACTACATGAAGGGGATTTAGAAGTGAGGGTGGAATGGTGTGATACAAAGCACAATTGCTCACAAAAGTATGTAGGAAGAAATTCGCACAAAGATGAAAATACATTTTCACTGATAAGATACACATGGCTTCCTTGCTATGTCTACTTTGGCCGTATGATAGACATAAAATCTAAGGTCTAATGTGGTATTAATAATACCAGGTAATGTGTGCACAGCATACAGTATACTTCTGTATTCTAGAATTGTATGAATAGCCATTCGCCTTGTTGGCACTGGTGAGTTCAGGTCTGCAGAAGTGGACTGGTTTTTGAAAGCTCATGCCACTCCAGTTGCTCAAAATGTAAGCTTCTTTTTGAGAATGGAGCTGATAATGCAGTAAGAGTGACAGACCCAGTGCTGACTTTGATTATAAACCTCATGGAAGGTAATAACATTCAGGTTTTTTCTGGGCATTAAGTCAGGATTTGGTCAGTACCTCAAGAAAAATGGGAGTAGGGGAGATGGGGGAGGAGCACTGGACTAATTGTATTAAAAGCACTGTTGCATTGCAACGCCATCTGCCAGCGCTGCTAGTTTCTGAATAGGAATCTGCCTGCATTTTAGTATCAGGGCACATAACTGAATCTTGAGAGAGAGAGAGAGAGAGAGAGAGAGAGAGAGAGAGAGAGAGAGAGAGAGAGAGAGAGAGAAGTCACATGAGGCAGAAATGTGCCGTTCCAAATTTCTTCTTGGAATAGCAATGGAGGTAAATAGAAGACAAATGGGTTGTTCAGATGGATTTCACAAAAGGAATGGAATCCAAAACTGCATTTGAAGCCTTAAGCAAAAAGTATATTACAGGTGCTACATTAGAATAAATAGGTATTCTTCCTAAAACAGCTGGTATTATGATGCAACTTCAAGGATGAAAGGCCTTCGTTGTACATTATACCCATTTTCATTCAGGGATTTGTTAACAAAATTCATGTTAATTTTCTGTGGACATGGACCACAGTCCATTTCAAGCATTTTACCTGCATCTAACAGACTCCAGTTTTCTTATAGCCAGTGTATCTTTTATGTATATAAGTCATTCTTTTATTATTTATTTATTCATTCATTCAGTAAAATGCCCTTCAACCAATAGATCTCAGGGCATGAACAACAGGGTCACGGTGAACCCCCTGGAGACTTCCTCTTGTGCTCAGCCCTATCCTGAAAAGTGAGTCAAGTAAAGAGGAAATCCATGAACACTCTTAGACCCCCAATTGCACAACTGAACACTTTCTCCATCAGAAGTGTTTGCAGGGTGCAGAAAAGAGGTGCTATGAGCAGGCGAGTCAGCTGCTATTCCCCATAACCAAACTTCTTCCCCACTCACTACTGGTTGTGGCAGCACGTACAGGAAAGAGGCGTGGCGTGCAGGTGTGCCAGGTGCTCTTCCCAGTGGCCTGCCTTCCCTCCTGCTCACTGCCGCTGGTGGCAGCAATGGTAGCAGGTGGCAAAATGAGGCACTGCTTGTGCAGCACATGGAGCTTCTTTCCCGGCAAGCTTTTGCAAAGGCTGGGCATGCTGGCCAGGAACATGGACTCTGCAGCACTGCAAAGCAGACTGGAATCTGGGTAGCCAAGCCCAGGCAATCCAGTGGATTCCCACCCCAAGCAGATTCTTTGCACATCCCTAGTGAGGAGCAACTATAAATCATTAAACCATTTTTTATATTAAACCATTCAACCATAGTGAGGTTTTATGAGTCCAGAAAAACTGAAGCACCTAGAGGTTTGCATCTTAATGGACTATTCTGTGGGTTGTACCTAGATGGAGATCCAACTATCCATCTATCACCCGGTTAGCTGGGACTCTGCACCACTTAAACTTCTCAGTGACAGCGTAGTTTTGCAGCTGTTGTAGAAGATCCTTTACACTGGAGTGTACAACAAAAAGTGCTAGCAGAACTTATGGACCAGATCATGCAATACCTTGTGCTAAGTGATGCACATTACTGAAATCTGTTCTCTTTGGCTGAAGAATGACCTTGGTTTAAGATGCGAAAAGAACTGCCATTCATAGGACAGGTTATCTGCTTGTGAAAAGGCCCTTTTGTTTAAAGTCTAGATCAAACACTGGAGCTCTAGCCTTCTATGGCAGTTCGACTTGCTTTCATTCATCTGTGATGCCCTTCTGATGCTGTATGCACTCATGAGAACCGTGGCATCTGTCAAACTACTTTCATGGTTTCCTGTACCCTTCAGAATGATGACAGAGTTTTGCCAGAAAATTAAGTCAATTTAAATACCATGTAGAAACAATTCACAGTAATTTTCCATGCCCACTTCTCTCTGTGCCTCTGTCAAAGGCTGCCTTCCCTCATACTAATGGTGTAGCCTCCTCCAGTAATCGTTGCAGTGTTTTCTGCTTACAGCACGCAACAGCTGAGCCTGCAGTCAAAGGAACATCCCATAAGCGAAAAACGTGCTAGCCTTCTTGTATCATTACTGCCCGGACATTAGTTTTATGTTTTGCACTTGTTACAATAGCGTAGTGGGAGCCGTACAAAGAACAGCCTGCATTGCTCTTAATGCAAAGTGGACAGGCCTCTTTGTTCCTTCGCACGAGTTAAACTTGGGTTATGTAGGTCTGTCTCACTTTCTTCAGGTCATGTTTGCAGGGAGGAAAGAAACAAATACATAAAATAAGGTTGGGTAAACAGTCTTATTTCACCATAGCCTGCTGTTACAGTTATTTTCGAGGCTATCTCCTGCAGCTGCTCCGGGGGAGCCAGGTTGGATCCATTTCTAGGAAGCAGTAATTACTTGCTGAAGTATTTTACTCGGAACTACACTGCTGTTATTCTCTGTTGAGTGACACAAACCAATTAAGGTAGCATATATTGCTCTATGAAGGGGTGACCTGATTTTAATCTATTCTCTTTTCCCAGCCTTTATGGAGTTGAAGAAAGAGAATATGTCTGTTAAAGCTAGAAACTCTTTGTAGTAGTAATATCATCACTAACATCTTTTTTTTCTGGCTATTATTTTCTGTTTTAATTCTTGTGGAAATGGCTTGCTAATAACAAGCCAAACAAACTGACAAGCAGTGTTTCTGATGATTCAAAGACCTATTTGAGTGAATGATTTTCAAGATTAACAGGTAAGATTGATTGTCCTTTTTTTTAAAGCAACAACCAGATGCATTGGCCTGGGTCCAATGTCACTCCCAAATTATACTTGAATGAGCTTCAAGATCGTCTGCTTCAACCCTCCCTCCTCCTGTCTTCCTTTTCTCCTCATCTGATCCAGTCCTTCATTTGTACCATAATTTATGGAAACGATAGTTTTCCATGATGCTCAAATTAAGGAAACTGTGGTTACAGCAAATCATAATTCTGCTTCACCATACTTTCCTCCAAAATTCTCATTTTATGAGGAAGCAACCAGAGATCTGTTGAACCTTCCCCCACTATTGCACATCTCTTAGTAAGGAAGAGCCTTCTCGATTCATGGATGCTCCCTGTGTAATTTAGAACCCTATTTGGGAAGTCTCAGAGGGAGACTTCCCAAATAGAGAACTTTTTCTGCCATTGAAGTTCACTTTCTCAATATGTGAAAGGATGGCAGGGACAGACATGTTGATAGCACATGCTCATCCTCACTTTACTCTGCACATGATACATAATGCCTGAAGAGGTCCACACCAGAACTAGGGAAATGTTCTGGAAAGGAGCCCTCAGTGGTGGGCATAGGGCAATTTTGTACCCAGAGCAGTTCAAGTGCTAACTCTTCTTCAGTTTTGAATCTGATCCAGTAGCTCCAAAGAAAACCCCAAAAGTGGCTTCTGAAGAATCTCAAAGTAAAAGATAAGTTTGTTTTTCTCTTTGAAAGGACCTGAGGTAGAAGCTTAATACTAGAAGCACGTTGCACAGTCGATGGTCTTCTGCATGCTCCTTGATCTCCTCTTCCTTTGTTCCTGCATATGATGCCTTTCTTCTTCCAAATCAAAATTAGAAACTAATTCTTGATTTTCAGTTCTAATTTTGAAGCTAGCCACGCTTTGTAGTAGCAGTACTTTGGTCATCATATGAATCTACTGGGGAGGAGCGTGAAAGGAGAGGGAGAGAAGCAGCATGAAGGACTGCTTAATCTACATATGGTTTAAAGATAAGCAACCCTAAGAAAGGATTGCCCAGGCCTTGAATCCAAGTTTCTCAGCCACAGTTTGCTTCATGAGTCTTTGAGATCAAATTCATAGATTGTGCGTGTGCGTGTGTAAATATATACAGTGGGAGATGGGTAACATGGCTAAGAAAGTGTTATTGAATTTCTATAGAGATCAGAGAAAAAGAAATGGGTCAAATAATCCAACAAAAAGTTTTAAAGACATTTTTATTATAAACACTGAAATCATGATATTTCTTGGTCCTGGTAATTTCATAGTCTTTCTCATTTCCCTTCTACTGAAAGGAAGCAAACAGAACTTATGAAATTAAAGCTGTGTGCCTTAAAATGATAAAATAAAGTATCATATTATAATAGTTCCTTGTTTTTTAAAGTCATGCACCATTTTAATATAGAGAGCACTAAATAGAAAACAATAAGCAAACCTATTTGATTCAGGACTCTAACAATTATTGCTCATAAATTGATTCAAATGTCTCAACATGCCAGCCTGGTGCAGCTCTCACTGAGCTACGTATTGTGTGATACACAGGGACGGGGAAGTTTAAACCTGGCCACTGTGATCAGAGGATAACTGAGAGGCAGCCTTGCCCAAAGGCCCTCAAAAACCAAGATCCAGCAACATACATGGTGATCCCAAAACAGCAATCTGTTCCCCATTTTGCAGCTGATGGCAGATCACCTGGGCAGTAGGGAAAAGCAGACAAGGTACACTTTGGCTTTGTAACCATGAACTTCCCACCTGCAAACAGACCAAGAACTGTCAACTGAACAGTCCAGTTCAGCTTTTTAAAAACAAAAAGTGAAACCTGAATTAAGCTTCATCAGCTCCCATGCTGTTGCAAGAGTCAATGAGTTTGGTAGGGTTGTGTGTGTCTGTATAACCTTTGAGTTAACTGCAAATGGAACATTGCACGTACTTTCACTGGAACCCTGTTTATATGCAACCAAACTGCACTTGCCTTAGAGGTTAATGGTGCAATGTTACCAATTGCCTCAACGTGTTTCTGAACATACAAACAATTTTGATTGATACTTGAATCAGGTCTGTTCATTTGGGTATAGTTTCCACAACTCTGAATGAGAAAATATTTTTGCTTGGTTACTAATGCCAAGGTAAATTTATCAAATTAACTGCAATCCTAGGCTGTGTATCTTGCTGCTCATGTGTTAACTCAACTTGTATATGAATATGCCAGTTTAGCCCTTCTGATGGTTCCACTTTATTTTTCAGTAAAGAGGATCCAAAGCATCCCAGAAGCAAAGTTATTTCCAGAACATCAGTATGAAGGACCTGGTCAGTGTCAGCAAGTCACTTTCTTTTGAGCCCCCTTTGCACACCATCCAAACAAGGGTTAAACTAATTCATGAGGCATAAGGCTATTTCTGAAAGTGATGGGAGAATATGCACTCAATTAATCTGTTATTTCTTCATGATGTACCAAGTTTTTCTGTGCAGTTTTGGATGGGAGTTCGCTTTTAATTTGAGATCTGTCCTTCTGTGAAGATCTTGTCCTTCTGTGTGCAAGATCAAGATTTTGCAAGCTGTAGCCTGTAAATGCGTGATGAAGCATGAGGCATCACTACATTATGGATCCTTTTCTGACTGGTGTTTCCACATGGCCTTCCATGCAATGATTCCTTGTTGTTATCAATCAGTATATGAAGGGAAAATGGTGCAGTTGAGTGACATCATCACATTTCCTCCCGAAAGAAATGAGTTGAACTAGTGAGCTCAATGCTTGCTTAGAAAGGCCATGGTTATGGTGCAGACTGTGCTACTATCTAAATAAAAATTAGTAATGAATTCATAAGATATTGATACAATTTTGCTGCTAAAATAGCAGGAAGATTACAAGTGCATGAGGTCTGACCAGTGAGCTGCCTAATTTTTTTGCAGGGGGGAGGGGTGGCTGAGGGACAGCTTTGCAGTCTTCTATTTCCTTGATTTCCTGTAGCAGTGAACACTGCTTTCTGTCCACAGACCACAGCTTTGCTCACTGCTGGAGAGCTGAGGGGAGAAATAAGAGCCCTATTTATTTCTGGCTTTTCAGCATTATACATGCAATAATCTTTTCCAATATGTTTTCTGTTCATTAATTACAAAGAAGCTGTATTAATTAAATGATTAATCAAGCATTGCATGTTTTGGTCAGTCACTTGGGTCACAACAATATAGTGATTTCTAGATGCTATTAATAATGGATTTCCCCTTCATGCTTACTAGAAGAAGCATGAAAAACAAGCAGTGATGTGTATTCAGTGGAAAACTCAGTAGACCTACTTTGCATTACTAGACTAAAGTAAAGCCATCTTCACCTGGACAGCCAACCCTTCCCTGCTTTGTTAAGCACTTTGTCAGATGTTCATAACTGATGTTTGGTTCATTTTTTCTCTCTGAAGAACAAACAGTTTCACTGGTCATTTTTCAGAGGTGAAAAATGATCAAGGTATTTCATAGCAAGTTATGGCTGGACAAAGTGGTGCATTTCTCACCTACAATAGAAGCAATTCCACATCCCTTTAGAAAGTGGCTGGCAGGTAAATACAATGGATCATTGTGAGGTCAGAAAAATATATTATTTTACCTTTAAGAAAATAGCTTTTACCTTCATTAACCTTCTGAAAGACATCAAATTCCAATAAACTCTTGTCACTTTTAATACATCTTACAGACATCTTCAGTATAATAAATGTTGATATGTAGATATAAGTGGAAACTGATTGTAGCTGATTAGCTGGAAACAAGCAAAAACAACAACAACAACAACAACAAATGACAAACCATTGCATCATTCTCAAAAAAAGTAACCCTGTCCATGGTTATTTGTAAATTATACTGATCAGTTTCTTAAACTATTCCAATATGGGCAGATGAAAAACAGTTTTAATACTACTTCCTCTCAGCCTTAACTATAGACCTGGTCCATGATAGCTGATGCTTAGCTAAAGGGTCCAATGTCATGAAATCCAAAGACAGTACGCCCCTGTAACTCTAGTGCTACCCAAGACATACTTGGTTACACCAGGCGCATCAACAGAAAATCATTTGGAGGGATCTATGGATGTCCCCCCTGACACCCTTGCAGTAGCTGCCTTGCTTGTGAAATCAGAGGAGAAGATTGGACTTCAGTTCCAAGGAAGTGTTGACCTCAGAAGGCACAGAAACCACCTGTTGAAGTGTGAGTCTCAAGAATCAGCTCCTCAGGAGTAAGCCGCCTTCCCAGAAGCAAGGTGCTGATCTGTTCTAAAGGACTTCTTGGGTGTAGTAAGTATTGAAGACTGATTAATTGGTCACAGCTGGACCTGGAAAACCAAGTAACATAAAATCTCAGTTGACTTCTGTTAGTTTCTGGAAAACAAAGATTCTTATCTCTCTGCAACTCAGCTTCTTGCTCCTGCTTCCAGTCTTGGCCACTTTCTGAATTCTAGATTCCAGCTGCTGTGTCTGACCTTTATTTATTACATCTTTATACTGCCCCCTTGCTCAGTTACTCAGATAAAAAGCACAAGAATATAATCCTGTCTAGCCACCACTATATTCCCACAATGGCTTACTTAAGGGAAGTCTACAGAATTTCCAGGGTCACTGGCTGGCCCACAGAGTCCTATAGGAAACCATAAGCAGGTCATGTGTGCAACAGAACTCTTCTATTCATTGGTTAGTTTTCCACCACCTGATATTCAGAAACATTCTTCCTCTGATAATGGTGATATCCTCCATTCTCATTGAGGATATACAGCAGGTAGTGCTGGAAGCAGGTCTGCAACCTCTACTGAGTGACTATGAACTGTCCACCATTTTAACAACCCACAGCATCCTCAACTCTATGGCACTGTATGTCATTGAAATCATGGGGAAGTCACACCACTAGGCATCCACTCAAAGGGATCAAGACTGGCTACAAATGACAGTCATGTTCTGCCCAAATGTTCTTGTGGAAAGCTTATAGAACATAGTTTAGACAACCTGCAAAATCTTCAGTTAATATTAGGTGAAACAGGACTCAAGCCAAGATCTCCTTGCGTTCAGGGTCAATAATCTACTTCTTGCATTCCCTAGAGCTATTTAAATATAGAAGGGTGGAATGTACTCCATAGACCAGAATCATTCTGATCCTGAGATTCAAATAACTCCAGACAGCCAATTTTGAACTATGGAGAATCATCTAACTTCCATTTCTCTCCAAAATCAGATAATTTCTATCAGTTCAAGCATCGTCTTACAGAAACAAGCCATAAGCTTTCCTCCTACAAAGGAAACATGTTACCTATTTTGTCCTCCTTGCAGTGGTGTAGAGAATTAGATAATTAGCCAGGGCCAGTACCAAAGGCAAGGCCTGTAGGCAATCTGAATATAGGAAGTTCCAAAGAACAGTTTTCAGAGAAATACAAAGCAACAGTCAGGGATCTGGTAAATGGACAGTTTTCCAATGCTCTGTGCCTAGAACTGGAAGCTTTTAAGTCTGAACCTTCAGAACCCCAATGAGAGGACATCTCCAGGTCATCAGGACCAGCTGAAGTATCTGATCCTTACTTATTTTTACCCATGAGGAATTGTTATGCCTCAGGTAGGCATCTGGCAAAGCCTGATATTCAGATACCTGAATTTCCTGGGCCTAGATGTCCAGTTGGCATTTATGTCTGAGTCTGAAGAGGGCTAACTAAAGAGGAATGGTTGATGGCCATCTCATCTGAGGGCCAAGGGAAGCATATTACATTATTTTCAGTTCATTTTTATCAGGATTTCACTCAGTCTGCATCTACCAGATTGAATATCAACTCAGATAAAGTCTGATTCAATGTTTGTACATTTCAGAGTGGATGAAAAAAGAAAAGAGAAAGAGAAGCTTCCAACAGCATGTATATCTGTCAAAAATGTGCACAGATATACTCATATGAAAAACATATGCTCATATACAAAATGTGTACATTTCAAACAAAATGAATACTTTTCAAAATGTGTGCAGCTGATGCACAGATTTGGAAAAATATACACAGCGATTTGAAAAGAAAAAAAAATGAAAGCTTAGAATCTGCTACAGATTCAAGTTGGAATTATCTGTGTGGTGGAATTTTGTGAAGTTCAGCAAACTCGAGTGTTGCTAATTTACACATTCCAGTCTTGGTGTTGTGCTGTGATATTTGCTCAGTGGCATTCTCCAAAAAGGAGTCCTCCAGAGCAGGTATGACATGTTTGCCCGCTGCTCTTTTTGTTCCAGGTAGTTGTCTTCTCCCTAGCTAGATCATGCCAACAGTCAGACTTGTTTTCTCTCTGGTACATATTGCATTGCTACTGAGACCTTCCTGCCAATATTTTGTGTTGCAAGCTCTCTTGCCTTCTTTTAGAGCCTTTAACTTTGTAAGTTAGCATGACACAACCTTCCAAATTCTGCGGGAATGAAATGAAGCTCTCATTTTTGTTCTTGAATTGGGTCATTGGCCCTAACTGTGTTGTGTGAGTCACTACGTGTTATCATATGCAGGAACATTTGGCTGTAACTATATACTTCATTGCATCACAATTATATAGTAATATAGCACTTAATGTATTCATAACACTGAAAATCACACAAACGCACTGGGGCAGCAACTTTCAACACAAGATCTGAATGTGCAGCAAATTGAGTTTCCCAGTAGAACTGCCCTATTCCAGAATCAGTCAATATTTTATTTGCTGAAGCTGAAGGTTATCACAGAAAGGTAAAGTGATCCCAGGAGACAGAAATCCAACTGAGATTTGGCACAACATATCCAAGTTGTTTAAAACACATTAGAATATGAATGAAAATCCTTAACATTATTCTTACCATGAGAGTTCTAGGCATTCACAACAAGATGTAACAGCTCTCTTGATGCACTTGATGGAAGTTAATGTGGAAAGGCAAGATAGAGGGACCTCTACCCTTTCCTGACATGGCATCTGCTTTTTGACAATTCATTATTGCTCTGCAATTTCTTTCCACATATTTTCCATTCAGATATAAAACAGTGTTGAGTGAAGCCGTGGCCTCTGACAACCCTAGGCATGCCCCTGTCTTTCCCTCAGTCAGATGGAGTTTTTCAATATGAAGCAGTGTTCTTCCCCTCCTCCCTGCAAGTTTGCTCACTCTAGTCCTGAGGCAAACTTGCGTAGGCTTGGACATGATGTACCCACCTCTTCTATGTGAAGCTATGGCCACTGGAACCCATTGGGATGGTCCTTGCCATAAGGGAGGCGTCTGCTTTTTCCATTCTCTAGAATGGCAGGGGCAAGCATCTAACTCTATGCCTTGGCCTGCAAACTTCTCCTGGCTTCAAGCTGTATGGGCTGCAAGGCTCTGTGTTGATAACAGAAGTCTTCCTCTAATAGCTGAAGATGTTCCAGGAGGTCTTAACCACAAAGATGTATTGAATTTAATGAAAAAGCATGCATTTAAAAATACAACAAAAACAAAACTAAATCCCACCAAAGTGCACACTCATGCCATGCATCAGGTATCTAAGATTTTCTGTCTTGGCACTATGACACTGCTGGCTGGACAGACACACACGCACATATCCTCTCATTATTACAGATGACGAGCACTTAAACTGTATCCAAGAAACAGCCTGGAAGGCAATGCAGCTCAAATATTCCTGGAATAATATGCTGAAGAAGTGGATCCAGACTGACCCATTTTGTAGTAACTAAAATGTTTGAACCTTTTTAAAGAGCAGTTTCATATAAAAGTTGACAGTATTAAATTGACAGTTCTTGAAACTATCCATTAGGCTGAGGCCCATTCTGACAAGAGGAAGGCCATCCTGTGTGCAAAAATTTGTTTTTCATTGTCTGTTTGCTTTGCTCTGTCTAGCCATACAAGATTATTAGAGGAGCTCAGAGTGTTGTACTTGTAAGGACATAAGAAAAGCCATGGTAGATTAAACCATTGGTTCATCCAGTCCCGCACTCCATTCATGCATTGGCCACCAGCTGCCTGCAGCATCCCTGAAGAATGAGTACAAGAGTTCTGCCTACCAAAGCAAAGAGAGAGAGACTTAATGAAGCTTTAAAAAGCCTACAAACTATGCAAAATGTATCACCACAAGCTTTGGTTTAGTTTAAGGTACTTAAACAGAAAGCATGTCTGATATTCCGCAGACACAAGGGAAGATGATTTCAGTATTTCGCAAAGGACTTGGTTCAACATTTGAATCACTACATTTGGCATCACTTGGATTCTGAAATCATGGAAATATGCAGGAGAGGCTCACTAGGTAATACAGTCATGCAGCAATGAACACTTAGTAGCATCTGTGTGAATGTAACTAAAAGAATTCAGACAAAGATGTGAAGAAAGCAAGTGTGAACAATTACCTTACCTGAGAAAGTTGATGAAAGGGTGGGGGAGACTATTCCTTGCACAGCAACTTGGCTATTCCAGGCATGCCATTCACAAGGAGAACATTATGGATTCTTCAATTACAAAGTGAAGGCTTGCTAGTGCAAAGCTTGTTGGGGTTCATGCTGTGGATTGGTAATCTCTTCTACCAAAAAGCAGGTGCAATGCTGCCTCCATTAATCATACATCATATAATAATACAATGCCATTAAATGCACACTCAGATCAAAGCATAGAAGACAGATGTGCACCATGGTATTTCGTAGCCCCACTCTCATCATCCCTGACCTAATTTCCATGGTAGAACCAATCAAAACAGAGAGCAGGAATAACAATATTTCATAAATGAAAAAAATGAAGTGAGGGAATTGGGTGGGTCTATTCCAGGAGAGTTTCAAGACGGACCAAGGGGCAAGGCTCTGGTGGCAGTCCTGATACTTGTGAAAATTTATTAAGTTTCAGTAGGAAGGAATTTAAAATTCAGACTGCAGTTTTGTTTAACTGACAATAAAAATACTATGAAGAGTTTTTATTGATCTCAGCTTTGGGAACCCCTTGTGGACTTTTTTCTTTTAAAGAAATATTTTAAATAAAGCCTAAGTCTCTACAGAGTGACCCTCTAAACACCAGGGAGATGTTTTACATACAAATTGAACAAGCCAGAGGCATAGGCAGAAAGACCTAATTTATAGGACTCCATTAATATAAATCCACAGTACAATAATTAACACTGACAGATAATTATACTTGTTTAGATAAAGCAGAGCATTTTATTAGCTAGATTTGTCTTGCTCAAAGAATCCTGTCTGTGCTGCTTCCTTGGTCACTCAAACATTACATGAAATCAGTAAACTCTCCGAAACTCTAGTTTTCTATTTCAGCCCATTTTTACCGATATGTAAATGTATTAAAATTTAATTGGAAAACAAACATATGCCTGTTTAGGCAGAAAACACCCTATAATTCCCAGCATTCCCCAGCTAGCTTTTGATCAAGCTTACATTGGAATGCACCATTAATTATAATTTTGACTACCAGTGCAATCCTGTGCATGTCCACCTAAAATAAGCTTCATTGAATTCAATGGGTTTTATTTGTATGTAAATGTGAATAGTAGAGGTGGGGAACATGTGGCTGTCCAGAGGTTGTATTGATTTATTGTTTATTATATTTCTATGTTGCCCAACAGCCAAAGCTCTTTAGATAGTTCATATGTCATAGGGCAGCAACTTCCATTAGTCCAGCAAATGCAATAGTGAGGGATGATGAGAACTGCAGTCCAACAACATCTGAAGAGTGCACTTTCCTCATCCTTGGTGTATAGAACTGCAGCCTAAAGCTCTTATGTTTACTTCATTAAAATATATTTAATTGTATCATAATACTGAGGGTTGTCCCATATATGGAGACATAACAAGGGCAGGACTCATCTTGTTAAGCTTAGGGAGTGAGGGAAACTGATAACAGTAAGGTTCATAGATTCTGTGAGAGCTGGACTCAATGTATTAATTAATGGAATAGTTGTTATATAATTATTGCTTAGGCTGTATTGGTATTATACAGGCTATATTAAGCATACAGTTGAGATGCTTAGGGCAATATATGTTGCTTGTGTGGCATATCTTAGTTATTGTAATAATAATTATTTACTCAAATAAAACAGATAAACATATTTTAGTGGTTCCCCCACCAACATTTATATTCCATCTTTTATAGAATTAGTTCAGGCAGTACTGATGAATCTCACCCCAAACTATTTTTTTTCCTCCAACCCTGTGACATATGTTAGGGTGAGAGGGATTGTGCAAGAGAGAAAGAGAAAGAGGAAAAATGGCCTGTAATCACTCAAGGTAGTGCTTATGGGTCTCTTGGAAGTTGTCATAATGACAAGAGGTTATAAAATTTGGAGGACCTCCTTCTCTAGTCCACAGACAGGGAGAGCCCATGGCTCCAGGAAGGAGAAATGCCCTCATAAGCCTCTTTCTTGTGAGCATGGAAGCCTCTGTTGGCCTTGCTGATCCACCACAAAGGGGGCATTCCAGGGGCTGATCAGTGGAAGTCTGGGATCCACATATTGTCAGCTTGGAAGGGTGGGAGACAATGCCACCCTAGGGATGGCAAACTTATTTTCTTCTGATTGTTACCAAAGGGAGGGCAAGTCCTGGGGTAGTGGTGGTGTGGATAAGTTAGAAAAAAGACAAAGAAACATGAGATAAGACCCCAGAGGAACACTGTCCCACCGCTTCTTAGCTCTGGATTGTACCTCTAAGTCACTGAACTCAGAGATTTGTGAGCATCCTATGCAAGTCAGGAAAACCAAAGGAGGCAATCTTCCCCATCCTTCTGCCCTGCAGATTTGCTAGATGGACTTTTGTTCATGTGGCAAAAGTATTTCAGAGGGGAAGAGAGGAAGGGTGGAGATGTCTCTAAATAGCTCTCCAGTCTCTTTCTCTCCTCATCCACTCAAATGCACCTTTTCTACTTCTCCCTACAGTCACTTAACTGACCTCAAACAGGCAGCCAGCACGATCCTTTTATCATTGAGTATGAACAATGAGGGGAGAAGGGACTGAAGATCCAATTCCCACATCTGAGTTCAGAATGTTGTTTCTAGGCTTAGAGCTGGGAACCCAAAATATCCTGTGGCCAATGAAATGTTGCATCACAGTCACAGAATTGCTCCCCTGGGGTATAATCCAATGACGTTACTTGCAGCCCTCTGAACTTGGTGGATTACAGGCATCCTTTGCATGAGAAAGAGGACCATGGATACAAAGGTTATCTCCATGCTTCTGCTGCCATGCAAAATGCTTAGATAGCCATTTGTGAGTATGGAGCAGGGACTCTATGGCCATTTTGACTTTGTGTACTAAAATTGTACTGCCTGGAAGCTTCATGGCTCAGCAAGTATTTGAAGTTCATGTTCAGCAGATTCAATTGGTTTATATGCTGAATATTAACAACTTTGGAGGAATCATCTTAACTTAGCATGAATAGCAACTTGTTTGAAAAGAAATAAAAAGATTCTGAAGAACATTCCAGGGAAAAGCTTAATATAAACAAGTTGCTTATCATTCTCTTCTTTAGTTCAGATGTTCTTACCAAGCAGTGCCCATTCCCACATGTAGATAGTGCACTTTAAAGAGAAACCTAGTTTGTGAGAATATATGACAAAATTAATGTCCTATCTAGAACATATATACCTTGAGCTCTAATTAGAGAATATACAGAGCTCTTTCGGGGAAAATGGAGTTAGAAAAGGCAATAAATACACATACCCAAGAGTATGTTTGTGCTTCATGCTTTCGTTTCAGAACTGTGTTTTACCCATTGTGGATTTTCACAATAAAAATGGATTTTATATAGAATGACAAAGCAAGTGTTGTTATTTTTTTAATGGTCACTTTTTTCTAAGTTTGTTAGGAAAAGTTCTTTTTTGTAGACTGGGAAAACTGACAGCAAGCTTTGTTGTTGCTGTCATTTTCTATTCTTACAAAAAATGACATAATATATTGTGCAACAGTTGGGCAACAGCTTTGATTCCAGTTGCCATGGTGACCATGAGGAAACCATAGAAGCAGAGGAAAGGCAGAAAGTCCATTAGCCAAAAGGTTATCAAAAGGAAAAAAGAAATGACCACCATTGTCAGATATTATCAAGAAGGTATTTATAGTAGTCTGGGTGGAATAGCAATGCTTACAGGGAAGAGGAAATCCACCTAACAAGTGCAATTCAAAATAGACAAAGGACATAATACAAGTCCAAGATAAACTTAAAATACAGTGACAAAAATATTATAAGAGGTAAGTACCAATTTAGAATACTGAGGTCCATTGCCTCTTTTGGCATTATATATACTACATATACATCACACAAACAGCATGAAATCTGAGTAAGTTGCCAGAAAGAAAAGGAGTATTTTATCCAATCTAATATCATTAATTTGCATGAAATTGTATTCACCATCTAACGATGACCTACTTTTCACAAACAATGGATAAAGTAGCAAACCAGTTGTGCAATTGCAGCACTTCAGACTGCAGGTTGGTGAAAAATTTATTCTGTTCACATTTCAGTGCAAATTTACTAAATTCTCACTTCCTGAAGCTACATAGATATGAATGAGAATATCTGCATGATATGGCAATATTCATACTTTTGTCATGCAATCCACAAAGAAAAAACTAATCACCTAAAATTCATATAATTATAAAATCCAGACAATTGCAGACAATAAAGAAAAGTACTCACAAAAATGTATATTACAGGAAAGTGCACAGTAAGGGCGCAGTCTTGTGGTTGTGCCTTAAGGTCCCAAACTCAGAGGCTTACGGTATGCAGGGTTGCAGGAATGGCAAAAGCGATCTGCACCCCTCCATCCTCCTGACCTGCAGTTTTTGTATCTGGGGCATGTATATCTGATAAGTCACATTCTGGGCTGTCCTGCCCATCAAAATGTCCTCTTCTTAAATATCCTTGAATTCCTAGTCTTTCAGAACAGCTTGTATGGTCCTTCCTGGCTGTGAGGAAAAGGTGGTGAGCTCTGATTGCTCCCTTGGTTCAACCTTGGATTTGGGGATCTGAAATATTCTATGTCTAGAGGACATAGAATGCAGTATCTCAAGGGAAATTACTTGCATATGTGTCTGTACACTCACACATGCATGTACATATATTTGTAAAAGTACATACTAAAATGGGCACACATGAAAATATGAACAGGAAGAAAAGATGAGAGAGAGGAAATAAATAGTCTTGACCCTGCCTAGGAATAGATGCATTTC
Source organism: Varanus komodoensis (assembly GCF_004798865.1). Taxonomy (NCBI): domain Eukaryota; kingdom Metazoa; phylum Chordata; class Lepidosauria; order Squamata; family Varanidae; genus Varanus; species Varanus komodoensis. The sequence goes on from NW_025335438.1 coordinate 4,109,307, forward strand.
TCAGTTTTGGTTTCTCTCAGTTGCTCATTTTTCCAAACTTAAATTCTATTCTACTTGACCTTTCAATATTTCCCCAGTCTCATTCATTCATTCATTCATTCATTCATTCATTCATTCATTCATTTTCTGTATTGTCCCCTTACCAAATAATCTCAGGATGGTTTTACAATAAAACAAAGTAAAGCACAGCATCATTTCTATACAGTAAAACCCCAATTAAAATAGCAATTTAAACCTTTAAAATACTGGGAAAATAAAAAAGGTTTTAGCTTGGCACCAAAAGGAATAAGGTATCAGTGCCAGGCAAACCTCTCTGGCGAGTGCATTCCAAAACCGGGACACCACCTCAGAGAAGGCCCTTCTCTGGGTAGCCACTCTCCTAGTTTCATTCAAGGAGGGCTCCTGAAAAAGAACCTCCGACCCAGATCTTAAGGGGTAGGCAGGCACATAGGGAAGGAGATGCTCCTTCAGATATCCAGGTCATAAGCTATTTAGGGCTTTATAAATCATCATCAACACCTTAAATTGGGTCTGGACTTCAATTGGTAGCCAGTGTAGGGGGTAAAGGATGGGCGTTATATGTGCATATCTGCTGGTCCCTGTTAGCATCTGGGCTACTCTATTCTGAACCAGCTGAAGTATCCAGACTGTCTTCAAGGGCAGCTTCACATAAATGGTCCAACTGGGAGGTTACAATGGCATGGGTCACAATTGCTCATCCAGTCTTAAGCTTGGTTCATTCCAGACTGGGAGAATTAATAAATCTGCATGAATGTTTGTGATTTGTCTGATTACATGTGTTCTTGTATGTACTTTTGCCTGGTATGCACATTTATGCAACCAATTTTACTAATATAATGCATTGTATCTTTATTTCCTTTTCATATTCATTTTGTATGCATTTTAACACCATTTGTCCTTTTACTTTAAAATAAGAAAAAGTAATATTGTACTGGTGGAAAAGAATGCTAGTGCAATGGGATACTATCACTTCATAGAACAGCTAGAAAACAGGCCAAATTAGTACTTCCAAAATAGGGCAAGTCAGAAGAGTGTGACTACGCCAACCAGCTCTGCTCCCGAAGTGCTAATTCAAGCTGGTTTCCAAGGCTGTGTCACACCAGTATTCACATCCACTGCAATGGGTGCCTGCTGCCAACATTGGATATTGTCCACAAAAACAAATTCCATTCAGTCCCAAGTTTTAGTGGACTCATTCAACCCCACTGTGCTTTCATGTCAGATCAAAGTAGAGAGAGATTTCTTAGAGAGATTATTCATAAATATCATGACACAGAGACAATAATGTGAATGAAATTGGTTCATGTAGCAGTAGCCATATATTTACTGGGGAAAGTAATTTACTTATAGCTTCCTTCTATAAGTGAGTGGATTCACTATGCTGATCAGAGCAGGGAAAGGAATGGCTGGGTACCTGCCAAGGGCCCACACCCCAGCGGGGTCCCAGTGAAAAGAGCTCCCTGGACTTGCCTCCTACTGGACTCTTCACCACTGCAATCTGCTTGTTTACCTTTCTTTGACACTGACCAGCTAATGCTGGCAGTGAAAAGGAAGAGTAGATGCCATTGTCTACTTGCCCACTGGCTCTCTGCCTCCCAAGCAGGCAAGCAATAGGGGTCATAAGCAAGAAGTTGGGGCAATAGCAGCTGAGGATAATTGTGGTGCGAAGGTAGATGCACTGAAGGAGGGGATCTCTCCAAGGGCCTTCAAAGACCTGAAGGCAACGTTGGCATTCAACAGTGGTAGTTTGTTTTTCCCACAAACACCATAATGTTCCCAGCAGAAAGAACAAAATGGCTACAAATTCACCAACTGAAAGGCTGGTCTGATTGATTCTCCCACATGGCCCAAGTACTGTAAAAAATCACTGTTTCCAGCCAGCTATAGACTAAATAGATACGACACAGATTCAGACCTGAAACAGAGTGATCTTTCCTTCTCTAAAAATTCCACAACATAAAATGAATTTCCAAATGAATTTTGAGAGTCCAGGAAGCACCATTGAAAAGACTCTTGTCTCTTGCAGACGCCATTTGAATCATATGTGGTCGGAGCACCCAAATCAGATGCTTGAAAATGTATAAGGAATGAATGCTTGCAGTAATGCAGGTGCTATATAGTTGAAACAATAGCATTCTGGCATGAGGAGGAACACAGCCCTTGGTGAAATTGCTTTTCATTCCATATCGTGTCCAGATTGATCCTCTTTTGTTGGCAAACTATGAAGCAGTTAATTAAATAGTCAGTGTCTGTACCATGCATGCTGATTTACAATATTAGGAGGGCCACAAAATCCTTACTTTGTCCAACTCAGCCAATTTCAAAGTGGCTTCCTTTAATCTTCATTTACAGGAATTTCACTCTAGCTCCTGCTAATATTTATGGCAAGCTGCCCACTGCACTGATGGGTTGCTGTGCTGTGTAAGAGAAGTAATATGGACTTGGCACTCTTGATTTTCAGATTCCCACTGCAAGCTGAGGGCATTTAGATAGAAGAGAGACAGCTATACACTGAACACTCGACCTTTGCTGAAACAGGCTGCTTGTTTCCAGAATTTCTTCCAATATGATTCATATCATACACCACTCTAAAATTAAAACATAATATAGTAAGGGTGCAATCCCTGAATGAGCCTCCCAATTTAGATGCTCACACTTACCCAGTGCAGAGCTGAAGGCATAGTAGAGGCTATCTTTGTCTCTCTCTGCTCCTTTTGGGCTACTAGATGGCTTATGTTGACCATCTAGTGAAGGCATCTCAGTGTACGAGTCTGGGGCAGCTTCAGGATACCTTGTATGCCAGTCTCCACCCCTCCCCTCAAAATGCTCCTTTTGACCCATCTCCATGGTTGCTTTCCAGACATCAGAGAGCAGCTAGCATGCAGGGCTGTTTCCATACAAGCTGTGAGGGAGCAAGGGAGAGGAGGCAGAGCTCCATTTCCCAACCCTGAGCATAGAGTGCTGTCTGTAGCTTCGGATCTGGGGATCCAAACCATCCTATGTGTGTTTAGACAGAAAGAAGTTTTGCAGTCTCAGCATTCCTCAGCCTACATGGAATTGAAGACTTTTTTTTTCTGTCCTAGCATGCATAGCTTTTCACTTTTAATTGGTTGCTTACATTGATTTGGGCATGCCAGAAACTGTAGGACTTTTTTCTGTATAACAGGAAAAGGACTGCACACTCAGTGAGATTCATGGCTATTTAGAAAGATGACCCCAGTTTTGCCAGGGCTTATTCATCAACCTACCCATTGTACCACAATTGTGCCAATGTTGTACATGGTCAAGTTATTCAATAACTTGAATTTATTGTGTTATGAGGGTATGTAATAATATGTTTGTGAAGGAATTAAACTATTCAGTCATTTTGTGTTTGTCCTCAGATATAAAATGATTCATTTCTATTTAGACATTGAGTTACTTGGTGTTTAGAAGGTATTCTTTTGAGAATGTCAAGTAAACATGTGGATGGGTTGATGTGGAAGACATTGTTTACCTGGACTTCCCAAAAGCTTTTGGCAATGTCCATCACCAAAGACTGTTGTATAAACTTAGGCAGCCCTGAAATAAGAAGATAAATTTTCTCATGGATCAGTGACTTTTTAAAGGAAAGTCAGGGAAGAATAGGAATCAGTGGTAAAGTCTTCCAAGAAAGTGATGCAAACAGTGCAATCCCAAAGGCATCTGTATTGGAATGCTTTTCAGTATATTCATGGATGATCTGGACTTAGGAGTGAGCAGTGAAATGACCAGGTTTATGCATGGCACCAATATTTTTAAGGTAGTTGAATCAAAGAGGAATTACGAGGGGCTCCAAATGATTCAGGTTTCTGCATGGCACCAATATTTTTAAGGTAGTTGAATCAAAGAGGGATTACGAGGGGCTCCAAATGATTATTCCAACATGGAAGAATGGGCATCAAAATGGCAAATGAACTTCAGCATGAACAACTGTAAAGTGATCCATGTTTGGGGCAAAAAATAATCCCAGTGTTGAGAATTAATCTGATAGGATCTAAGCCACTAGTGCGATCTTGGAGTTGAGATGAAGAGCTCAATGAAAATGTCAACTGAGTGTGCTGCTGCTGTGATACAGGTAAGCTCTTTCTTAGACATAATTAAGAAAGGAATTGCAAACAGAAGTGCCAATCTCATACTGCCTTCATATATGTCTATAATGTGACCACAGTAGAATACTGGTTGTTCTACCTAAGAAAGGTTAAAATAGAGTTGGAAAAAGTATACAAAAAGAGCCATTATGAGGGAAAGGTACAGCACCAGGAATTGTTAAGGGGAGGAGACACGATAGAGGTGTAGAAAATTATGCATGGTGTGGAAAAGTGGACATGGAAACTTTTTTCTTTCTGTCTCATAATATCCTAATTCAAAGGGGTCATCCCATCCCATCCCATCCCATCCCATCCAGGATAGTTCAGAAAGAAGTACTTCTCCGAGTGCATAGTTGAACTATGGAATTCACTTCCATAAAATGTATTGGTGGCCACCAATTTTGATGGAGGATAAGGCTATCAATGGTTACTAGCCATGATGGCTTCCTGGTATCTCCAGTATCAGTGGCATTATGCTGCTGGGGAACATGGGTGGGATGTTGTGTACTCATCTCCTCCTTGTGAGTCTCCTGTGGGAAACTGGTTGGCTGGTGTGTGAACGGAATGTTGAACAAATGGACCCCTGATCTGATTCAGCACACCATTTCTTATGTTCTTAGGTAGATATAATGAATGGGAGAAAGAAATTGCAAAGGGAGCTCATGTGTGTTTCATGGAGGAGTCATAAGAAAGTGAAAAAAATCTCACAAAAATCATCATAATGTGATAGCCAGAAATCCTGACAGTTTTGGATATGGTACTGTGACTTCTAGGTCAGTGAAGGGATATTTTGGGAATGAAATGGCATGCATCTTCCTTGGCAGCTCTTTGTGACTCCCCTGAGAGTTGTCCTGACATATTTAATTAACATTGAATTGAATTCAATATTGAAAAGCTATTGGTTTCTATTCAACCTCATATGCAAAACAAAGGAAGAAAACTTTATTCTCTAATTAATAATTCTATTAATTTGTTCAGCATCATCAGTGTTCATAGAATTTTTCACTACATCATAAGCAAAAGAAGACAATAGAAAGGTCCTTGACTATGCTGCAAAGACCTGAAATCTCATTTCCCTATCCAGTTGCTATATGTCTGATGTATCCATGCTTGTTTTAAAAAATCCATTTAAAGGAGGTCTGAGATAAACTAAGCATCTAACTTGTTCTTAAAGGTACAGGTTTTCAATATCTGTTGTATTATAGCAGGAAAGATGTCTTTTTGCACTTTCTTTCGCTCTCTTCCTGGTTAATTTCATCTCTGTGTATGGCTGTGTATTACAATGGCTCTGTGAAGGTTAATTGTAGAAATTAATAGGATTTGCTGTGGTGATTTGTAGCACCACACTTTGATGGAAGAAAGAAATGACATCATCTCATCAGATGCAATTGTGTATATGCCTTGTTATATCCTATCACCTATTATGAAAAGAGACAAAGGCATAAAGGGGAAAGGACAGTGTGTGACTGCAAATCATCTGCAACAGATGAAAATAGGTTTTTCTGAGGAGGGTAAATGTGCGATGCTGCCGCAGAGCTACAGTTCTGCAATTTGAAGCCTTCCAAGGTCAACTGTCTCATTCCAAGAGTGCATAAACACAGACTTCTCTGTGTTGTTCCATAATGGCTACATTGCTGCACAGATTGATAGACATAGATGGAATATAGGGTTCTTCAATGTTAGTTTGGGAATGTCAGAACTATTTGTATTTTATAGGCACGATGGTTAGGAGATCACCAGGCAGACAGAAATATAAATGAAAGAAACACAGATCTCCACTGACATTGTGATGCTGCTTCTGCCTGGAATTTTGTTTGTGAACTGTCCACCTCACTACCTAACGGTTCCCCGGCTTGAGCTGAATGAGGGGATCTTGGGCATAATATTGTTGCTTGATGTCGCTTTGTGCCGTGAAGTCATCTCTGACTTATGGTGACCATCTGAAGGAATGCCCTCCAAAATGCCCTGTCCTTGACAGCTCTGCTCAGCTCTTGTAAACTCAAGGCTTTGACTTCTTTTGTGGAATCAACCCATCTTTGCTGATCGCCACCTCCTCCTGCATTTGACTTCAACTTTCATTTTCTTACTTTCTCATGATGTAAGCAAAGTATGACAGATTCCCAGGGAAAGTTCTCATTTGGTTTGATGTAGGACTCATTTGTCTTTCAGTTGGTCCAGGGTATTCGCAGAGCTCTCCTCCAGCACCATTTCTGAATACATCAATTTTCTTCCTGACATCTGTCTTCACTGTTCAGCTTTCATACACACACATAGCATTTGGTAGTACAATAGTATGGAAGATCGGGGCCTTGGTTTCCAGTGAAACATCCTTTTCCTTGATGATCTTTTCTAGTTCCTTCATTGCTTCCCCTTTCATTGCTGCCCTTCCAAGTCTTAGTCTTGTATTTTTTTGACTGATGACTGAGCCAAGGTATGCAAAACTTTCATAATTTCAAATTTTCCATTGTTCACCCTACAGTTGAATAATTAATCTGTATAAGTGATTTTTGTTTTCTTAATGTCCAGCTGCACTCCTGATTTTGCACCTTCTTTCACTTTCATCAGGAGTCCTTTCAATTCATTGCTGTTTTCTACCAGGAGTACAATGTCACCTGCATATCTTAAATTACTGAAGAATCAATTCATTATTTTCATTCCTTAGCCTAATATTGGGAGACTAATATTCATGCCAAGCAGACCAGTTCAAAATTTAATGGCTGCTATGTCAACCATGGGTGCATCTGGCTCAATACATGTGGTAGGGCATATTTTGAACCTGGTTTCCTGTCTGGATGGGGGAAATGATCTGCACGTGGGAGAGCCAGTAGTGATTCAGCTGGCATGGATAGATCGTTAGCTGAACAGTTTTGATCTTCAGGCTACCTGTAACCTCTGCATGGGTGGGCCACCAAGTCTGATGGTCTGCTCCTAGAGGCTGATGAATCCAGATGGATTTCTATACTTGCTTGGGGATTTTCCTGCAAGCTTATCCAGCAGTACTGCTGAAGTCCTGTTTCCTGCTTGGAATGAACTGAACTGGGCTGTGAATATGATTGGTCCCAAATGTCCTCAGCATATTCTTGGAGCCATGCCATCTTCTTGGTATTCCAAGGTATTAAAGGTGAATGAGTTGGTAATTGGAGTGCAAATGAAAGAAGTCTCATAATGAATATGAATTAACAAAGGTAAGAGACCATATTTATTTATTATATATGTGATCCTGTTCTGTGGCAGTGATGGTGGTGAAGAAATTTTACTTCTTCATTACCATTGTATCTGCTCAGTGTTTTCTAACAGAGCTATTACAAGTGGCTAAAGGCCACTTGAACCATGGTAGGCCCTCTGCTTACCAGATGTTTGCAGACAATTTTGTTCATCTTCATGCTGACTTGGATGCCATTGTTTGTTCTGTCAGAGTATAATACGGTAGGGGCTAGGTGCACCATCAAGTGATGATATGGATATCTTTTGGCTTGTGCAACCAGAGCATATGGACAAACTGCTTGGGGGACTGAGGCTTATACTTGCTGTTTACTTGCAATCCCCCTCCTCCTGCCCTCACCCCCTTGGCCCTCCCTGACTTATGAAATCTGTTACAGCTTAGCTGGACACCTGGAATAGGGATACAATGATCAGGCTGGAATCTCTTGCATCATCAGACTTCTTTCCTGCACTCAACCCTGGCCAGGAAGTGAGCCAAGGCAAGATCAATTCCAGGAATACTTAGGAATACTGGTTGCTTCTTCATGCAAAGTATGCAAAGCATGTAATCCTTGGCACAACATATGCAAAGCCTGCAAGTCACATTTGCAGAATCAAAGCCTCCCTTGCATAGTAGCAGTGATGTGTTCAAGTGCTCCAACCTTTACTGTCAAGTTCAAGTTGAGTCTCAAGTTATTGCAAGAAATGTTTAAGTCAAGTCTCAAGTCTGTTCTCAAGGATGAAGAGTCAACTTCAACAAATAAAAGGGCTGTGGTGGTGGTGTGTGGTGGGGCTGGGTGAGTGGGGATCCCCCCCAACATTCCCACCTGCACTTATCTCAGTGATGCATTGATGTTCTTTACTTCAACCAAGCAAAGCTGTGCTGTTATATGAATGTATCAAGATTACAATTTAGAAAAAATGATTTTCTCGACATGATTGGCCCCCAGACTGGCACTGTTATTTCCCTGGAAATGTGTAGGAAGAAAGCAGAGGCAGCAGGCAGGAGAAATGCTGTTGTGCTTCCTGCCAAGGAGAGCAAAGTGTGCTAAAAATTGCTGAAGCCTTCTCCCTATAAAGGTAGTCCTTGGGAACTAGGTGGCCACTGATGACGTGTTGCCAAATGCATCACATAGTTTTCTAGACATATTAAGGGCTTTTCATCAGAGATATTCCTATAGGGTTTACAAGCAGTCCACGCATTCATAAGTACACAAACTGGGAATACCTATATTGCAATCCCCCTCCTCCTGCCCTCACCCCCTGTCCCTCCCTTTCACCACCTCCTTCAATCTAAAAAGTGACTCGGGCATCAAAACAATAGAATCTAGAGCCAACTCATTTGTTCTTTGCTCCCAGGTCAAGTCTGAGTTGCTGATGTGACTTGAGTCAGACTTGGGAGTGAGTCACTTGACCCGAGTCCCCAACACGGCATGGTAGGCATGTGGGTGGTGTAAGTGCAAGCCAGCCTTGTAGGCTTATTTGGACTTGCTTCCCACTGGACACCGAAATAAAAGCTTGGCACAGAGAAAAGCAGGTCGAGTTAGGGAAGATGAGTAGAAGAAAACTGATAGATTCCCATCCCCAAACCAGATTCCTCACAGATCATTGACCTGAATATCCAAGCTGGTTCATGCCACCTTATGGTTTCTGATGTTTTGCAAGAAGCAGCAGTGGGAACTTTCTTGAAGAAACTCAGTTGAGATCTTATGCTTTTACATAAAATCAAACCTATATCAGATTTGTCATCTTAGGAATGGAGCTGGTACATGTGGTAGTCTCATAACTCCAAGATGATATGAATTATTTAGTTTCATTCTAATCAGATTTAAGATTGGTTTATGGGATGTAAGCAGCCTCGTTTGCAATTCTGTTGGCTATCTTGGTCCTCTTAGTAGTTTTCGGTATAATAGACCATGATAGCCTTCTGGATTTTTCTAGATTGGGCAAGGAAGCAGTTTTACTATGATTATTTCTCCTTGGAGGGATTGTTTGGGTTGGTTCTGCAAAGGGACTTTTGTTTCACTCCATGGTTGTTGGCTTATTGGTACCACTATGCTTTATTTTGCCCCACATGCTTTTAAACATCTACATGAAGCCACTGGGGGAAGACATTAGGAGAACTGAGCTGAAGTGTGAGGATGATACTCTGCTTGTTTTTTCTGTGTAAACATTCTAGGGAGGCTATTGCATTTATGAACCACTCCCCTGAACCCGTATACCACTTTTCTGAAAATGTCATTATTTTTCCCCACAGTTTGAGTGACCATCATGGATATCTTTGTTATTTTAAGATTAAATAATATTGTATCTCTACTTGAACCAATGACAAGTGTCTTTCCTCTCTACTTTGAGCATGAACACAATTGAATTTACTGCTGCATTTAAGCACCTACAACAACCAAGCCATTAAAGATGGATCTACACACAATTGGACACATATTCATTTGTACGCATGTATAGGCAGGCTTGAACTCATATGTTCAAGAATGCACTGCTAGTCCAACACCTGACATTGTATGCCCCTGACAACCATGCTCACTCACTGTCCAAATGCTGAGGTCAGAACTAGTACAGAGGCAGATGATGCTAGAGGTGAGTGCAGATATATGGTTCCGCTCCTCCTCCATGAGTAAATAGGACTTTTAAGAAATCAGGCAACCAATGTCAACCCCTCAATGTCTTGCCTCTCCAAGACTGAACTGCCTTTTGTCCCTCCAACAATCCACTGATTATTGATCTCTCTTTTAGACAGAAAATCTCTTGCTCTATTCTTTATTGTCCTTTCACCAGAATAGAAAATCTCCATTTCCTGGGGATTCAATTGGCCGATGTGCCCACCCCTGGAAGCTAGTACAGACAAGTAGCTCAGCCACAACCTCCCTTGTTTTTCAAATAAGGACTTACAAGATGTGTGTAATCATATTGGGTACGACAGCAGTTGGGCCAAGCTAGCTAGAGCGAAGCAGACTTGTAGGGAGTCCCAGTGAGAATGCCTACGCACTCCAGAAACGTAAACACTTCTGTGAGCTGAAGCAATGATTATATAAAATTACCTCAGGTAATAATTTAAAACTTGTAAATCATCAGCTGGAGCCAAAACAGGGGCACAACAAAGGCAGTTAAGCCCCAGAAAGATACTCCTTTTATAAACTTATAGCTGGGAGCTAAATCCCAGGGTAAGAAATCCAGCAGGGATATATAATTCTTGCAAAGTTTCTGTAACATAGATATCTATATGATTGAAGAAAACCTCAGCTACATATCTAACATCAAGGCTTAGAAAGGAACAATAAAAGCAAGAGATAGTTCTGTACTGACAAGAGCCACTGTGAAGTAGCTAGTAAAAGAAACTACTTATAAACAAAAAGGTGGAGGCTAGCTTCAGTCTGGAGTTCGTGTTTTGCACTTTATACAACAGTTCACAAGTAATGCTCAAAAATAGACTCAACTTAAGTATAAGCATTCAGCTTCTTATTTAGCTAAAAAAAACCAACAAACAACAAGGATTCAGCTCTTCAAACCATATTCCTTTCTAAATCAAATACAAAGTGTTAGTCTTTCTGCATCCCCTGGGGAGGCTAAATCACCTCTCTTCTCAGATTATGTACCTTTTGTCCCCTTCAATGACCCATTGATTATTGTACTCTCTCCTAGATAGAAAGGTTCCCATTGATTATTGTCCTGTGCTGTAAATAGAAAATTTCCATTTTTTGAGAGGGTGGAGGGGTTGTCAGTTGTCCTACATTCTCATTCACTGAAAGCTAGTTCAGGCCAGTAAGTGCAGCATTGCATCCACTGAATTTCAGATGAAGCCTTTGAGCAGATTGGCTGCAGCAATGGTTGGGCCAAGCTTGTTAGAACTTTATAAGGAGACAGATGTGTGAGGGAGCCACTCTTAGAACACAGGGAGCCCCACTAATGAAATTTCTCAGGGGAAAAAGGATTAATAAACAAGCAAATTAAGGAACAGTATGAGTTTAGGGCAGGACAATTGACTCTTTCTTCCCTTCTCATAATAATAATCTGTAAACAAACAAATAACTATATATTAATTCACCCCAGTCCAGTTTAAAAATGAAAAAAGCTTAGTTTTCCATGTAAATAAACCTAATATTAGCAATAAAAACAATGAAAGCAGAAAACTGACAGGGATATGGATAGCCTCCCTAGTGCCACATGTTTGACTGTCTGCCAGCTGGACAGAACTTGATGAGAGATAATCAAGGCAATGGCTCCTTGTTCTTAGGCAACAAGTTCATTCCCTTGAAGCCAAGGTTACTCACCTGAAGAAGTCAAGAGAGGCAGAAAGGTTGGTGGATGAGACCTATGGATTCCTATATAGCTGAGTTCCAATTGAGGGGCAGTTTCTTTGCTATCATAGGGAATAGGAATCTCAGGGGAGGAAGGTATCATTCTAGGGAAGAGGGAAATCCCTTAAAGAAGAACCAGTCCTCAGAAGTTGAGTAAATATCCTCTCATGCTGAGCATGTGCCTCCAAGATTGGTTGGTTTGTGGCAGACACATCATTAGATACCTAGACAGCTGGTTTGTGGTGAATAAATTGATGTGAAGGTTGCAGGTATCATGAACCATCTAGGTAGCTTTGGGGTGCTGAGTGGGGAGTAGTAGTCATGATCTGGGCTGGTACTAGTGATGTGAAGTCTTGGAAACCAAATGTAGGTTGCTAAATTGAAGACTGAAAGACTATAATGACTTTCACTAAAATACTATATATTTCATGTACAGGGTTATCAAGACATGTGAAACTGAGAATTCTCAATGCATGGCTTACTTGGTGGTGTAGGGGGAATTGTTTCAGATTTGTTAGGCACTGGAGAATGTTTTTGAGCAAACTGGACCTGTACAAGAGATACTGAGCCCATTTGAACCAAAATGGAACAAGACTATGGTGTTAAAAACAGTGACAGAGCATATTTTAAATGGAACCTTGGGAGATAGCCTTGGGACATGTTATTTCATCTCTACGGGATGAAGTTGAAAGTTTCTGATTGCCCAAATGTGGAATGAGAGAAAATAGGCAATGAGCAGATGGCAAAAGTTGATAACCAATCAAAGAATCTCAGGTGTCATAGAAGAAAGTACATATACCAAGATATTTGGGGATGGATGACATGCATAGGAATTTATGAAAGTGCTAGAAGAAAACACAAGAGACTTGGACTGCCCAGTTAAAAGTGAACCTAGATATAGTAGAAATTTTGCTATATACCTGATGAAATGGAAAGAACAAGTAGGATACAGCAACCTTTGAATACAAACTGAATGGGAATAACTGAAAAGGGCATACAGGAGGAGGTGTTTCTTTGTATATCATAGAAACAAAGTCTCAAGCAGACTCTATTTATTGAATTACTGTTGTAAGCTGTCCAGAGACATGTAGTGATTCGATGGGTTAGAAATAACCCAAATAAATAAATAAAAGAGAAGCTAAAGGGACAAGATTGTTCCACAGAAGCACTGAAACTAGGAATATACTATTGTGTCCCAGACAAGCATAATCAGGGTGATCTTTGTATGAAAAAAAAAAACATTAGAGAGGCCTCTGAATCACAAAGAGCTGTCATAATGTATGATTTCATTATTCCAATCATGAAAAAGAAGCTAAATATCTGAATGGACTAAATGACTGTGTCAGATGATCACACAACTGTCCAGAGGGAGACAATTGCAAATGCGATCCTAGCAGGTATCATCCAGGACTCAGTATGAGATGCGAGTGTTGTCCTATACAAGAATATGTTCTGAATTCTCAGTGAGTATTGGCTATTGGGCAGCACAGAAAAGAAATGGGAAAAAAAGAAATAATAACTGGAAACAAAGCCACAGTGCTATCAAAATTCATATATACATTTAAGGAGAAAATTGCAATGGAAGCCCACCACAGTCACAGTTGATTTCAAAAGAAGAAAAATCTCAAAAATGAGGAAACTGGCATAAGAAAACTTGAAACAGGTAGTCAAGGAGTCAGAGCCCTTCAAAATGCTTGGAAGTTACTCAAAACAAAAGTTCAGGTAGAATATATAGCATAGGCTGGGGAAAGGAGCACCAAGTCTAGGAGGTCACCAGTGTAGTCCCAAATTTGAGAAAGGAGTTCGGCAAGGCTGTATAGTGTCATCCTGCCTATTTAACTTATATGCAGAGCACATCATGAGAAAGGTGGGGCTAGATGACTCACCAGTTGGAATTAAGATTGCTGGGAGAAATATCAACAACCTCAGATATGCAGATAATACCACTCTCATGGCAGAAAGTGAAGAGGAACTACAGAGCCTCTTGATGCGGGTGAAGGAGGAGAGTGAAAAAGTTGGCTTGAAACTCAACATTAAGAAAACTAAGATCATGGCATCCGGTCCTCTCACTTCCTGGCAAATAGATGGGGAAGAAATGGAGGTAGTGACAGATTTTATTTTCCTGGGCTCCAAGATCACAGCAGACAGGGATTGCAACCAAGAAATTAAAAGACGCTTGCTCCTGGGGAGGAAAGCTACGGCAAATCTAGATAGCATACTAAAAAGCAGAGACATCACCCTGCCAACAAAAATGTGTATAGTCAAGGCTATGGTTTTCCCAGTTGCAATGTATTGCTGTGAAAGCTGGACCTTAAGGAAGGCTGAGCGTCGAAGGATTGAGGCCTTTGAATTGTGGTGCTGGAGGAGACTCCTGTGAGTCCCTTGGACCGCAAGGTGATCAAACCCGTCAGTCCTAGAGGAGATTAACCCTGACTGCTCTTTATAAGGCCAGATACTGAAGATGAAACTCAAATACTTTGGCCACCTAATGAGAAGGAAGGACTCCCTGGAGAAGAGCCTAATGCTGGGCACAATAGATGGCAAAAGAAGAAGGGGACGGCAGAGGATGAGGTGGCTAGATGGAGTCACTGAAGCAGTTGGTGTGAGCTTAAGTGGACTCCGAGAGATGGTGGAGGACAGGAAGGCCTGGAGGAATGTTGTCCATGGGGTCGCGATGGGTAGGACACGACTTCGTGATTAACAACAACAACAAAAAGAAGGATAAGGACATTATATAGAAGGTGTGTGTGTGTGTGTGTGCGCGCGCGTGCGCGCGTATCCTCACTGAAGAAGATACAGGAAAGATATCTTGTGCCTGAACAAATGCCTTCAGGAAGTTAGCAAATTTAATGACAAATTGAAAGTTCATAAATCATTGGGCCCAAATGGTATCCATCCTCGAATTCTTAAAGAACAAGAATTACTGATCTTCTTACAAGAAGTATATAAGATCAGCCTCTACACCAAAGGAGTGGAAAATGGCTAATGTAGCACCAAATTTTTAAAATGGTATCCACGGCGAATCCAGTGGATTTTTTAAAAAGGTATCCAGCAAATTACAGGCTAGTTAGCTTAATGTGTTTTCCAGGTAAAATAATGGAAAGCAATATCAGTGATAGAATCAAGCATTTGGGAGGAGAAGCCTTGCTGATAAAGGGTCAACATGGATTCCACAAAGGTAAGTCCTATCTCACCAAACTTACAGATTTCTTTTGAGAATGTCAGTAAACATATGGCTGGGTTGATCTGGAAGACATTGTTTACCTGGACTTCCCAAAAGCTTTTGGCAATGTTTCTCACCAAAGACTTCTGAGTAAACTTAGCAATGATGAAATAAGAAGCTAAATTTTCTTATGGATCAGTGACTTTTAAAGGAAGGGCAGGGAAGAATAGGAATCAGTGGTAAAGTTGCCAAGAAAGGGATGCAAAAAGTGCAATCCAAAAGGCATCTGTATTGGAACGCTTTTCAGTATATTCATGAATGATCTGGATTTAGGAGTGAGCAGTGAAATGACCAGGTTTGTGTATGTCATCAATATTTTTAAGGTAGTTAAATCAAAGAGGAATTATGAGGGGCTCTAAATGATTATCTCCAACCTGAAAAAATGGGCATTAAAATGGCAAATGCACTTCTGCATGAGCAAGTGTAAAGTGATCCATGTCGGGGCAAAAAATAATCCCAGTTTCAAGAATTAATCTAATAGGATCTAAGCTAAGTTGAGCTGAAGAGCTCAATGAAAATGTCAACTGAGTGTGCTGCCGTTGTGATAAAGGTAAGCTCTGCATTAGGAGTACTTAAGAAAGGAATTGAATATTCCTTTATCATACTGCCAATATCATACTGCACTCATATATATCTATAATGTGACCATACTTAAAATACTATGTGCAGTTCTGGTTGCCCTACCTATGAAAGGTTAATATAGAGTTGGAAAAAGTATTAAAAAGAGCCACTAAAATGGTCAGTGGGGGTGCAGAAGGTCCATTTTGAGGAAAGGATACAACTTCTGGGATTGACGTTTTTCTCCCTATCTCATAATACTGGAACCCAAAGGAGGCATGAAGCTGATTGCTGAAAGGTTCAGGACAGATAAAAGGAAGTTCTCCATTCGGTACATAGTTAAATGATGGAATTCTTTTCCACAAAAGATAATGGTGGCCACCTATTATAATGGAACTGGACACATTTATGGACGGTATCAATGGTTCCTAGTCATGATGGCTCTACACTGCCTCCAGTATCAGTGACATTATACCCATGTATATCAGTTGCTGAGGAGCAGGATGGTGTTGCTGCACTCATTTCCCTCATGTAAACTTTGTGTGGGCAGCTGGTTGGCTGTTGCATGAACAGACTGTTGGACTAGATGGACTGCTGGTCTGATCCAGCACAGTTTTATGTCCTTGGGCTGCATTTTTTTTCTTCAATTTATATCCTGCCTTTTTCCTACAAAGGGCTCAAGGCAGCTTACATCATTCTCCTCCTCCATCTTATCCCCACAACAAGAACCCTGTGAGGTAGGTTGGGCTGAGAGTCTGTGACTGGCCCAAAGTCACCCAGTTCGCTCCATGGCCGAGTGGGGACTAGAACCCAGATGCCTGAGTCCCATGCTCTTAACCACTACACCACACTGGCTCACATTTTCAGTCTACACTGACACTCAGTTCTCTTCATGATAGATGAGGGCATGAGGAGCTGACATACACTGAGATAATCCTATTTTATATGCAACTTTTTAATACCACTCATTTTTATATGCCACTTTTCAAATATTTTTTTTGCAGAAATGTTTCTACTGATAATGATTCCTATGATTTGTAATAGTTCTTCAATAACCAAGCAAAGATTTCCACCAGTTCAGCCAATTGTGATCTTATTAATGAAGAAACTTCATGCAGAGAAAGCAAGTTCCAAGGTCCCTGAAGTAATAGTAGATCCAGCAATGCCTGAACTTTTGTCATACAGTAATTTGGATGAGTCTCCAATATTTCCTTTGGAGAGATCATCTGTTAAATTCCAGGTCGGTATGAAGGCACTAAACTAAGAAGTAGGAAAAGCTCCAGCACAGACAGGCACCCTGAGAGACTAATAAGGATACAATAGGCCACATTAAGTGTAGCTACAATTTCAGTTAGAAACGTTAAGTGGATTTTCTTAATCAAAGGTACAAAAAACTACAGGAGAGCTTTCTATATCGACCCAGGAAAGTTTGTTACCCAAACATATCCAGCCGTGATCTTTGTTTGGCCTTTCTTAGGTTAACTTCTGCAACAATGAGTCATGCTCATTTTCTGCTGGAGGACATGAAGAAAGCAAGATTAGTGATTAGGAAAATCACCCTTTGTTTCAGTGCAGCAGTAGAGCTAGAAGCCAATTAAAAAGGTGTCATGGTGCTTTATGTAGGCAGATAGTAGGAGTTGGCATTACTTTGCTGAGTGAATGACAGAGCTTTTTTTCCGTATCACCCAGTCATTTTGGAAGAATAAATGTTTCCCTTTTAAAAACAGTAATATATAGGATTATGTTGGCAATGTGCTACCCTCCAGATGCTTCAGACTACAACTTGCAGTCTCTTACCATTGGTCATGCTTGCTGAGGCTGATGATCCTTGTAGTCTAAAACATGTGGAATTTTAAGTATCACCAGTCCTGATATTGGAGGCATTTCTTTCATATGTTACGGCAAAAACAATGCAGACACTTATGCATCTTCAATATTAGCAAATTGTTTTTGGTGAAAGGTTTCATTGGCCAGACCCCACTTATCAAATACCTTGCACTGGTAATTCCACACATGCGCGTGCGTGCGCGCACACACACACGACTGGATCCAGATATACACTGGAACAACTGTACTGGTGAAAGTGGACTTCCCCACCTTCTTCCTGTGGCAACTCCTCCAGCTTCCTGTAAGTGCTAACACAGAGAATCAGCAGACCCTGTTGAATGGCTTGAGTTGTAGTGGAGGGAGTAAACCCTGAAAAATAAGGCAGAATGATCTTTGTGCCCCTTTCCTCACATTGAAGATCCCTTCCCCTTGCAGAAAGCAGATCCAACCCGCTCAATATAGAGGAAAGTTTGACTTTGCAAGTGAAGTAAAAAGTTCAGACAATTCAAAATATATATGACCACAGTTCCATACAGAGCACAAATTAAGATAGAATTCCCCCACCCGAAAAAGGTCCATGTCCAAGGGCCATTTATTGGCAATGAATAGACTTAGCAAGATAAATACTTTAATAAACAACATATGCAAAATTTCTTTTTTAAAGTGAAGTAAACCCTAATCTGGAATTTTGCCTGTTCACATGAGGATCAAAACTGGGAAGGAGATATGGCTGTGGAGTTGAGCCTCAGCCCAATATCCCAGCCCTCTAGTTTATAGCATTTTCATGGTGAGCAGGTATGAAGGACTTGAACATGAGTAGAGGTTTCTGCCCTATCAGAAACTCTTCTTTAAGGTGTTCTGAAGAGAGCTGATTGTTGTTAAGAACTCTATATGATGAGTGATTCTATTACTTTTTCTTCTGACCCTTTCCCATACAAGTCCACCTGACTGTGTCAAAGTCTTTCTTCACTTCTGCAGGTAAGACTGTACCGCAAGAAAGCCTGCTGTGAAATCCTAAAGATGTCAATGCCTTTCCAAAGGACAGAAGCAAATATAGTCATATGGTTAGGCTTGGGTGCAGAAAATGGCAACTGGAAGCCTGTACAGATAAGCAGCCATATGTTCATGTTGATTGTATGCTGTTGCAACACATTGTCTTTGAAAAATGATCATGAACTGCAGTTTATACATAATGCTGCTGCTTGGAGCCTGTGACTGGGAGCAGTGGCTTCTGGTCTGTTTGCAAGCTCCTTGCACCAAGTATCAAAGAGCAGAGCATTCCCAGTGATTTCCAGTGATGGTACCCACCTTGTCTGATGCCTTTCCCAGTGAGATCTGTCAAGTCCCAATAAAGCATGCCATTGGATTAAAAACCTGATTAGGTAAGGAGACTTTCAGCTAACTATTTCTTTGGATTTCTGTGTAATTTGTTGCATAATTTCCCTTGTTGATCATTTGTTGACAGTTGTATGACTGGATTTTGTGTTTCTGGAATTTTTGGTTTCTGTCAAATGCTCTTGTTACATTTGAATGTATCTCCTACAGCTGTCAATCTCATACAGATGTTTATTTAAGATATACGGACTGATTGTGTTCATTTATTTTATTTATTTATGTATTAAAACATTTTTATGCCGCCCCATTTGCCGAAGCCTCGGGGCGGCTTACAACAATTTATATATTTGAAACAGAAATATCAAATCCTTATTTCTCCCTCTTTTTCTTTTAAGAATGATGTAAATAATTATTGTGTATGAATATTCTATATGATATGTTCTCCTCCTCCTTCTGTTCTCCTTTTGTCTTTTGTGGGACAATTTTTTGATTGTTATTGTTATATGTGCAAATACAATTTTTAGAATGCTATTGTTGCTTTTTTGCTTTAAAAATTGTTTTATATTTCATTGTTTCAGCCACTTTAAATACATTGTAAGGAGCAGGGATACGAGTAAATCGTATAAACTAGCCTTTCCCAAACAGGTGCCTCCTACATGTGTTGGATCACAACCTCTAGCACCTCCAGCTAACCATACTGGCTGGGGACAATGGGAGCTGCAGTTGAACACATCTGATCCTAAGTTTCAAAAGACTGATATAACAGTAATATTAATAAATACATGAACAGCCTGACTAAATGTGCTGGTTTTCACTTTAAACTACCCTAAATGGAATTTTGTTCAAGTTACTAAAGGTCTGCTTGGACTCAGAGCCATTCGCCCTTAAAGATATCCCAGAGATAATCTACCCACTGAAGTTTCCTGTGGGTAGGAAATGCCCCACATGCCCCAAATATGTGGAAGGGCAGAGAGCTGGACTTAGCAGTCCCTTTGCCATGGATTCTCTCTATCTGCCCTTTATCAATTGCTCTTCCCACATCTGATTGTACTGTCTGTTGCTTTGATTGTAAGTTGTATTGATAGAATGTTGTTTTCTGAGCTTTGCCAAGAAGCAGCTTGAGGATGCAAAGCAAAGCAAAGCAAATGAATAGAGTCTACACACTTTTGACGTAAGTTCTGCCTTGGCAGCCATTGTGTGTGGAGTGATCAAGGCTTAGATTAATGATAGAAGCAAAATGACTGAAGTCATCTTCAAGAGTATACAGGGCTTTTGCTATTGGATGTGAGGGTAATTAGACTTCTCCAGACACATACTAGGGTTTTCAGTTGTATATTTTAAGGGCACCTCCTGTTTAGCTTTGAAGAGACCATAGCTAATGTTGAAGGGAGCTGATCCTCAACAAGCACAGAGAAAGCTATGGCTGTTGCTAGTTCTTAACAAATACCAAACCTGTATATATGATCTACTGGACTTTCTTCTGGAGTGCCCAACAAACCATGCCACATGTCCCTAAAATGTTCCTTTTTGTGTAACGTCAGCAAGTCTGCTTTTATATTACTGATACTGTTCCTTTCAGATGTCCCCTCTCTGGATGCACACTTTAATGTGGTGAGGGAGTTTGAGAGTGTTAAGGAAGACAAGAATAATCCTGCCAGAAGACTAAAATAGTCTCCCTAGGCTGGTCTTCTAGCAGAGTCACTCGAGGTGAAATGGTCAAGGCTGATATACCAGATGAAGATGCATCCACCTTCTTTAGGGGTAATGATCACATCAGCAAAAAGAGAATGGATCTCATCAGTGGTGATGGCAGTGGAGGAACTTCTAAAAGGCAGCTACTGGGTAGTAATGGTAGTCGCAGGCAACACTGGCAGAGGATCTCTTGCAGATGATGGCAGTGATGCTCAAGCTAACTCTGGCTAGTACTATTCAGAAGGATGTGATAATCCACTTCTGAATTTTCTCACATTGAAAAACCTATGATGAAACAATCCAAAATGAAACCAGAGATACTGCCAGAAGATGAGACCCCAAGATTCAATGGTACTTTATGAACTACTGGGAAAGGGCAAAGGACACATTGAAGCAGTGCTGTTGCTAATGACACTACTAGATCAAAACTGAAAGGAAGTCTAATGACTAACATGGATGGTGAAGAAAGGAAAGTCTGATGCTGCATAGCACATACAACTGGGACATGGAACATGAGAGGTATGAATCACAGTAAAGTAGAAATTGCAAATGGAAAGAATGAACATTGCAGTACTTGGTGTGAGTTAACTGGAAGGGGACATTTCCAATCAGACAAATACAAAGTGTTCTACTCTGGAAATGGCAAACTGAGAAGAAATGGGGTGGTTCCAATACAGAAGCAAAATGCAGCACAGGCAGCAAGAAGCTATAATGCAAAATCCAACTGAATGACATGGAAAACCTATCAATGTAACCATCATTCAAGTCTACCCTCTGACAACAGATGATGAAGAAGAAGAAAATGAAAATGTTTATGCAGATCTTCAAGAGAAGGTGGATAACACAGCAAAACAAGACATGCTTCTAAACCTAGGTGAATGGAATGAAACAGTGGGAACAAAGCAGAATCAAATGTAGGAAAAATGGCATAGGGTAAGAAATGAAGCAAGAGGCTCATAGAATTTTGTGACACCAACAACCTGTTCATTGCAAACACATAGTTCAAGCAACAGATCAGACAATTGTATACATGGACTTCACTAGATGGCCAATATAGAAATCAAATACATTCTGAAAAAAAGGTAGAGAAGCTGTTTTCTTGCTTCCAAACCAAGACCAGGAACAGATTGTGGCAGTGAGCAGCAGTTCTTTATTTCAAAAATCAGAGCCAAGCCAAAAGAGATCACCAGCAGAAGCACAATATCAAAATATAATTTAAGTAATATCCCTGAAGAAGTTATAGTCCACATAAAGAACAGATTTGTACTGTTCAACTTAATTGAGCCTGAGCCAGAAGAATTGTGGGCCTGGAACTGGAGACACTGTAGAAGACTGGCCCTCCCACTGGGCAGAGTGAGGCAGTTGCTTCAGGAGAACAGCTGTTGGGAGATGACAGCAAGGCGTTGGAGGGAAGAGATGTATGCCATGTAGCCAACTGCACTTCCTAAGTTAGTCTGATACCTTCAGGTGTGGAGAGGGATGCTGTCTAATCATCAGCATTGAAGGAAGACTCTGTTGAGAGCAAGCATGATGATGGACTTTAGCAAGCATTCCTGTGGAATGCTAGTCATGCCACTTTTATTGATTCAGGTTCTGAAGATGAGTATGTCAGTGGAAGGAAAAGCAGGCTGCTTACCTGTAACTGATGTTCTTCGAGTGGCCATCTGTGCATTCACACATATGGGTTGCTGCGCCTGCGCAGTGCCTAGGCCGGAAGATTAGAAAGCTAACGGTTTTTGGCGGGAAAACTCCGCTCCCCTCCCCCTTTGTGGTATAAATAGAGCAGAGTGTCCGCCATTTTGCTCAGTCTTGAAGACCACATGTTCGCCCTCTAGAGGTTAAAAATAAAGTAATGATAAGACACAATTATATTCCCACGGTACCGATGTAATTATAGTACAGTACCGAGAACAATGTCTAGTCAGCAATAGAACCCCCCGGTACCGATGCCATTAATATTTTGGTACCAAAAAAAAAAACCAGTGACATAAACTAAATGGTACCGATGCAAATTATAGTATGGTACCGAGAAAAAACACGATATCCACTCACTGACACCGAGTGGGGCCGGCGGGTAGGTTGTGTCAATGCACAGATGGCCACTTGAAGAACATCAGTTACAGGTAAGCAACCTGCTTTTCTTCGTCGTGGCCTCTGTGCATCACACATATGGGTGATTCGCAAGCTTACCAGGCTCGGCGGAGGGAGGTGTCATCATCGAAGAACGGATGAGAGAACAGCTCTACCAAAAGAGCAGTCCCGTCTGGCATGTACATCAAGCCGATAATGCTTGGTGAAAGTACATGGACCAGCTCAGATTGCAGCTCTGCAGATGTCTTGCAACGGAACCCCTGCAGCAAAAGAGGACGAGGTCGCTATTGCTCGTGTAGAATGGCCAGTTGGAGAGACAGGTAAGTCTATTTTTGATAGCTGATAAGCCAGGACAATAGTCTGGGTGATCCAATTAGAGAGTCTCTGAGATGATATCGGTGATCCCTTTGTTTGCTTGGAGTATTTAACAAAATGTCTATTAGTAGTACGAAAAGATTCAGTGCGGGATCTGTAAAAGGCCAAGCAGCGGCGAACATCAAGCGTGTGTAGAACACGTTCTATCGGGGTCGACGGCGATGGAAAGAAAGCCGGTAGAACAATATCCTGATTCAGGTGGAACGATGTGGCCACCTTGGGTAAAAAGGAGAAATACATCTGAAGGACAACTTTTTCCTCATGGAAGTTCAGAAATGGTGGGTCTATGCGTAGAGCACAAAGTTCGCTAGCTCTTCGTGCTGATGTAACCGCTACTAGAAAGGCAGTTTTCCATGACACCAGGCGTAAGTCTGCAGTTGCTAAAGGCTCGAACGGTGGTTTGGTAAGTGCTTGGAGTACTACAGAAAGACTCCACGTCGGCATGGCAGGGCAAATAGACGGATGTAAATTTTGTAGTCCTTTAATGAAGTGCCAAACCAGCGGTTGTGAGAAGACTGATAACCCGTGTATAGTGCCATGATAATGGGATATAGTGGCTGCATAAACTTTGATGGATGACGGTTTAAGTCCCTCATGATGCAAATGTAAAAGAAATTGTAAGATATTGGTGACTGAAGCCTTTGCAGGGGAGAACGAATGGCACTCCGCAAAAGAGGAGAATCTTCTCCATTTAGCTGTATAGGAACGACGAGTTGACGGTCTTAATGCAGATTTGATAATCGCCTGAATTTCTCTGTCTGTAGGCATCGGTATCGTGATATTCGCTGTCGAATTCGAAGTTGGGGCTGCATATACCGTGTGTTGAGTGAGGTCACTCGTAGCGTGAGGTGTCCCCAGTACCAACTCAGTGACGTGAATCAGGTGATTTGCCATGCCGTCAGCTTCAGAGAGAATATATCCGGATGGCGGATCGCTCCTCCTTGTTGTGTTAACAAGTGCGGGAGAGTTGGTAGATGAAGGAACGTTCTTCTGGACAGCAGCAAGAGAGTGGTAAACCATGGTTGTCTTGGCCACCATGGAGTCACTAGTATCCCCGTGGCCCTGTCCTGGGCTATTTTTGTTACCACTCTCATCAGAAGTGGGATTGGAGGAAACGCATAAAAAGTCATGTTGCTCCAAGGGACCATGAGAGCATCTCCCATTGATCCCGGCCCGACACCCGCTCTGGAACAGTAAAGGGCACACAGGCTGTTCTGTCACGTGGCGAACAGGTCCACATCCAGATAACCCCACAAGTGGAAGAGTTCCTCACAAAGTTGTTTGTCCACCTCCCATTCGTGGGTTGTCGACATCTGTCTGCTTAATGTATCTGCTTCGACGTTGTCAGTTCCAGCCAAGTGAACTGCCATAAGCGTGATGTTCCTCGGTATGCACCAGTCCCAAATGTCCATCGATAGGCGTGCTAAGGCTGGAGATTTTGTGCCCCCCTGCTTGTTGATGTAGAAAACTGCCACTATATTGTCTGATGAAATTTGGACAATTTGACGGAATAACACAGTCTCGAAAGCCTTGAGGGCGTTGAAAATCACCAGAAGTTCCAGGAAGTAGATGAGTTTCCTTGCCGCTCGTCAGTTCCAAGTACCTTGGACCCGAAGTCCCGAACATGCTGCACCCCATCCCAGGAGGGATGCGTCGGTGTACAGAGTCGTCGTTGGCTGAGGTGGTCGAAACGGGGCGCCGATCGACAGGTTGTCTGTGATGGTCCACCACGTTAAAGTGTGAAGGACTGCAGATGGGATCCGAATCTGCTTGGTGGCAGGATCTTGTTGCGGTTAAAAGGCAGTGTTGAAGAACAGTTGAATGGGTCGCATACATAGCCTGGCATATGGGACAATGGCAATAGCAGCAGCCATATGCCCCAGTAGTCTCTGAACGGACAAGGCTGGAACCGTTCCGTGTAGTCGAATCTGATGAATATGGCTGCATAAAGCATTCTGAAGTTCCGGTGGGAGGAAAGCTTTTTCCCGTGTTGAGTTGAGTCGTGCCCCGATGAAATCGATGACCTGCATGGGAATAAGGGTCGATTTGTCACGGTTAATGAGAGGCCGAGAGCATCGAGCAAAGCGCAGGTCATTTGTATATCAGACAAGAGAGCTTGTTCGGATTGCGAGACGATCAGCCAGTTGTCCAAGTATGGGTAAACCTGTACTCCGTGAGTCCGCAAGTGTGCGCATACTGGTGCCATACACTTTGTAAAGACTCGAGGGGCTGTGGTCAAGCCAAAGGGTAGGAAGTTAAACTCGAACAGGTCGGATCCGACAGTAAAACGTAGAAAG
The DNA here is from genome assembly GCF_004798865.1 of Varanus komodoensis. Taxonomy (NCBI): domain Eukaryota; kingdom Metazoa; phylum Chordata; class Lepidosauria; order Squamata; family Varanidae; genus Varanus; species Varanus komodoensis. The sequence goes on from NW_025335438.1 coordinate 4,134,349, forward strand.
CGTCTGTGTGAAGGATGTATGGAAATATGAAAGTAAGCATCCTTCAAATCCAGTGAGGTGAACCAATCCTCTCTTTTCAATAATGGAAGAATGTTCTGTAAAGTGGTCATCCGGAACTTCCTTGGTTTGATGTACTTGTTAAGAGTTTGTAAGTCCAGGATCGGATGGAGACCACTGTCCCTTTTTGGGACCGTAAAATATCTGGAATAGAATCCATGCAATCCTTCCGAGCAGGACAATTTTCGAATCGCTCCCTTGAGAAGTAGCTGTGAGACTTCATCACGTAGCACCGATGAAGAAGGTGTGAAGCGAATTGGGCTCGAAGGAGGGATAACATTGAATTCTATCCTATATCTGAACGAAATGATAGATAATACCCACCTATCAGATGTAATGGACTCCCAAATGGGGAGTTGGCCCTGGAGTCGGTCCCCAAAAGGGAGAAGGGAAGGTGGTGCTGGAATAGAGAGGATGGTTCGCGCAAGCCATCAACGTGGGCGTTTATCGGTATCAAATCACCTATGGCCTTGGGAAAAACACTGTTGTGCTTGCTGCCTCCGACGCTGCCGTTGTTGGTATTGTTGGGTTCAAGGCTAGTTTTGCTGGTGAGGATAATATGGTTGATTCCGGTAGGACGACTGGGGCCACTGCCACTTACGTTTTTGCGGGAGCTCCATGCGGCATGCAGTTAGGTGTGATTCATGAATCGCCTTTAATTTTCGGTCAGTCTTCTGGTGGAACAGACCGGTACCATCAAAAGGCATTCCTCGATTCTGCGCTTCATCTCATTGGGGAAATTACAATTGCGCAGCCACGCATGTCGGCGTAGCGAGATGGCGCTGACGAGGGCCCTTGAATCGGTGTCTACATGGTGACGAGCGGTAGACAGCTGTTGTACCGCCACCTGTATCGCTTCCTTAATAAAAACCCTGGCAAGGTCCACTTGGTGGTCCGGAAGGGAGGAAGCGACGTTATCCAGTTTCTGCATGATAAAGTACTGGTAACGTGCCACTGTCGCTTCGTAGGTCGATATGCGCACACCGAGTCCAGAGGCCGCATAGACTCGGCTTGCAAGCATATTGATTTTCCTCCCTTCCTTGTCCCGAGGAGCGGTATGCCCCCTGGACTCCCTGCCCTGGGAGGATTCAACCACAGGAGAGTTCGGTTTTGGGTGACGGAACAGGAAGGGAATGTCATCATCCTGAACTCTATACATAGCCTCACATCTGCGGGAGGTCGCTTGTGGTTGGGCCAGTTGGTCCCAGGGTTGGACCATAGCCTGGCGCAGTGTAGCTATAAGCGGCAGAGCTATGGATGCGGACTGCTCTCCTCGAATGACATAATAGAAGCGATCTGTCGAAGGGCCTGGCTGTTGATGGGCTTCGATTTCAAGTGAACGAACCAAGTGGGACATGAGCTCTGTGAACGAGACATGAAGTTCGTCGGGTGAAGCAGGCCCTTGATATGCGACAGCCACATCAGGGGATGTGGAGTCGACCTCCGAGTCCTCGGAGTCTTCCACGTAGTGCGGCCGGTCGTCGTTTGAGGAGGAGGAGGTTTCAGGGGAGGCTGGGCGCCTCGTCTCCGTACGCCTGGAGGTGGATGGCACATCCCTCAGGACTGACGGTAATCTATGCTCACAAGGGAAATAGGGATATGGCTGGTACCCACCCCAACCAGGGGGAGCACCATATCCCGGAATCAACCAACTTTCATCTCGACGCTCGGATGAACGGCTGTGACCTCTGGGAGGTAATGGTGAGGCCACATGAGATTCAGTTGGTGGCATGGGTGTTGGTGAGCATTCCCTCAGCGGGGAGTCTCTGATTTCGCCATCAGAGATGGACTCCCGAAGTGGCTCCTCCTGTTGCTGGGAAGGCACACTTTCAGGCCGAGCAGTTGGCCTGGGGGATCCCAGTGGTGTCACCTGCATAATGAGTTGCAGGGCTGGTCCCGAGGGGGTCGGTACAGTGGCGGCCGTCGGTACCGAGAAGCCCGATGAACCTGAGCCTCATTGTTTTGGGTGGTCAGGTTTCTTGCTCTTGCGAGCGGGCTTATCCACCTTTTCCTTCCTCAACTTCTTATGGGTGGAAGTTTTATCCAGACTGGTATGCTTGCGCTTCTCCTGTTTCTTAGTCGGGGGAGAAGGCAGCGACTGAGCCCCCATAGAAGTGGTGCCCTCGTCCAAAGGACGCTGAGGAGGGTTGGCAGAGGTCGAGGAAGGATGCTTCGCCGGAGCGCTCATGGTGGAGGAGGAGTGCTGAGGAGGCGCGGACAAAGAGGAAGCAGGCCGTAGGAGCAGTTGGTCGGACTGCATTAATGCCTGATCCCATAGGAGCTGAGATGATTCTCCCTATTTTTCCGCGCCTGCTTGGTAAACCCCAAGCAATGACCGCACTTGTCGGTCCTATGCCCCTCGCCGAGGCAGAGGAGGCATGGATCATGTGGATCGGCCGGCGACATTTTAGATCCACATTCAATACATTTGTGGAATGCCGCCCGCTGCACCATCGCGGAAAAATGTAGAAAAGAGGACAGTATAGAGGGTAAGATAATATTTTTGTTTTTTGTTTTATATAGAGAGAAAGAATTCAAGAAGAAAATGGACAGTATTGGGGAGAAGAACAAACTTGGAGCAAGAGAAGTTTAAACTTTTTGAGAAAAAAACAACGAAGAGGCACAGATCTATAGCGAGAGATGAACAGGCACGAGGCACAGCGAATGGCGGTCGCAAAGACTGAGCAAAATGGCAGACACTCCGCTCTATTTATACCACAAAGGGGAGGGGAGTGGAGTTTTCCCGCCAAAAACCGTTAGCTTTCTAATCTTCCGGCCTAGGCACTGTGCAGGCACAGCAACCCATATGTGTGATGCACAGAGGCCACGACGAGTTTGCTCCTCAAGGTCCTGAGAGGTGACAAGGGGAGTAAGTGGCGGTCATTAGCTCAAGGAAAATGCAGTGGTGGGCCAGACAGACCCTGGAAATAGATATAATAGATCCCAGCCCTCACCTCTGTCTGTACTTAGGTTCTTGTAAAAAAAGTTACTTTTTTTAGTCTCAACCACCATGGAAATAATTTAATAGGCATGACCTCCCCTAGCAGCCATGACATGTGAGTGCTCCATGACATTCTCCTGAAATGCAAAATGTGTCCAGTAACCCAGCAGGGTTGGTGATCATTGTCTCTGTTCCGCTCTCAATGGCAGCCACTGTCCATGGTCCCAAAGAGAAATGAGAATTACCTCATTCTTACCTGGAGGAATTGATCTTGCATGCATGCAAAGCATAGTCTCTACCACTGGCTGATGTTCTCATTCAAGATTTGATCTGATGCCTCTTAGTGTCATTAATGATGCTTGTTAATAGTAAGCAGAAATGCTTGTTTCTGGAAGAAGCTTTGCTGAGCTGTCTCATTCTAGAAAAGAGCAATTCTGCTTATTCACATTGCTCTAGAAGTGCTAAACTGTCATTGCATAAGTAATGGAGGTTTTTGTGCAGTGGGAATGCTGGGACATAAAAGAATTCATACAAGTGTAACAACTCATTGGATCACTTCATATGTAGTCAGATAGATATTAGAAAGTGTTGGAAGGATGAACTCAGAAATAATATTAGGCATAAACCATCAATTATTTCATTTTCTGAAGTTCCATCCAGTAATGAAAGTTCTACACTTTGAAGCTTTTGCAGTCATTTTGGTTTTCATCTTTACATTTGTCTTTTCATGGCTAGGAGTTTCAAGAATTACAATGCAATGGTTTAATTTAAATATTGTCTTGCCTTTGATGCTGCAATCTAATTTGGATTCAAGCAGTAGTTGAAAGCAGAAGCTATCATATCCAAAGAGAAAGCGAATAAGGAAATGCGAATTGTATAGTAACTTAGGGATTTTTTTTCAAAAATTCCGCAGAGCTTTGCCATCATTTGGAGTTTGCCTTGCTGCATTTTATTGCTCATGATCAGATCCTGCTATTCTTTAAGACAGTTATGAATTTAGCCAATAACTAAAGTATAACATTCTGAAAAATAGATAATAAGACATTCAGAAAAACATTCTTTCAAGCTATTACAAGTAGCACCAATGTTGTCAAAGCATTTAAGAACCCTGCAGTAGAGGTAGATTATTTTGAAATATTGCTTGCATTTCTGTGCCAAGTCCATTTGCAAAGTGTGCCTGACAGAAGGATGAAGATCATTAGATTTCTGCTCCATGGCCCATGGAAATACTTCAGTGTTTCCTGAATATGCCACCTATTCTATACACATACATCCCACACATTAATGTCCTAGTGGCATATTTACTCAAGATTTGTAATGCTAGTAGAGGTATAGCAAACCATTAATCAAAGGTGTCTTTCACGCTTAAACGAAGGCAGATCTGTCTGAAGCTTTAATCTGTCCAAGTTTCACCTACACACCGTATTTTTTTCTCTTCCAAACTTTCTGGAGGAGAAAGAAGTGCTCTTCCACACACACAAACACATTTCTAGTACATATGATCCATTCCATCTCTCTCTAACATTTACATGCTTTGACAAAATGATAGACATCTGACACATCCAGGACTAGCCCTCCTATGGAGCAAGATGCATTATCTGTATCAGGTGAAACAGGAGAAGCAGTGAATTGTGCTGCCCCCAGGGGGTTCTGCTGTTGCTGCCACCATTTCCTCACCACTTTCAGCAAGTGTTCTGGAAAGTTCCACCAGCTGCTCCTCCCACCATAGTATGTGCCAGAACAAGAGAGTAGGCAACTCGGTTTTCCAAAGCAGCTCCCTGCCCTGTGTTTGCCTTGTTATACAGATACCCACACAGCTACTCCTTCTGGCCACATGTGTCTCAGTGTGATGAGCTAAATAGGCATGTGGCAATGATAGCAAAGGTAAGAGTATGTGTGAGATGGAAGAAGGGGTGGAGTTGTGTAATGTGGTGGCAGAAGGAAGGGGTGTGATGTGACAGTACATTTTCTGCTTCACTTCAGGCTGAGAGAGAGCTTGTTCTGGGTCTGGACACATCAATTTATACCTAATCCCACTTCCAATACTTTTCAGTATTCTCAACACGTATGATATATGGAATCATACAATATTCACTTTCATTAGAAGACACCACACTAAAGATGACTGAGTGGTGGGTGACTGAATTTATTTAAATCAAAGCACGTACTGGTATAACATAGTTCATGGGTGAACCAAGGACATCATCCCAGCCTACATCTTGTTCTGAAGAAGATTTGGAAACCAAGAAGCCCCCCTCCATTAATCTGACTCCTCCTTTGCTAGACCACAAAACATGGTTCTAAGTAACTCCTTAGATGCAAAGGAGATGCTCTCCATTTACCATCCCACTCCACAGGAGCCAATGATTAAGAAAATATCAGGCTATCTTCTCTTAGGAAACAACCCATTTCTCTGAGGGGACAAAGATAGTACCAGCTCCAGAGTTGTTTGCTTCTATATAAGACTTCAGAAAGCCTTTGATTATAACTGAGTCATTAGCTCTCTCTGAGTGAATTTCAGTTACTTTGAAGTATCCTGGAGTCTGAAAGACCTGAGCTGGCCCACTCTTGCCTTGTTATTCAGCAAATCTGACCTGATCCAACAGGACCATATAAATCCCAATCTGATTTGATATGACTGGATTTGACAGACTTGCCTTGAATCTGTCTTCTTAAATGTAAACTTGTCCCACCAGTTTGGGCATTTCTAAGTACCTTAAAGTCCTGGATTGTGCAATTCCCAAGCATAAAGAGAGTGCCTTCCAGAATCCTCTGTGAGTTCACAGAAGTTTATGGAACCCAATCTGAGTTTACACAAGAAGCTTTCTCTGTAGAAATCCATTCAGGAAGTCGGACTCATGCATTGCATATGAAATCCTCATGAACCAAGCCACCTCAAATGGCTCTCATATGTTTACAGGCAGCTTGAAGGAATGTTTAATGTCTTATTGGGTTTGAGCCAGTGGCATCATTCTGCTGATGGACTTGCTTCCATGAGCAGATCTGGGATGGGGAAATTCCTCCTACAGCCCCCAGTGCAACACAGATCAGCTCTGAAAAACTCTGGAGTACAGTTTCAGGGAATGTAGAGAACTGGAGTAGGTAAGAAAGAGGAAGAGAGTCAGGTTACACTGGCAGACTTCTGTTTGCAGAATAGCAGATTTAGGAACACAAGAAGAGCCATGCTGGATCAGCTTCTTTACTGTGATTCATACAAGAAGAGAATGACTGGAAATTTTATGAATGTTTAATGAAGACCCTGAATATTTATGTGGGGCTTTGAATAGATAACAGCAGGATAAGTTGTTGCTCTGCAAAAGACTGAATTATTCATTTGTGAAGAAATACTAAAAATATAAGAGCCATGCTGGATTGGACAAAGGTCCATCTAATTATAGCATTCTGTTTATGGAGTCGCCAACCAACTGATGACCAGAAACTGATAAGTAAGACATGAGTGCAACAGCACAATCTGATCCATGTTCTTCAGAAATCATGGACATAAGCATACTGCCCCTGAAATTGGAAGTGGACTAGAGCTAGCAAGAAAAGTAGCCTTTGCTAGCTTTCTCTTCTATGAATTTGCCCAATTACCTTTTAAAGTAAACCAAATTGGAGGCCATCACTACATTTTAGAAGAGTGAATTGCATAGTTTAACTTCCTTTTTTCTGACCTGAATCTTCCATCAAAATTTCTTCCTGTACACTTTTTCCACAGCATACATAATCTTGTGCACCTCTGTTTGGTCTCCAGTTATTTGACTTTTTTCTAAGCTAAATAACTACAGCTGTTGTAACTTTTTGTAAATTTCTGCTGCATCCTCCCAGCCTTGCTATGCACCCCAACACCCACAAGTGAAACCTGCAACTTTTCCCTAGTGTTGCATATAGACAAAGCAGCTCTTCTCAATTGGTCTATTGCAGCCCTGGGCTGAGTTCCTCACTTTCCCCTTCCAAGTGTACTTGCATGTCTGCACCACTTCCCAGCTACTTCAGCCCACACAGTCTTTTTTTTTTTTAATGAAAATAAACAATTATTCCTTCCTTCTTTCACCATGTATTTTCATTCTGTCTCTGTTTCTGAAACTAAAGAGGAAGATAGACACATCACTCATCCGATGGGAATAAAGCAAGCAATGACAAGTCTGTTATTAGAAAGCTGAGGGCAGTAGAAAGCAAAGGCTAGAAGCAGCAATGTCTGCAGCCACTTTTGCCAGGGGACTCTACAGTGTTTCCATATCAACCATGGTGAAAGGATGACCTCAGGTTTAGATGACCACGAAGCTGCAGTGAAGCGCAGAAAAATAAGAAGAGACCATTAATTCTGAATTTCAGAAAACTAATCCTACCATACAGGAACTTCAGAACTGGGTCCAGATGACAGAACAGATCCACAATGGTAAGATTTCACCATGGCTTCTCATGTCATGCAAACCTACCCAAATTCTACCAGATCATAACTGTCTTCATGTTTATGGACTTGCTCAAAGAACTCAAAAAGATTGGTGAGACAGTACTTACCTTTATGGAAATCATGCTGACCTGTTTCAGCAGGACTTGGCCTTATATATACTTGCTGATGTTATGCTTAGTAATGCTTTCAATACTTTTCTCATAGAAACATAGAAACAGAGTGAGTCAGAAGGGGTCTCCCGGGCCATCTAGTCTGACCTCCGGCACCAGCCGGCTCCGCTCACGGCCACCATGTGGACGTCCAGCCTATCCTTGAACACCCTCACTGATGGGGCCTCAATGACCTCTTGTGGAAGCCCATTCCACACCCTCGGGGTCCTGACTGTCAGGAAGTGCTTCCTGGCATCCAAATGGAACCTTGGCTCCCTGAGCTTTGCTCTGTTGCAGCACGTCCTGCCTTCCTCTGCAGAGGAGGTCTCTATCCATCTCCATGTGACATCCCCTCACATACCTGTATGTCGCCAACAGATCCCATCTGAGTCTCCTCTTCTCCAGGCTGAAGAGACCCAGTTCTCTCAGTCTCGCCTCATACCCCATCCCCTGCAAACCGGCCACCAACCATGTGGCCCTACGCTGCACTGACTCGAGCCTGGCTATATCCTTTCTGTAATGAGGGGCCCAAAACTGAACACAATACTCCAATACTCTGCGGGCGCACCAGAGTCAAGTAGAGTGGTAGTAATACCTCTCTTGATCTAGAAGCCACACTTCTGGCTATGCAACCAAGGGTGGCGTTCACCCTCTTGACCACCGCATCACACTGCTGACCCATGTTTAGCCTGCAGTCAACCAGTACCCTGAGGTCCCTTTCACAAGTGCTGCTCTCCAGCCACTTGTCACCTAACCTGTACTTATGACACCTATTCCTATGCCCCAAGTGCAAGACCTTGCATTTATCCACATTGAACGCCATCCTGTTGTCTCCTGCCCACTTCCATAGTCTGTCCAGATCCTTTTGGATCTGGAGTACCTGCTCCTCAGTTGTGGCCACCGCTCCAGTTTTAGTATAGGCTGCGAATTTGATCAGCAGACTGTTCACCCCTTCTTCCATGTCATTAATGAAAAGATTAAACAGGATCGGCCCCAGAACAGAGCCCTGGGGGACCCCGCTTGTTATTGGCCGCCATCCCGATGATTCCCTGCTAATGGTTACCTTCTGCTTTCGGTCAGTCAACCATGCCCTAATCCACCGGACAGTGCTTTGGTGTATCCCAAAACTCCTCAGTTTCTCCACCAGGATATCATGGGGCACTTTGTCAAAGGCCTTGCTGAAATCCAGGTATTCCACATCCACTGCATCCCCTCCATCTAGCTATCTCGAAACCTTGTCATAGAATTCCACAAGGTTTGTCTGGCAGGACCTGTTTTTGCGGAAGTCGTGTTGTGTGGCTGAACTGCTGAATCTTAGGGAAGAGGAAGGATCCCCCCTTTTTCTTTCTTTCTTTCTTTCTTTCTTTCTTTCTTTCTTTCTTTCTTTTTCTCCTCCTTCGACCTACTTTATAATTTTGCCCTGCTTTAATCAGTGCTTTGAGTCATTCCTGGCCATGTCGACGATTATATATCCTGGGGAACACACGGGCGCTGCTATTGGCGTGGTCACGGGCAATGGTCGTTACAACAATAGGGGCTTAACGTGTCCACGTAGAAGAAGGATGGACAGATGGCTGACACCTGTCCCTCCTTCTGGTCCTGCCCCCAACCAGAGGGTGCCAGGTAGCCTTGTCAATCACCCCTCGGGTCTGACGGTGCTGCTGATCAATGCCAGGTCGGTCAATAATAAATCTTCCCTCATCCATGACTTGATTGTGGATGAGGGGGCCGACCTGGCTTGCATAACGGAGTCCTGGGCGGGAGAGGGAGGGGATGTTGCCCTCTCCCAATTGTGCCCGCCCGGGTATCTGGTTCAACACTGTTCACGCCCAGAAGGGAGGGGAGGGGGAGTCGCGTTGGTTTATAGAGCCTCCATCTCTCTCACGGGTCTTCCGGTCCCTTTGAGACCAGGGCTGGAGTGCCTCTACTTGGTGTTGGGTGAACGAGACAGATTGGGGATTCTATTGGTGTACCGTGCACCTTTCTGCCCAGCAGTCTCCCTATCTGAGCTGACAGAGACCGTCTCAGACCTGGTGTTGAGGACCCCCAGGATGTTGGTCCTGGGGGACTTCAATCTCCATGCCAAGTCTGGACTGACCGGGGCAGCTCAGGACTTCATGGCCTCTATGACGGCCATGGGCCTGTCTCAACATGTCATCGGCCCGACCCATGAACGTGGACACACCCTGGACCTGGTATTCACGACGGGGCAGGAAGAGGATGACCTGAGGGTGAAGAACTTATGTTTGACTCCCCTGTCATGGTCAGATCACCTCCTGGTGAGGTTTGTGCTCAAGAGTGGTCTCTCCCTCTATAAGAGTGCAGACCCGATTGTATGGGCCCGCCCCCGGAGCCGGATGGATCCGGATGGATTCCTGGGGGCCCTGGGGGAGTTTCCGGCTGACAAGACTGGTGCTCCTGTCGAGGCTCTGGTAGAACTGTGGAACGGAGAGATGACCAGGGCTGTGGACACGATCTCTCCCAAGCGTCCTCTCCCACCGGGCAGAGTCCGCTCTTCCCCTTGGTATACACCTGAATTGCGGGCGATGAAGCGAGTTGGGAGACGGCTAGAGCGTAGGTGGAGGAAATCACAGGATGAATCTGACCGAACACACTTGAGAGCCCACTATCGGGCCTATGCTGTGGCGGTGAAGGCGGTGAAAAAGAAGTTTTTTTCTGCTTCCATTGCCTCCTCACAATGCCGTCCGGCGGAGCTTTTTCGAGTGGTGCAAGGCCTGGTTCGCCCGGGTCCTAAGGAAGATCCGATGCCACCCTCAAAGGCCCGCTGTGATGACTTTGCCAGGCATTTCAGGGAGAAAATCGCTCAGATTCGTCACGAGCTGGACTCCACTAATGAATCGGAGGTCTCTGAGGAGTCACCAATGCTACCGTCTGGTCCAAAATTATTGGAAGAATTTCAATTATTGCGGCCCGATGATGTGGACAAGGTGCTTGGACGAGTACGTCCCACCACTTGCCTATTGGATCCTTGCCCGTCTTGGTTAATAAATAACTCCAAGCACGGGATTGGGACCTGGATCTTGGAAGTGGTTAACGCTTCTCTGAGGGAGGGTCGTATTATCGCCTCCTTAAAGGAGGCGATAATACGACCGGTCCTGAAGAAAGCGTCACTGGATCCAGAGATGGCCACTAACTATAGACCTGTGGCCAACATCCCGTTTCTGGGCAAGGTGTTGGAGCGAGTGGTGGCGGGACAACTCCAAGCACTCTTGGATGAAACTGATTATCTGGATCCTTTTCAATCCGGCTTCAGACCCGGGTACAGTACTGAATCTGCCTTGGTCGCCCTGTACGATGACCTGTGCAGGGAGAAGGACAGGGGGAGTACATCCCTGTTGGTTCTTCTGGACCTCTCGGCGGCTTTCGATACCATTGACCATGGTATCCTTCTGGATAGACTTGCGGGATTGGGGATTGGAGGCACTGCTCTGCAGTGGTTCCGCTCCTATCTCAACGGTCGATTCCAGAAGGTAGTGCTGGGGGACCATGTCTCTACATCATGGCAGCTATGCCATGGAGTACCACAGGGCTCCATTCTATCCCCTCTGCTATTTAACATCTATATGAAACCGCTGGGAGAGGTCATCAGGAGGTGTGGGCTGCGGAATCATCAATACACTGATGATACCCAGCTTTACCTCTTGTTTTCCACTAATCCAGGTGAGGCAGTGGCTGTGCTGAACCGGTGCTTGGCCGAGGTAAGGGAATGGATGAGGGCAAATAAACTGAAACTCAACCCAGACAAGACGGAGGTCCTGTTGGTTGGCGGATCGGGTTTCGGAGAGGGTGGATTTGACCTGGTCCTGAATGGTGCAACACTCCCTCTTAGGGATAAGGTCCGCAGCTTAGGTGTACTCCTCGACCCGGAGCTTTCTTTGGAAGCTCAGGTGACAGCGGTAGCGAGGAATGCCTTCCTTCAGCTTCGGCTGATTAATCAGCTGCGCCCCTACCTGGAGTACGACTGCCTGGCGACGGTGACACACGCGCTGGTGACTTCCCGCCTAGACTTCTGTAACGCGCTTTACGTGGGGCTTCCCCTGAAGACAGTCCGAACACTTCAATTGGTGCAAAATAGAGCTGCCAGGTTGCTGACGGGGACGGGGCGTTATGCTCACGACTCCAGTCCTCCGTCAGCTTCACTGGCTGCCCATTGAAGCCCGGGCTCAATTCAAGGTGTTGATTATGACCTATAAAGCCCTAAACGGCTTGGGTCCTGGCTACCTGAACGAGCGCTTACGTCCGTATATGCCCGACTGCCCTTTGAGATCTGCGGGAGAGTCCCTTCTCCGGGAACCCTCCATGAAAGAAATTAGGAGAGTAAGTACTCGGAGGAGGGCTTTCTCTGCGGTGGCACCCAACCTATGGAATTCACTCCCCAAAGAGGTCCACCTGGCACCGTCGTTACTGGTTTTTCGGCGCCAGGTAAAGACCTTTTTATTTAAACATCATTTTAATTGTTAAAACTTATGATCTGGCCAGGGCAACTTCTTCTTCCTTCTCTTTCTCATCCTATATTTTTATTTACTTAATTTATACTGATAATTTTAATCTTATATTTGTAAATCAATGTATTTTTTGTATTTTGTAATTAATGGTAATTTATTATGTGCTATTGTATTTCATTGTATTTTATCGTGTTGTAAGCCGCCCCGAGGTTTCGGCAAGGGGCGGCATAGAAATGCTATAATAATAATAATAATAATAATAATAATAATAATAATAATAATAATAATAAAAATAAAAAGCCCAAGAGGCCAGAGCCAAAAGCCAGAACAGACATTATACTTTCAATACTTTTATTCAGAACATACATTACCTGTAATACCCTGGAAACCCTGGTTCCTTTAAAAAAATAGTGATACACTGGCCATTCCAGTTGCTCTTACTTTTTTAATACTACTGCCATTCAATGCTCCAACTGCCTTTCTAACTGGTTTTTTCCTTCTGATATGTTTAAAAGAATTTTTTATTGTTGGCCTTGATGTTGTTAGTCATATGCTCCTCAAAATGCAGTTTTGCTTCTCTTAGTAGCACATCTCTTTCGGGAATTCACCCATTTATCACTATAGTTGTATGCATTTGCTGTGAAAGTGCTTGGGGCTTTGTGTGTATCCATGAAAATGTGCACAAAGCCTTAAAGAGGCTTAAGGAGTGACTGCTTCTGGCATCTCCTACAGATATGGGAAGAAACCTATCCTGAGAAGGTCAATGAAAATGCAGAAAAAGATGAGGAGGCTGCTGTGCCGCTCTCAGTCCCCTATGGGAGTTTCCCCCTCACAGAGAAGTTTTCAGGAAGTCCCATCATGATGAAGTTATGTTACCTGTGTCAGTCCCCCTGGTAGAATTACAGCTATATCACATATTCATATATTGAACCTATGGAATTACATAGGCAGCAAAGGATGTTTGCTATCATGTGATTATTGTCTGCCTGCTTTACTTTGGCTCTCTACCAAGCTTGCTCTCCACTTTATAAATCTTTAGATTTATTCTGAGAAGTCCCTCTTTCTATATCAAAATATTTCATGGGTTGTTTTTGTTTGCGATAATGAAATATTTTCAATTTAAAGAAGCTCCTGCTTCCACCTGAATAGTCTGTACAGGCTTCCATCTTATGAACTCCCACGGGCCTGAGAACATGCCCTGATCTTCTGGGTCACCACACAATCTTCTGTTGCTAAGGCCTAAATCCACTCCTGAAGCGACTTACTCATCCGTCAGCTGGCACTTATTGTTCAACATTTTGTTGGCATTACCAAACCCCATCTAACAACTGTACACTTTCACCTTTGATTCATTCAACAAATAAATGTCTTGCCTATGTGGCAGCAGAAGAGGCTGTGTTTGGGTTATGCACCACATGTTTCTCTGGAAGAGTGATCTACTTTATATGTGATCTAGTCACCTCCAAGGAGGCACTTTGGGCCACTGAGACATACTCTTGCTGCTTCAATAGGATAACTCAGGTGTATGTTATTATACTTCATATACCATTTGATCTAGCTAGCTCAGTCTTTGACACTGATGTACTTCAGGTGCGTCAGAGAAGACAAGACTCACTGGAGAAGACAATAATGTTGTATTTTAATTTTATTACTGTTGTATTTTAATTTTATATTTATATTTTAATTTATATTATAATTATTTTAATTGATTGATGTGAGCCGCCCCGAGGCTTCGGCGAATGGGGCGGCATAAAAATGTTTTAATAAATAAATAAATAAATAAATAATGCTAGGGAAACTTGAAGGCAGAAGAAGAGGGAGAGGAAGGGTGAAATATGAGATGGTTCAATTTTATAAAGGAAGGCACAGCCTTGCATTTACAAGAGCTGAGCAGGGCTGCCAAGAACAAGCATTTTGGAGGGCTTTCATCCCTAGAGTGACCGTAAGTTGGAGACAGTTTAATGGCATGTAGTAATAGCAATAACAACAGTTTAGTCCTCTGAAACCTGGTGCTCCACAGTTGTGTTGGACTACAACTCCTTTCAGCTCCATTTAGCATGGTCCTCTAGAAAAGCATGCAAGAACTCTTACACTGGATGGACAAATCTGTCATTTTCACTACCTCTCACATTCATTTAAAAAAATATCTCAGGTTCTTCCCTTTTCTATTCCTTTATGGAAAGATTTGTAGGTTTTGGTAAGTACTTATTAAAACAAAGAAACCAAATAACATTCACATCTATTCCCAGTCTTGGTTGCCTCTTGGACCCTCCTTGTGACTTTTAACTCACTCTGACATTATGGTATCTATGACTGTATAAAGAAAGAAAGCATGCTGGACATTTGGCAGATGCAGTATAGCTCACACAGAAAAAAATGAATATAGCATATATATTTCCACCATGCTCCAACATAATACTGCGTGTATAGTTTATGTAGGAGCATGGTACATGATAGAGTAACGACCTATATTTTCATAAGTCCCTCACAGGCAGTACTAGGCAATCATAATCACATAAGAAATTTTCTAAGTGTCATCAAGGGACCACCATGTCAGACAGCATGTCCAGGTATAGTCAGTCACCAACTCTATCCCTCACAGTACCAGTGCTGCTTGCTAGGAGAGAAAACTACAGTCAGTTCAGCCCAAGGTAACCATGATCCAGAATCTCATGGAAATGGGAGACAGATCACAGAATCATAGAATGGTAGAGTTGGAAGGAGTCAGAAGATCAATGGGTCCAACCCCCCTCCTCATGCAGGACACTGAGTTAAACCATCCCTCCCAGATGGCTGTCTAATAGCATCTTGTGATGGTCCAGAAGAACCAATAGTGTACCATCATGTACTCTATAGAGGCAAGACTTCCTGCTTCCTCTCAGTTTGGGAGGGATTATTGTCAGATATGTACCTCCATAGGACTGCAGCCTAAACAAACAATGCATGATGAGTGTATTCAAGGCAGAAATTGGATTTGAGGCAGGACTTCCAATTCATGATGGAAGATAATTTTGAATTGGTACAGGCCCTTTTAATTGCTTCTGCATAACAATCCATCAGCACTCTTCATTCATGCATTCACAGAACAGAGAATGCTATTTTACTAATGTCCTACTTGTGGGCTTTCCACAAGCACCTGCCATTATGCAAACAGAATACTGGACTAGATGGCCCCTTGGATGAACCCAGCATGGCTCTTCTGTCTGTATGTTCCTACGAATTATGTCCACTGCAGGATTCAGGGTAAACGTGAGCTAAATGCTGTGCTTGAAAGGAATACCCATTAGCGGTTAGGGAAGGTGGCTTTGTTGATCCAAGGTATCTGATGTTGGGGCCTTTTATGGTACCCATCAGAGAAAAGTATGTGAAAGGCATGCTGCAGCAATACTTCTTTCTGCAAAAGCACTTCGAAAACTGGGGACTAGGAAAGGATAGTTTAAAGGGAAGACGAGGTGGGGTTTTAAAAAAGTGTGTGTCCACTGGCCAGGTCTTCATCTCTGATTTAGGAAATAAGAAGCAAATACAGATTTCTGTACCCACACATTTATATGCATTTTCTATGTAATATTTAATATTTATTTAAATAATTTAAATTAATTAATACATAAAATTATTTAAATAAATGTTTATTTAAATATTAGGTAATATTTAATATTATTACATACTTACACACTAAAACTCAGACTTACAGGATATCCACACCAGACCTTCTGAAGCTACAACTAATGTGCAATTAGTTACAAGACAATTAATTAGCTAGTTCTAAAGAACAGCATTTCCACAAAGAAGAGGCCTCAGCTAAGCCTTTCCTTCTCCTTCTCTTCCATTTTGTTCCATGAGTGCCACTTTAGAGCAAAGCCTGCTCTTCCAGAGGTAGCTAAAACATTTTGCCTTTTTCAATTCCAGCCACTTACAAGTGCTGAGAGCAAGCCATGCATATAATGCGATAAAATATCTGAACTCTGCATTTAAATTCCAATCAGATAAGCTTCCAAATACATTCAAAATTTGTATTCTTTGTATGTTGGGTTAGTGGATGGCGAAGAGGTGAGTGTTTGAGATACAAATCCTAGTTAATTACTATGATTTGTCTAGCCGCCTTTTCAGATCTAAGAATCATGAAAGCTGTGGTCTTCATTATATTTGGAAGAACTTTCTTAGCAGATGTTTTTAAGTCATGGAAACTGAGATTTAGAATGATTACAGAGGTTGTGTTTTTTCTGTGGGTGGAAGGGACAGAAAACTCGTGCAGACTGGCAATACCAAGTGGCAGTGTGGGACCCAGTATTTTAAGGCTCTTGTGCCTTGCACCCTCAGTGCCTTGCACCCCCAGCGAACCTACTTTGGTTGCACTATTGTCACCTGCTGCTAATGCTTCTCATCCTCTGTCTAGTCATTGCGCCACCAGTCAGTTGCTCGATTGGAAGAGAGCTGTGGGCACATAAACAGTGCCATATCCTGTTCCTCCTCCTGAACACTAGCATTATCTGAGCCAGAGGCGGGTGAGTAGGCAACTTCAAGTGATGCTGAGGAGAACCAACTCTACCAGATTCTTGTCAGTGGGATGTGGGCCCTCAGCAGGTGGGCAACCATGCCTAACATTGATATTGACCCTGTAGAAGTCATCCATTATGACTTTGGTCCATCTAGACCAGTATTGCTGACACTGACTGGCAGCAATGGCTTCTCCAGGGTTTTGGGCAGGGTTTTCTAGCCCTACCTGGAGATGGTGGGGATTGAAATCAGAACCTTTTACATGCAGAACAGGTGCTTTGCCACTGCTCTAAATACTCTCAAGCCCCTCCTCCTGCTCTCTTTTTATTTTTTGCTTAATCTTTAAACTGGACTTAAACTGGACAGCTTATCAAACAGATGAAACTTTCAAACAGAGGACTGTTCTCTGGTATTTCTTCAAAGAAGAGGACTGTCCTTTGTGATGCAGAAAATGTGGCTACCTTAACACAGATTAATGTGGAAATAGAATGGGAAGAACTTATGAGTGAACATAGGCATATACAGATATAGACTGATTTGTCCAACCATACAGAAAACACTTGGTAAAGCTATGAATAAGAAAGTAACAGCATTACAGCAAATTAGACTTAAATATCAGTTCCAATTCCTGTGTAATGTGTGAGATGCTACTAAAATGACCAATCTTGCAACAAACATGTTTTGCAATTGATCTGGGAAGCCCTGAGCAAACATCTTAGATTAAGGGTATGTATTTGCACACTGCTATTTAAAATTGCTAATTCTATTAATTTGTTAACTCTCAATGTAAAACTGGTTATCAGTGACCTGAGGGCACCTTCTTTCCTCTTTCAGTAGAGTTATTATTCCCAAAGAATTAAGTCAACAGGAAACATTTTCATGTTTGGAAACTTGCCAAGTGTAATGTTTTGCAGCTACCCTTGGATCCCTGGCAGGTGGAGATCATAGGAAGACTGAAATTTTCCTTGATGACCTTCTTTGAATGCCGTCCAATAGACAACACATACCACTGCATGAATTGGAGGTTCCTTTAGATCTCTGTGTGATGTGAATTATGTCACCATGGAAAATACGCAGAAGATAGTAAGCAAATAAACAGATTTTTTTTAAGAGTGTAATGTAAGTGATTCTTTGTCAAAGAGGTCAAGTTCATATTACATGTTTGAATAATGATATGCCTTTTCTGGTTTAGCTCTGCATATGCAACCATGCTTGTAGTGCTGCACTGCTGAAATTCTGACAGACTCCCCATCTTTAACACCTGCATGGAAAACAAATACTAAATGGCCCCCTCCATTCTGGGAATTGCTATGCCTGTTGAATTTGGTTGATACAGATGGGTATCTTATTTCACTTCATTTTTTGATCAGATTACCCATGTTTGGAAAGTTCATATTCAGGTGAGAAAGAATGGGTTATTGAAAACATTTACATGTGGTAAAACTGTCATATTTGCTCAGCTCTACTCAGAAGGTATCTCTTATTGTTTCCCTCTATGCTGTGCTGTGTCTGCCCTCTGACTGGAAGATAATATTTCCAGAGCTGGGACACACACAAAGATCTGTCAAGTGACTTCCTTTGTAGTTGGATCACTCTGTTGCCTCTTTGTCTATTAGTGAGTGTATGTCTCATTGGACTCAAATTAGCTTAGCTACCTATGCCATGTCAGGATGTTAGAGAAAAGTGCAGCAGATTTAGATCAGTTCAGATTTCTGTGGCTTTTGGATTTCACAGTGGACTGGCTTTTTCTAAGTCATGTGTTTTTATGGTCTCCATGGTCTTGTGGAACACTTCCTTACCTTGCAGGGGATTTGCAGAGCAATTGTGCCCTAATGTTAATGTGCACTTTTGTAAATGCAAAATGCACTGATTTGCATATCTGCTAATGCAAATAGAATTACATTCTGGTTAAAAAGAATCTGATTCCATCAATGAGCAGACAAAGGAAAAAATGATTCCTGAAGATGTGTGAATGGATTTAAGGAAATCTAATGGAATTATACTTCAATCACAATCTCAGCAGCCCTTGACTATTTAACAGCCAACTAGCAGTGCTCATAAATCGGGATAGCAGAGCTGCATACATAGCTAGGGATGCCCATACTTTGTTATACCCATTCTGTCTGCATTTGTGAATTGTCAGGCATGTTTTATTCCATTGATGGACAGAGATTGATGGACAGAGATTTTGCTCAAATGAATTAAAAAAAAATTCATTTGTGCAAATTCATACTTTCACAAATTCACATTCTGAAAATGCCGAATTGCACCAAACATGCATTTTTATTTTTAATTCAGTTCTGTATTTTTATGACTGCATTTGCAAAAAATATAGAAAGGTAAAAAAAAGTTCTGCAAGTCCACACAATTCGTGTGACTTAGGAAAAGCTGGTGCATTGTGGAATCTGCAGGACAGATTTAAACACACTTGAATGTGTTCTGGATTTCTCTGAAAAGTGTAAATAAAATGTTCAGTTCTGGCATCCTATATAATTTCTTGCTCCCCTGCACCATTAGTCAGTGCAGAATAAATTGCTTGAAACAAGCCAAAGTATAGGAATCTCCCTCTCTCTCTCTCTCTCTCTCTCTCTCTCTCTGTGTGTGTGTGTGTGTGTGTGTGTGTGTGTGTGTGTGTGTGGAGACTGGAGAGTTCAATCTGCTTTATGTATTCTCTGGGGCAAGAGAAAATAAGGGCAGGGTCCCACTGATTAAGCCCTTGACCCATGTAAGCCGCTGAACCTGGAGGCTTCTGAGCATCCAGAGCAGAGTGGGAGGAATGGCAAAGCTGATCTCCGCCCTCCCGCCCCTCCTGCTCTGCATTTCAGCTTGATGATCACTTTGGGCTATTTCGTTGAGCTTCTTTGGAAGCAAGAATGCCATCAGGATACCTCATCTTTTCCAGCCTTTTTGTTTCTGATCCGGGAATTTGAAGCGTCTTACGCCTCCCTAGATGCTGTCTCAAGAGCCATAGGATCGCTCTCTAAATATCTTTGCACCCTTCCCAACTTCTCTAATCCTGACAAGCAGTCCAAATGGGTCTTCCAGGGACCTCTAAGACAAACAAGGGAGGTGGAAGAATCTGTATTGGCTGGGAATTGGTCAGATTGCCTGGGCTCAGCTCCCCAGACTTCACTTTGCTGCAGACCAGAGCCTGAGTGCCTAGTGAGCATGACCAGCATTTGTGGCCTGCTTACCAAGAATCAAGCTGCACATGTGGCACAAACAGTGTCCCTCTACTGTGCCACGTATAGCAACTGCTTGTGCTGCTGCACCTGACATGGAAGATGCAGCCCATGCGATGACTGCCTAAGAAGCATTTCTCTTTCATGTCAGGGGCAGCAACACCGCTGCATCAGACACAGAAGAGGGGAGCTCACATCAAGCTTGCCAGGGACGGAGCCCAGATGACCATAAGCAGTGTTGCTCCTTTGCCCCAGGCCCAGCAGCCTTTGTGCAGCTGAACCTAACTAAGAAGAAGGTTGCCAGCTGCATAATCTTCATTCCATGAACTTCCGTGGACTTCCTCGCAGCTTGGCTCATTTTACAAGGCAGGGCTGGCCACCAGAGGAAGTCTGTGAATCTTAGAGGGACAGGTTCCACCCGAAACCTAAGTAAATCCATCATTTGATATGTGAAAGTAGGATTAATTTTTCTACCATGTTCAACTAGATCAGTTGACTTAATCATGACCTTTCCTGTTTATCATCAATAGGTTGGTGGACTCAAAAAGTGAACTTAATGTTTTGCAGTCAATAGCAGAGATAAATGGGATATGACAGTAAAGCAATGGTTTCATTTATCAGCACAGACTTGTATTTCCCCCAGGCTTTAAAAATGGGGACAAATAAAATCCAGCCACCACACCCTAAATATGGACAATACCATGGTATTCCTGAAATCACTAGCTTGGTGGTTATATCACCATATAAGTTTCAGGCTGCAGTCTGTATAAGTCAGGTACATTCAAAGTGTACTGTACTCCCTACAGGATACACAAACCTTTTATCATGTTGAATTCAACATGAATGTATCTGCATCTTTACTGAACTTTGCCAACAAAACATCTTGCTATCTGCCTGCTCGGTTTGGATGGTTAGAAAGAAGAAGAAAACAGGAATATAAGAACTGTTGAAAAACAAGCCAAACTACATGCAACAAAGAAAGCTGCTTATTCTTTCTCTCTTAACCCAACATTTATTTCCTTCCTGTTGTTTTCCCTGTGGATCGTTTTTCTAGTCTTGGATTTTAGATTTTAAGTTCCATGGGGAAATGCCCCGAATTATATTCTGCGAAGCACCATACAGTTGATGGTGTGTATGACAGGGGCCATGGCTGTGTGGTAGCCCACATGTCTTGCATGCAAACCCCCTCCCTGAAACCCTGGGGAGGGGCTGCCAGGGTTGGTGCCAGTCTAGATGTTCTGACAGTGTAAGGCATCTTGCTAAGTTTCAGCCGCGCACTGTAATACGTGGGGGTTGCAAACTGAACTGCCTATAACATACCCTAACATGTCTTAACCCAACTTTCTCTGAATGATTGTGCTGTCCAGTTAGTTGGTTTAACTACGGTGCTGTTAGATTTGTTTTTAAATATGATAGATATTTTATTGATGTTTTAAATTTTTTACTGTGCTATATTTTAAATACTGCTTCCCCACTAAAACGCCTCCTTTTGGGGTCATTTTTTTTTGACCCAGGCAAGGCAAAAATGCTACATATAAAAGGTTTTACTGAATATTTCCCCAGGAAGTTGATGTTTAAAGCAGCATAAGGATGGATTTCATTTTTCAGATAGTACAGGTAATTTAGGACTTAAGCTTTCCTGAGGCTAAGAATAACAATACCATCTGCAGAATGCTTGACTTTCACTGTGCATAATGATTGTTTGGCCTATAAACTTCAAATCAGCATCAAACAGCTTTCCTTCAATTTTAATTCTGTTTGCTGAAAACTTAACTCAGATTTTTGGCTTTCAAGCAATACTAAGATTAGTTGTAATTAACCTCCTTTTGTATTTTGTCTGGGGTATAAAAGTACCCCATAGAATTATTTGTGTGCAAATTTTGGGACATATTGTTCCCCAGCAATATTTTGGTTTATAGAAAGAAAACTCTAAAGGTAGGAAGCTGAAACTTGAGAACTTTTTTAATTACCTAGATTTTGACAATGTTCTAGAAAGACTAGATTTTAGATCCATTTATGTGTAAATCATACAATCTAGAATGTGGGCCTTGGGTGTGCCAGTTACTCCAACATGTGGGATATAGTTAATCTCTGATTCTGTAAAACACTCAGAGATGCTTTTTGATATGGCAAATTGTATAGAAATAGATTAGATGAGGTTGATGACTTGAATTCAGATTTAAAATGGAGCCCTTGGAAACAATAGAATATAAGTTATGCACAACTAACAAGTTTCATTTATTTCAGCACATCTGCTCCAACTACCTTTGGATCCAACCCATGAATAACAGTAGAGGAATTTTATGCCACTTTCATTTTCTGAATGCTAAATGCTAACATTCGAATAATTGAATGTTATTTTGATTATTCATTTCCAAGTTGTCCCTCATGTTATGTGTTTATACTTGCATGGGTGCTTTCAGTCATAACCCCATGGCATCCTGATTATCAAACTAGCAAAAAGTGCGCTAGATAGTGCAACTATTAGGTGGATCCACAATTGGCTGCAAAATTGGACTCAAAGAGTGCACATCAATGGCACCTTCTCAAACTGGGGAAACATGCCAAATGTGGTGCCGCACAGTTCTTTCCTGGGATCAGTATTCTTCAACATTTGTATTAATGATTTAGATGAGGAAGTACAAGGAAAGATAATTAAATTTGCAAATGACACAAAGCTGAGTGGAACAGCAATTACCCTGGAAGACAGAGATCAGATCTAGGGTGATCTCATTAGCTTAGGATGCTGGGCAGAGAGCAACAGAATGAAATTCCATAGGGACAGATGCCTCCACTTAGGAGAAAGATATCAAATTCACTGCTACAAGATGGGGAACACTTGGCTCAACAATACTGCAAATGAGAAAGTTCTTGGGGTTGTTGTAGATCACAAGTTAAATATGAGCCAACAATGTGATGCAGCTGCAAAAAGGGCAAATGCTATTTTGGCCTGCATTAACAGAAGCATCATTTACAAAACACATGAAGTAATAGTTACACTATACTAAGCACTAGACAGACTTCACCTGGAGTACTGTGGCCAGTTCTGGGCACGTAAGCTTTAAAAAGATGCAGAAAAGCTAGAAAGAGTACAGAGGAGGGCAACAAGGAACTGGAAGCAAAGCTGTATGAGGAAAGATTAAGAGAACTAGAATTAAGAGAATTCATGTTCAGACTCTACATCAAAAGCTGTCACAGAGAGGAAGGACAAGATCTCTCATTCATTCCAGAGTGCAGGATATGGAATAATGAACTTAAGTTTAAAGGAACCAGATTTAGACTAGACACCAGGAAGAATTTCCTGACTGTCAGAGCAGAACAATGGAACCTATTACCTGGGGAAGTTGTGGGCTCTGTCTCACTGGAGACATTCAAAAAGCATTTGGACAGTCATCTAAATGGGATGGTGTAATTAGTGCCCTGCAACAGCAGGGGATTGGATGTGATGGCCTTCTGGCCCCTTTCAACTCTACTATTTTATAATTCTATGATCCACATGAATGCCTTACCTTTTCAATACATTTTATGCTAAAGAAGTTACTGGTGGTTATATTCAGAACTGATAAGGCAAATCTGCATATCTAGTATATTGTTTCATATTGACTGTGCTACATTAATTCAAGTTTTTAAACTTTCCTTTTTATTCAGCAATTACATACCAGTTTGGTTATTTGCTCAGGTTGAAATGCTGTATACTGAAGTACTGCAAGAACCATTGCCTTGTCATATATGCTATTATCTGATTATCAGAACATGACTATCATTTATCTCTTGGTGCAGTACATTTCCTTTAATCACTTTTTCCCTGAAATACCATATATACATATCCAAATTAATTCTTGTCTGGGAACTGATCTTCAGATTCTACCATATAAT
Source organism: Varanus komodoensis (assembly GCF_004798865.1). NCBI lineage: Eukaryota > Metazoa > Chordata > Lepidosauria > Squamata > Varanidae > Varanus > Varanus komodoensis. The sequence continues at coordinate 4,157,928 of NW_025335438.1, forward strand.
TGCCAAAAATGGTTCTGCTCACAGTTGTTTTTCACTTTCTAATTAATTAGGGAAAGTCACAGAAAATACCAGCTTTGTGTGTGTGTGTGTGTGGGGGGGGGGTTAATAAATGAGTCTATTAATTTAGGAAGATTTAGCAATTATGCATTCTCTAATATTGATTTCCACTAAATCTTATCTTGAAATTAAATAGATTGATAATAAAATCCCCCACCCCTCAGTTCTACTACAATAGGTCTAATTAATACATTGGCTGACTGCTTTTCTGCAGCATTAAAGTCATTTAGGAATAAATGGTGCAATATGAAACAGCAAATTATAACTGAAGTTAAAGAAGGGGAAAGGAAACAGATGCAGGCTGGGAGTGACACTGAAGATATCTGAAGTTTTCCACAGGAATGTTTTGAGATGTATCAAAATAAGGTTGGGGGACTGGAGGCTGGCTTGAATGATTTTCAAGGAGTTTCCTGCCCCAGCCCTGGGAGTCTGTGGTTATAAAAATGGTTAATTAGGTCAATGATTCATCTAAGTAAGTTACCCTTAGACAAAATAGTCTGATTGAAGTAGTCCTTTAAACATTAATGGGCAATGTCCACTGTGAACCTTGCAACATTTCTTGTCTTCCTCTTCAACTGCCTTTTCAAGCCTTAGAAATGCTTCCACATAGCTATGTTAGAACAAAAGCAAACAGTTTTCCAATGCAGAACAAAAATAATTAGTCTAGCATGTGCTGTTTCACATTTTATATTCACTTAAATCACAGGGTCAGCATGACAACAGGAATACAATGAAGTCTGCTCCTGCTGCAACACATTTGCTTGGAAAAAAATAAGAAAATTAGCATCTGTGGCCATGAAAATGGACAGCTGGCCACGAAGGAGAAAATGTTGCTTCCCCCCACCTTTTTTTTAAGGAGAGCAAGCAAGCAAGCTGCACCAAGCATCATTAGCCTACCATTAGCGCGTTCCAGGCCTGTTTGCCCCTGCCTCTATCACTGCCTGTGCGTTCATTTGGGGCTCCCGTAGCTCCACCACTGACTAGAATGGGTTAAACAAACCAGGCAGGTTTAGTCTGGCGGATTCTTGTGTGCTGTGGAGAACCATAGCATGGTGGTTGCCAGCCCACAGAGAGTACCGATGGAGGCTTACCTCCCTTGCTCCTTCTGAAGGAATGTGCTAACTGAACCTGCGATAAAAACCATGGGAGCAAGTTCTGCCTCTGTGCATCTGTCATTGTCAGTCTGGGCTGGAACTGAATCTGAGAAGGAGGGTGAGAGCTCGTTTGGCTCTCGGAAGAAAATCCTGTGACACCATGGAATGCCTTAGATTTCTGACAGCGGGAAGAATTTGTGGAGTGTTAATGTTGTGGGCCCTCATCTCATGCTCAGTCTCTATGAATCAATAAGCACTTTAACACTGAAAGCCAGAAGTCTCTAGCAAAGTTTTGGGTTCCCTGAAATGTCACAGTACTCTCAAGTTGGATGCCCGCATGTAACAGTAGGTCAAATCCTTTAAGCTTTCATAAGGTGCAATCCCATGTATATGTAGACAGGAAAAATGCTACAGCATAGCTAGATGGTGAACTCTGGAACTTTTTTCTGGGAAATGTTAGGAGCTGCAGGACTTTTAGCACGTTCTGTTTTGTTCTATGTACTTAGCACAACTTTTTCATGCACTGGTTTAAAGAGGTGTCCAAGATGGATTTTAAATAAGTTATTTTCAACATATCTGATCATGTGTAACCTAAGGAGCTTAAGTATTAAAGATACCACATTGCAGTGCATCTGATGTCTCATTTTTAAAGGGAATGAGATTTGAACAAGAAAAAAGAGCAAGCTTTTTTCTTTTTAGTTTTCTTTTTAGTTTCTTTTTACATTGCTTGTGATTACAATGATTACAGTTTAACACATGTTCAAAATTGTTACTTTTTGAACATTTGAATGTTTAATTCTTCTTTGATGTTCAGATAGTTTTATTGTATTCTATTGTCTTGTTTTTTACATATTATTGTAAAGCACCCAGGCAGCTTGGGGTATGGGGTGGTATAGAAATGAAATGAAATTAAGAACAATAAATAAATAATTCTACAAGACAAAAGGTAACTAAATTGGACCATCGTTTGGTTTACCATAGTCTAGAAGAAGTTCCAAGTCAAGAGCAAAGGGCCCTTCAGTGGTGCAGTGGTGGTGATGGCTGGTTTTTGTTTTCTTTTTCCCTAAGGTGGGTAGTAGTGATAGGATCTTGGCTTCATCATGAAGAGATCAGGTGTAATGCTGAAACTGGATCCATTATAGCAAGTTTTATACACAGTTGCATCGGCACAGTGACTCATGGGATCAAGCCCTAAGGTTGACTTTAAGCAAAGCGTACTTACCTAGGAAACTTAATGGGGCCTCTTTCTGAGACAACGTCTATAAATCTGCGTGTTGCTATTTACAGCTGGTTTGATCTAGACTAAGAGTCCAGTCCTAATTCCCTGATGTTGTCTACCAGAGAAGATTTGGGTTTGATGAGGGTGCTGGTAGTAGCAGGGAGTCTCTTCTACTAGCAGACACTCTCTCCTGATAGTAGGAGAGAGTTTCTGTCACTGTATAGGGACCACTTGCACCCAAGGATAACCTTGTGGGAGAAGCTATCAGCAGTGGGTTTCCTAGTCTCCAGCAGTAGTAGTAGGGTCCTTAAACAATGTGTTCCAGTGGCTTGGGGGCAAGGCAGAGTGGGGTCTGAATTTATTCCTGTAACAGTTTCCATTGCATTAATCTCAAGGAGGTGTTTAAGCTGAAAAGATTTAATGGGCTGACAAGTCTGGAGAACTACTGACCACCTTATTCTCTAGTCAGTGCAAACTGGTGGGGCCTCAGACGTTATATAGATCTAGCTCATTGCTCCACTCAGATTGCTCTGGTCATTCTACTTAGAGTAGATCCACTGAAGTTAGTCATGACTAACTTGAATCCCAGCGTTCTCAATGAATTTTCTCCAAGAATGACTAATTTTAGATCCAACCAAGTAAAGCCTGGGCAAAGCTTAGTTTGTTAAAGAATATCTTCTAAACACATTGATCAAGAAAACAACCCTGGCATCTTCTAAGGAACCTCCTGCTCCCTAAAATTGATTTATTTTTCACTGGAAACAGTGTTGATTTCATCAGCATTTCAATTGAAAAGAAAATAGTATTTTTTAAAATGTCTTTTTACTCCCCAACCAAGACTTATCACTCCAGATATTGAATTCTATTTGTTATTTTTAAAGCTCCTGACTATTTTATCTGCCTGAAAGCTGAATGCAATTTAACTATATATAGCAAAAAGCATTCACTGCTTCTTAGGGTGCAATCAGTTACTTTGGATAAAGCAGCCATTATTCAAGTGAAGGAAATAATATTGTGTGCAGGTAAGAGGTCAGCTTACTTTGTGTTTATGTCTAAAGTTTCAAAAGAGAGAGAGGTTTCTAAAACTGCATGTTTCTTTCACTATTGCAAATCTTCACACAGGCCCTTGTCATTCAAAATGTGTATTATACTCTCTTGGGCGTTTCTATAAAGCTACAATACATTATCAGTGAAGGTTATTTCCCAAGTAACATGGCATTTAGGACACTTTTTCATCAATACACTGTATGTGAGGTTACCAAAAAGGGAAAAACATCATCTGAATGTCATGCTAAATGCTATTTATAGTGCTGACAATGTTGTACAGACTGGGAATGTAGCCTTTTGTTGTGGTACACAGGAAGCTGACATGCACTTCCCCTGGCAAGGCCAGGCTTCTTATGACTCAGATTCAGGTGCCAAAAAACAGAAAAAACCTATCACAAAGCAAACAATAAAGGCAGATACATTCTCCTGCTTCTGCAATATGCGACTGATCTCTTTGTTTCAGGGAGTTTGCTGCCTTTGGTTTAATTTGAATTGATACACAAAAGGGATCGTAGCTCTTTTGAAATGAGAAATTTCAGTTGCAGAAAACATGAAGTGATACTGAAGAGAGTGTGACAGAACATTTGCAGAGTGCATTTCCTTTTTTCATGAATAAGCTCAGGGACATTCAAAGCCAGCCAGCCAGCTATGGGTCTGCTCACTCTTTATATTTTGCTCTGACATCTAAATACATTGCTTCCTGCAGTCTTTGCTTTTAGATCCACTACCTTCCACCATTCAAACTTAGTTTATACAAACAAATCACTTGGGAATCTGAATGTGATGTTAGTAGCGCAGAAGTGGAGAATCATTTCCATCCCAAGGGCTGGATCACACCAGGGAAACCTCCTTCGTGCAGGGCAGACATAAGTTAGCTGCAGGCATGGCCAAGCCGCTCTTCTCTCAACACCACTCATGCACAACACATATCCACACATCTAGGGATGTCTGAGTCTATCAGGTTCAGCTTCTTTCAGTTCCTCATTTTTCCAAACTCAAGGTTGATTCATCATTGGATGTTGCTCTGTACCATCATGTTGTTGCTGACTTATTTATGTATTGAATTTGCTTGAGAGCCACCCATTAGCATCACGGTCTCTGGGTGGCCATTGCAATAAAAATAGCAATAAAATAACATTAGATAAAATAATACAGTTTAAATATCATAATAAAATAAAACAAGATAAAATCACAGTATACCTAGTTAAATAAACATAAATATAGGAAAAACACAAATTAATATATTTAAAACAGTGCAGTTAGTCTGAAAGGTCTAAGTAGTACCATAGGTGTGCCAAAAAACAAAGGTTTTTTCCCAGGCACCTGAAACTCAACAAACTAGGCAGAATCTCAGAAGGTAGAGCATTATATAATTGGGGTGCCACCATGGAAAAGACCCTTGTCCTTGCAGTGTTCCCCTTAACCTTCTTGGGAAGAGCGACTTGTAGGAGGGAGAATTCCAGAAAATTTGCAAAATCAGAAGAATACTTCCTTGCATGCAAACCCAAATGACTTCAGGACAAATGATCTTTCATGCATGGGGGTGGGCAAAGACAAATGTAAATATCACCTACCCCTAGCACAGTAGTTGAAACCTTTGGCCCTAGGTAAGGTCAGCATTGAATAGCTCAAAACTAGGCAAGTCCAAATTGACATGTAAACAGAATTAATTTCTGCCCATTCCTACACACATCCTGTCTGGATCAGCTGGGCAGGGGAGTATGATTACTAAGGTTGGGCTGTCTAGATTTTCCATCCCAGCTCCATGTGATGGGCATGAAAATTCCCTTTCTGCACTATTAACTGATTTTGATGGCTGACCTGAAAGGAGGGCTGGTAATTGCATCCCTTGCTGTACAGTATGAAAAAGAGTTCCTTTTGTATTTGCATAGCAGGGAAAAGCTATTCTCTCTCATCAGCTGCTGATCAGAGATAGCGGATTTCCCCTTTTGCCTGGTCACAAAGGTTCTGTTTATCCCAAAGCAGCATAGAAAGCTTCGATCCCTCTCTTCATGGGCATTGGAAGGGCAGTTCTGCCAAAATTATATTGAAATTCACATCCCCAGATTGCTATGTAGTTATATGTTCAATTAGACTTGTTCTGAGGTGGTATCATGAGCTTGTTGCAATGTACTTTAGGCATGAGCATATTAGGACAACTAATATGCCTAACAGGAATGCAAAACATAAAAATCCTGGTAGTGAGGGAAGGGAATAGGCAGCTTTTCACAGGGATCTTCATGTGACAGTGCTGAAGCCAGCACGTAGTCCTGAGCCCCTTGTGGGTTCTCTCTGTGATGCGGGAACAGTAGCGATCAAAGCTGATCTGCTTCACTTCTGGATTAAGAGCCTAAGGAACCCTGGCTTCTGCTCATAGCTGTGTGTAGCTATGGCAAGGAAAGAAGGATGGACAGACAGACAGATGGATGGACCCACTGAAGCAGCTGCTTTGTGCAGCCCTCAGTCATTTTCATAGTCTAGCACTTATAATACTAGAGCTGTGTAGAGATTTTGTAAAAGCCTTAATAAGAAAGCACAAATAGACCGAACCTTTTGTATACACATTTAATTTGGAATTAATGGAACAGTTACTGTCTCTTATATTAATAATTAAATATGCAGATATGTTTATTGGTGCTGAACATAACAGCCCTATAAACACTAACTGTAAAATCTAAAGCTGCTAAATTTAATCGCGTATCATTTTACTTAGGGCTTAACTTCTAATATAAGGGATATTGCTAACAGACATCATGTTGCATCAAATTTTAATGGCTTTACATTCTGATCTGGCAAATTCTGTGTGAGGAGATAGCCAAAAGCCTTCCAAATCTTCCTTTTTCTATACAGACATGTGCTGCTGTTTGCAGGACTGATTGGCTGTTACTTCAAGGCCATTGAAACTAAACATAGTACAACTAAACAACTATAGACTTCTTTCTATAGTTGAAGTCATCATATAGTCAATCAGACTTGTACATATGATGGTATAACTGACAGAAAGGACACTAATTGAGAGTGAGAAGATTGCACATAAATCATGTTGTTATTATTACACAGTATTTAGATCCTACCATTTTTCTTCCATGTGAGGAATCCAAGCCAGCTTATATGATCCTCTTCCTTTCCATTTTATCTACACAACAGACCTGTGAAGTAGGTTAAACTGAGAGTGAGTGACTGGCCTAAAGTCATCCAGTAGGTTCCATGGCCAACTGGAGCCTAGAATCAGGATATCCAAGGTTCCCAGTCCAGCATGCTAATCATGATGTCTCTTGTCACACAGCCAAATGTACTTATTCTATTTATTAATTACACGTTTGAACTATCCAATAAGCATTGTCCTTCGAGTAGATTACAAACACTTACAAAGACTAACATGCCATGCAAACAGTTCAAAATATGAAATATTATTCAAATATTTAAAGAGAATAAAATTAAACACGAAACACAGCAACAAAAAGCGCAGGAATGAATAGCAAATCTAGAACTAGGTCTCTGACATGCCTAGGCAAAGAGAAAGGTTCCGAAAAGATAGCAACCTGCAAAAACACTGAGGGAGTTATTCTTTCAGAGAAGTGCCACAATTGAAGAGGTCATCTCTCCCACAGTCAACCACCTATCTTTCTTCAGTGGGGGACCACAAAGGTTGGCCCCGAAGATGGTATATATGAGAACAGATGTTCCTTTAGATACTCTGGTGCCAAGCTGTTTAGGACTTTGATGACCGACACCAACATCATATTTGTCTTCAGGACGATATTTCTGATTCAAGGAAAAAGCCTGGGTTATGTTTTGGTCTTCCTAAAGACCCCTGAGGGTTGGTGTGTTGGAATGGGAATTGGGAGATCCAGATTCTACGCGTAGTCCTCATTCAACCATGGAATAGAACTGGGTGACTATTGGCTAGTCACTGGTTCTCAGCTTAACCTATCTCACAGGACTGTTGTAAGGATAACATGGAAAGGAACAGGAAGACATTCTTGTAAGCTGTCTTTTTGCTGGCACAGAACGGCAGAATAGAAATATAATAAATAAAAAAGGTGCAAAGGAACCATACTTATAGGCAACTGCAATTGGAAGGCATGTTTATGGCTGGGCAGCACTAATTTGAGAAAAGAACCTGGGGATGGCCAGGGCGGGAAGATAACGGTGAAGATTCCATATCAATCATACACGTCCTACTCTTTATGAACTTACTGCAAGCACAGCAAGAATGGTACATAATTACAATTTATGCGTCCTGTTTGTGCACATGTCTGGGCACTGAGGGCCAAAAGAGACATCGTGGTAATAAATAGAACTGCAGTTGCATAGTTAGTGATTTACCAAGTTATAGTAGCTATGGGGGTGAGAAAGCTTCCTTTGCCTCTGCTGTAGCCCTAATCTGCTGCTGGTTCCCTCCACACTCACACCAATGACTGCTTTTTGCTGAACAAAATGCCATCATGCAAGTGCCAGCTGAATTATTATATTGTCACAGTTCTGTATTTACCAGAAATGCAATTACAAGGAAACATTATTGTATAAATACCGTACACCAGGGCACCCTTGCCAAATCATTTGTAATAATGGACTGGGGGGGATTATGACCACCAATTTTTAATTTCTACTTGTTTTCCTCCTTCATCTACAGTTTACAAAAATCATGGTAAATAGGATGCTCATTTTTTGTTTGTTTTAAAACTTCTGATGAGCTTCAGTGCAGTGATTCATACCCTGTAATTGCCATGCAGCATAAAAGGTCAATTTGCTGTGCAGAATCTTCAGAGCTGGCTAAAAGGAAAGTAGTAAATGTTAATATGCTGTCAATACCCATCTACTCTGTAGAGAGCAAAGCTTGCCTTTTAAAATGATTCTATTTTTAAAAGGAGGCTGATGACCCAGGAGCTGAGCCCATTTGAACTGGAAGTCCATGAAGCAGGAAAAAAGTGTAGTGAGTCTGTCTGTCTGTCTGTCTGTCTGTCTGTCTTCGGTTCCTTTGCTTCTACTCTGCTTTTAACAACACCAAAAAGTGTAGGATACTTACCAAGAAAACATAAGAACTCTATTCCTGTACATCAAGGTAGAATCAGAAATGGGAAATACTACACAGTTTCTCCTTTCTCTGTAATGCCAGTTTCCCCAACTTTTTGCATCATGAACACACTTGGAATTTTGAGAGATTGTTGCAGCTGCTCCCATGAAAGTCCTAACATGGCTAGTCACCATGGAAGTCCCACAGTACACATGGCCAGTCATAGGACACACATTCCTTGAAGACAAGCTGGTAAGGCTAAAAGAACATCAGCACACCCACGAATCTAAGTGCAAAGCAGAGGCGGGGTCTGAGCTCTAGAACACAAAAAAAAAAAAAAACCTCCTTTGAACTCAAATAAGTATGCTGCTGGAAGGCAGATCTTTGTTTTATAGTATGACAGCTTCCCTAATAAGAAGAATGAAATACTAAGAAATTAAAATACTGCTTTATTAATAGAGAAAAGAAAAATTGGGAGGGCCAGGTAGTCTAGGGAGTGCCAAGAGAGGTATCTGTGGGTATATTTGTGCACATAGGTATCATATTGGAGATCCCTGCCCATGTGAATCCTGTTTTAGGAAAAGCATTCTGTATGAAGCAAACCTTACCATTATCTCCAGAAGCCATGAGGTTTTGTTGGGGAGCAAACTGAGCTAGGGAGCAACCACAAATCACACCTCTCCATGTGTCATTATTATTTCACCCTCTGCACTTAGAGGATTACAGGTAAGCTATGCAGGGCAAGTGTACAGGTGATGACGAAAGACTTTGCAGAGGCAGCTCAGGCCTTAGTTCTTACTCAAGGGTTGTGTAACACCAGGGACAGCCCTTATGTAGAGCCAAAACAAATTTTGACAGCAAAAGTACAGACATCATCATCGTGTTAAGGCTGCACTCTTATGTATATGTTGTAAGCAAGAATATTGCTGGAATCAATGGAGCTACTGGATAGATAGAAATGTTATAATAATAATAATAAAAAAATAGATGGGTATGCACAACACCTAAAGATCTGATATAGGTCAGTATTCAGTGCTGTCTCAACACTATCATAACTAAGCAGGACAAAAATCAGTGCTTTCCCCAGCAGATTCTAATAATGTGGCCATAGTGTTGATTTACTAGTGTGTCTTTAGTATGAGCTCTATCACAGCACTGGATACTGTTCTTAAATCCATTGTTTGCGTATATGTACAACTATGCTATGTGTTCACACATGGAACTGAACTATCCTGTTCAGCAAGAAGGTGTGCCATTTGGGAAAATGATTTTCCCTTGATTTCTAAGGCTGGAACATGGGATAGCTAACAACTGTGTGAGCAGATGGCAGAACCAAACCATTCCCTTCCAGGTGGAGAAGAGGTGCAGCAACGTTGGCATCCTGGCAAACTACAGACTGTCCCTTCTTGGCATCTCCCATTTCTTAACTCATAGTTAACTGTCTGCTCATTTTTAGTCAGAGCTGTTTCAGGGATGACCTACTTTATGATAATTTCTCATAAAAGAGCAAACCCTGTCCTGAAATCTTCTTCTGTCTATCCCAGATGGTTTAATATCAGAACATGGTAGAGGCCTTGGGGAGCATATATGACCCAGAAAATCTCCTAATCAAGCAGGCAATGAAGCACATCACATTTCTGTGTGCCTTTCCTCCTTGGAAAGTTGTGCGGGCGGTGGGGAGGGGTGACTGCATTTGTAAGACTGATTTGGGACTGCACAGCCTGACGAAAGGTTAGGCAAATCTTTTAAGACACAAGCCATCAAATATAAGGGTACATCTTAATCCTTTTCCTATCTCCAATGGTAATTTTGGAGTGTTCTTGACCTGTGTATTTGCATTCTCCTACAACAACAAGCACCCAAACACCTCATTTGAATATATCTAATGTCATGAGCTTTTTTCCTGCATCTTAAATGCAAAGCTCACCTTGTTTATGTTTAACTTGCTTCTCAGGCCTATGCATTTTTAAAATCCCTGAGCTTTCTCAACAAGTGAATGTCTGTCCATTGATTAGTTGGATGAGAATTAGCAAAATAAAATCCAGGGAGACCAATGCGTGAAGTAGCAGAAGAATTCGACAATGTCATTCAAGCATGAAAATATTTAGGCTATTTTCACACACAGGTTTACACATGATTTCTGCCCAGTATGAAAGGTAAGAACAATTGTTGGAGCGCATGTGGGCTATAATTTTAAGTTGTTTAAATTGCTTAAGTTGCATTTGTATCCTGTCTTGGTGTGATGGCCTTTTCATAAATAAGTCAGTATAGAACTGTTAATAATATATAAGCAAATTATATACACAACCCAAGTCAGTTAATAGGAATGTGCAACTCCCTTGGTGCAACTCTTATGGGCTGCAGCATGGGTTAGAGGAGAAGGGGATTTCCCTCTCCATTTAGTGGTATTGCGATGGCAGCATGTGTGGGAATGGTGCCGTTGCCTACATCCTGCATGTAGGATTGTTGTGCAGGGTGATATCAGTGGGGTATCCATCCACTAAGCAGGGATGTACTTAATAGTGCAGCCTGGCAGACTGAAAAGCAAGGACAGAAATCCTCTTCCTGCTCACCATCATGCCACTGCCACCTTCAGTCTTAGCTCTGCGTTCCACCCTTTGGAGATAGCCGGCCCATCTGCTTCCTACAGTATAGATGATGTCTTCCCATCCAGATACACACAGCAGATCTTCATTGAAGCACCTGCATCCAGATTGCAGATTAGCAGTCAGCTAATCTATGCATTGATCTTGGTTTCAACATGGATCTCTCATCTGCTCTATGGGGCTCAAGTTGGATAACTTCAGCCAACAGGGATGAAGGTCATATCCCCTTGCTTGAGCTTCTGTTTGACTTGCTCCTATGCATATATTCAGCCTGTTCACATCAGCTCTGAAAGTGGGAAGGGAGTGCATACAGTGTTTCAATGTCCCCAACCTGTCCCATCCCAGCCTGTCCCATCCCATCAGTCTTCTCATGTTGATAGAGCAGAGTTCCCAGTCAAACAGAAACCTCTATTCATGTGTGAATGTTTGGGCTGTCCACACCCACACCCCTTCTCCACATTTAGTCCTCTTAGGAACAGGTCAAATGCTTGCACAGGTGGAGCTGGCGCCAACACGAGGAAGAGTGGAGCAGCTGCCTTCAGAGGCAAACACTGCAGAGTGCCAAATGGCCAGAGCTATGTGCATCATGTAACCTCCTCATCCCCTAACCTGGCTGCCTTCAGGTGCAGTGGGAATGCTGTCCTGATGCCTGTGATGAAATAAGATGCTGAAGTCTGATTCGCTTCTGAACACAGGGATGGGAAGAGCGGTACCATTTTGTCCTTTGCCTTAGGCAGCAACGTATCTTGGGTCAGCCCTGTGCACGGAGTCTGTGTGGCAATTTTACTTGCTTCAGTGTTTGCTTTTGCCTTCGAGAAGTGTCCAATCCTCTTCAAAACAAAATCTAGTTTGAATGGCTTGCCCTGGCATTGTAAATGCCACCTTTCATCACCCAAGGCTACACTCAAATAGAATATTCACCATGCAAAACTGACATTTAATTTGACATTTTAAAAGTAACATGAGAACTAGGGTTTAATAATTCTACCCCACTCCACCCCATATATATATATTCTCAATCACACAGCTTTTAGAAAGATTTTACAAAACACAACCTTAGGTCATTATGCAATTAATACATAATACACTTGCCTGGGAGTTAATAGTGCTTGTTTCTTGTGCTTGAAGAAGAGCAGTATGAAAAGTTCTGGTGCAAAATCTGAAACCAGGAAAATGGACTGCAGCTCATTATTGATATTTACATTAAAGTGCATTAGATGGATATCAGAATTGGCAATTATTTTAAATAAATAAATGCATACCTTGCATTTCAGAGGAAGAAGTTGGCTAACAACAATTTGATCATTTATGCTTAATTACAAAAAAACAAAAACAAAACACCCACCCCAGGAATGCTAGTTTATACTCCATCAAAATAACCACCAAAAAGGAGGAGCATCTAACAAACCAGCTCACATTTGCAGGGGACATAATGAAACAATGAGCAAAACAAAAATTTCCAGGTAACAGGAGGTCACATCTCTGGTCCAGCTAGTTCAATATTGACTTTGGTGATCGGCAGTGTCTCCAGGATTTCAGACAGGATGTTTTTTTAGCCCGACCAGAAGATGCAAGGGACTGAATGCACAACTTTCTTTGTGTAAAGATCCTCTACTCCTGGAGCATATTTTTCAATTTATAGAACACCACTATTAAACCAGCTGCACTGGATCCTGAATAATTTTGGAATCCAACTCAAAGTGCTTCATTTGGCCTTTCAAGCCCTAAACATCTTGGGAACTGGACTTGAAAAGACTATCTTTTCTTTTATGAGTTTAGCACAAGGGCAGGCAAGCTGCAAGCCTGCTGACCCAATCCAGCCTATGGAGGGTTAAACACCCTCTATGGGTCCTTCCTCCTGCCTTCCCCAAGTCCTAGCTACTTCCTGAGCTTGCACACCATAGGGAGAGGAATCTGAAGGTGGGATGCCGAAGCTATCTCTAACTGGAGATATTAAAGCTATAATAAAGAGATCCCCTTTACATAATGCAGCCTCTGTGGAAGGTGGGATGATGCAAAGGGGAATCTCTTTGTTTTTTCCAGAGACTGGAGATAAGCTTGGGATTTCCCTGTACTGGTCCGCCAGGGTTTTCAGGAGCTAGCTGCTGCAACCCTGGTGGATCCCCTTGCCGTGCTGCATGTGCCTTGAACAGGAAGCAAGCAGTGCAAAAAGGAGCATTTGACTTGGCTGAGACTCAAAGGAGTTGGCAGAGTCAGACTCTTACCTCCTACCTTGATGCCGTTCCATTTGGGGTGCAAGCAGAGAGTCCTTTGGACGAATCAAGGTGGAATATAAGTTGAATAAATAGATACAATCAATAAATAAGCAGAGAAGGAAGTTACTGCCCAGCTAGGTTGGCACTAGGAGCCAGCTTTCTGTGCAGAAGGGCATGGAGCTTGGTGCCTCCCTCAGCACAAAAAAGTCGGTGCTACAGCACTGATGCCATTACGTGGCTCCTTTGACATCATATAGTGCTGAGCTTGGTTGGCATGGCAGCAAACCAAAGGAATGAGGATTTTCCTATGCAGACAGGGCACACCTTTGGCATGGCAGGCAAGCATTGTGCCAGGTGGATCCAGGAATAGAACCCTGCTCCCAGCTTTAGAAGCACCCATCCAAGGCACCCATCATTGCTTAGAGCATGAAGATGCATATTTTTTTTTTTGTGGGGGCCAAAGGTCCTCTCTCTCTCTCTCTCTCTCTCTCTCTCTCTGTGTGTGTGTGCGCGCGCGTTCATGTGTGATGGTAGTAAATGCAACCACAAACTAGAGTTTGAACATTTTCTTACAAATGTGATTTCATTCACATTTGGGATTGCAAGTGGTGTTATGTTTGCTCACCTTTTGAACTAAACTGAAATTCCCCTACTTCTGAGAGCCTTGCATAGTTTGGACTTCAGATCTTTCAGTCAAAGCTGAAGGAACAACATGGAAATCTTCTTTTCTGATGCTCAGGTTTAGAGATTAAGTTTTAATGATTCTGGTCATTGCAGTTTCACTGTTTTTTATTTTCCAATCTTAAATTGGAAGATGCTCCAATTTAAGGTGCCTCCCTAAGTTCAAGATTTTTTTTCCAAATCCTAAATTTTATTTGTTTTGAATGCTAATTCTTTTTTGAAGTTCACATGAAGATTTGTAGATATTTTCATGTGTATTTCTTCAAATATATGCATTTTATGCAATTGTGCCTAAGAAATTATATTTTGAAAGAATGCATTTTGCATGCACATTTCCCTAGCATGCACATTTCTGTATGCACTTCCATTGCAAAATTTGGAGAATTACGATTTTTGAAGGATAATGACAATTTGGTTCAAAAGTGCAAAATAAGGTCAGTTCACATTAAACACACACGCACCATTTCTTCTCCATCACTCCTAGAAAAACACAGCAACACTGAAGATTCCATAATGCCAATCTGTGTTATGACTCCATGCATCTGTTTTAATGCTCTATGTATGGCACCAATCCTGTTTGAATGACCCACTGCTCTGGGGACTGGGACCTATCTGGCCATGCTGTCTCTCCATATTATCTGCGCTTTGAGATGGCTGCCTGTGTTTCTGCTGCTGGCTATTATTGTGCCCATCCATTGTCTGTGCTGCTTCCACTGCCACAGTCACTGTTCTGAAAGTGACACTGGTACACAGAATGCCAGTTTTCTTAAAACTGTTGTCAGTTTCTGAGCCACTGTCTGCTCTCTCTTTCATGCTGCTTTATTCTTTTCCACAGATAAACAAATAGCATTAATGTTTTGATGGGTATTGTCTGCCAGACGCTGACATCTAAAGCAACAACTACATGTTGTTATGCCAACTTCTCTTGCTTGTGATGAACTAACTTTATTAGTTTGGCATAATATGACCTTTAGGCCAATACAGATTCCTTCCAGTCCCCTCCCCTTGTGCAATTTGCTCTGCTTTGGGGACTTCCTGTGTACCAGGGCTCAACCCCAACATCTGCTTTCCATATAAGACCTTGAAGCTGTAAGGTATCCACTTAGAAAAGAGGAAAGTGCTCTTCAGAGGTGGCACAGAGCACATTTGCTTTGCTACTATCTAGAAACATTTCTCATACATGAGGCAAGTGGCAGGGAGGGGAAGGAAGGGAAACGCCTTCTAGATATTTTCAAACAGACTTTATTTTTGGCAACCCATCTCTGCTACTCTGCTTTATTCCTTTAGTGAGTTGCGCTGAGCATCATCCCAAAGAGAAGGGATTTCTACTCCTAAGACATGGAAAGAAGCCAGAAGCAATAGCGTACTCTCTTGGAACACTTTTGGAGAGCTACATCAAATCAACCAGATGGCACAATAGAAAACTAATGGCTTATGAATGCCTCACAATTAAAAGCTCAGTATTGCTACTTAGGATTTCTGGCACTTTTTTTTTTTTTTTGCAGTTGGTTGGACGGCCGGGTTAGTGTTATTGCTCACTCCTAGGATTCATGGCTCAGCCCCATGTGAACTACAGCTCTTCTAGTCCTGTCCTGATGCTTCTTCACTTTTTGGCATGTCTTAGATACATGTCACTCTGCATACTATTGGCTGAAGTTTGGTCAATTTGATGCAGTACACCCACTGCGTGGTGTCAGCTGTTCCAGGATGGCAGCTGTTCTAGAGACTCGTCTCTTGGTTCTTCCATTCCTTAGCAACATATAGGAAAGCTAATTCACTGGAGAGGCTGCAGCATCTTTAAGAACTTGAAAGGCAATATCACAGAGCCTGGTCTTGATAAAGCCACTGTTACTCATTGCTGACTTCAAGTTATTGCTCTAAGAATTAATTTGGTACAGTTCCATCTGTTTCCTCTAGATGATGATGATGATGATTAACATTGCATAAATAGATGAATATGGTGCCATCTGTCAAGATGAAAGTGAAGCACGGTTATTTTGTAAGCAAATGTTGCTCTGCCTTAGATTCTTTAAGCAGAATCAAGACCTGGAAAACATGCTTTAAACTGGAGACAACAGTGGGTCAGAAATTTGTGCTACTGTGGGTGGGCTACTGTGGCTCTGTCAGACCATTGCCAGCTCTCTGGAAAGCTATTGGCTGTTACAATATTGCCTGGTGGAGATGACATGACAGTCTACCATGGGTAAGTAGTCCTAGTGGGTTGTCTGGACCTGACATGGTTTCAATGATCGCCCATTTTTCTTTAGTAAGTCCTGCTAAGAACCCATGGCTTGCTCTAGGATGATTCATACCCATATGGGGCTTGCTGTGTCACCTGCATCTAAGCAAGGTGATTTCATCGCGCATTGTTGAAAAGTGTGCCTGCATTGCTCAGCGAGAGTGAAAACACGTGCTACTCTTCCTTGAAGTAATCTCTCTTCCCATACTCTGCCTAGTAATAGGCTGCAAGTTTAGACTGCTGTATCCTCTGTCTTGCATGGGCCTTCTCCTCCCTGCTCCTTGTCTCACTTGTTAGCAAACTTTGTTTTTGCTTGTTTTCTCTTCCTTGTGAGCCAGACATGTGTCATCTCCACTGTGACCTTGCAGGAGCCCACAGTTATGCCAAATTTCATTTCATTTTCATTGCATCCTCTTTTCACACACCTACAGCAACTCTCTTGAGGGCTGTGAAGCTGCATTTCCTGAACAGCTGCAACAAATGGTAAAAAGGAGAAACAGCTATGACTATGATTAGCTCATGGTTGTGACGGAATAGGGGAGATAAGTCAATCATACCATGGTGACCCCTTCAATATGCATGGAAGGACCGAGGGGAAGGGGGGGCACAACCAAGCCAGACTGAACCTGAAGGGGGTGCAATGAACAATCAGAGCCATGGCTTATTTCAGGGTGGGTGCATGAGGAGCAAATGTGCTGAGCAGTTGGTTGATTTCATTGTTACAGAGTTTAATCAAGGCTCACAGCAAATATTCAATAGGTGGGTTTTGCATGGTTCTTGTGAAGTGGGAATAGTTTAGATGTAGCCACAGATGGGAGATACTGTTTGTCCCATGATGCCCATGTGCTTCTTGTGCAAAAACAACAGGCAGTGAAAGGAAGACAGAAAGGTAAGACCCTCAACATTTTGGGAGGTTTCCTTACAAGGAAGACACACACAAAAATCACCTTGGCTGTTCACACTTCTCTGTGGATGCCATGTGTCTGACATCAGCACTGAGGTCTTGTCAGTTCTCCATACAGTGGGCAATAGGACTTAAAATTACTTATCCCTGATCTTTATCAAAAGTAAATTTTGGATTACATTTCAAGATTATTACAGAAGAGAAACTCTGAAGGAATTTTCAGAGACACAAGCAAAGTTTGATAAGATCAGCAAGGCATTTAAGTTTGCCTTCTGCATAGCACTACTGCAAAACTGACTACCTCAGTCCAGAAATGTTGGCAAAGAATTTGTGACACAATGCACAGTGCTATGCAAGTACAATATGCACATTTATATGCAATTATGTCTTGCAGATTCTTATGAGATTAACTTCTAAATAAGAATGTATTGTGTATACACACACACACACACAAATATAATTACTGGTAACCTCATGTCAGGTTTTGAAATAAAGGGTGGAGATTAGGAAACAGATTCACTTGTCTTAAACATTCTGGCCAAATTTACGCCTTAAAAGACAACCACAAAATACTCAAAGGATTAGGGTTCATGAGTCAGAAGAGATGACAGCCTCTTCTAAGCAAGCCAGAAAGAACTGTTTTTCATGGGAGCTGTACAAACAGTGCTAGAATGTAGGAAAGGAAGTCTTATGCATGGTGATCTTTGAGATCCTTGTATAACATTTAATGATGTCACCTTTCTCTTGTACAAGTCCCTCTTTGAAACATCCCTTTTCTATGATGCCTTTGCTTAATGCATCTCTCCTCATTATTATTACAGTTACATAAAGCATGTGCAAATGACAGGCTAACACACATTCAACCTACATTTAAGTTCTCATGGCCATTAGAGTGAATGCATATCAGACATAGGTCATTTACATCATGAACACAGTCAACCCTTGCTTCAGTAGTCTTCATTTCAGCCCCAAGATATTAACATATCTGTTCATGTGGTGTAGTATTTTCAACTCTAACAGGAGAAGAAAGCTATCAAGAGCCACTAGCCCTGATGACTCTATGGTACTACCAGTATCAGAAGCAGAATGCCTATGTACACCAGTTACTGGAGAACTTGGGCAGCAGGGTATCATTGTATTCATATCCTGTTCATGGTATCCTGTGACAGCTGGTTGGCCACTGTGTGAAGAGAACAGTAGACTAGACCTTTGGTTTGATCCAGCATAGCTTTCTTATGTTCTTATGGTCGAAGGCTGTGTGCTACCTACCTGACTGGATATGGCACCAATTAAATCTAAGTCCTTTATGCAAAGCTCGTGCCCTATTTTTCTGAGAGCCACAACTCTAAACTGAGTCAAAGACTTTAATTCACATTGTTGTTATCAGTAAATTGCTCACTCTTTTCTCATTGTCAAGCAGGAATATGTTGCTTACCTACTTCAAGCTATGAAATCTTCTACTTATTTCTTTGGGTTCTAATAGTGAGTGATTGAATGACATAACTTCTTTGAGGCACGGTTCCTGTCTCTTGAACTCAATATAGAGACTTACCTAACCACAAATTAGGACCCTTCCAATCATCTTCTAGAGATAAGCAAGCCAAGGTACATGTTATGAAATGTTTAATGAAACAGAGTTAATAGTCATAAGACTCAGGTTTTATGCAACTAAGCATAGTTTAAGTTAATGGCAAACACTAAAGACTTTTATTTGTTCCTTATCTTTGTAAACAAAACCTATTGCATGGAGTTCCTTGCATTTATTAATTTATTGTCCAAAACATCCAATGTCTTATCTATTTAGTGTCTTTCTCCAGTCCTTTTTGAAAACCATTTGGAGTGCAACCTTAGACTTCCTGAATCAGACAGAAGTATTTGCCCAAAGAAAATGTGAAGTACAGGGCTGATGATACCACACAGAGAAGTGAACGTAAAAACTAATGAGGAGATGATTGTGAAATTATGGTGGGAGGCAAGGAACAAACTTAGGGATGTCCAGATGACAAAAGAGAAGAATATGACAGGAAAAACATCCATTTGAAGTTTTCCTTGCTCACATTCATTAAACCACAACTTGATGACAAGAGTCTGAGTGCAAATGGTCATAAATGGAGTGAAAACCATCAAGGGTATGATAAGGATGGTCTCTGTGTTAACCCCCAAATGGAAAAAGAATAATAACCAGCAAGACAGAGCTCAGAGAAAAACAGACAAAATGCCAGATATGAGAAAGGACAAATATTTTGGACGGTGGCATTGGTGCCAAATTGGGAAAAGGACAGTCAAACACCAATCAGTGATGGTGGCTGTTAGGAAATGAATGTGAGTACACTGCATGAACAAAAATAGGTATGCCAGTAAAAGAAACAATTTAACAAAGGTGTCATTTGTATGTGCACAAGTACAAAAGGATATAAAGATACTGAACAAAGCTAAGAGGGCACCAAAATCAGAGACAGCTAAATTCCAGATGTAGTCTGTGAAGGAATTCCTCTTAATACAGAAGAGAAGAGAGAAAAAGATGATTCTGGTCCCCAAAAGCCAAAACATTAGGATGAAGATCATGAAATGAGCAAGTGTATATTCTCTTAATAAACATGATAGAAAGCCCATTATAGGTTCATATTGAGTATGAATAGTATCCAAATATTCAGGTGTCCTGTGAAAAGGAGTGTTGCATTCAGTTCAGTCATACTGGAGTCACCACTTCTCAGATGTAGGCTTCTTCTGCACACCTGTTAGGTGGAGGAAGAAGTGAGTCCTCCTAAAGAAACAACCACCAACAGTTCAGAGTTGGAAATGAATGGAGAAAACTGGTACAGAATTGCAGGGAAGGTTTCAGTCCAGTGTTGCACAAGCAGATCTTCCCTTCGCTCTTTTCCCTGATCCAGCCCCTTGTGCACCCCCTATCTGCTCAAAGGGACCCCCAACCCTCTAGAACAAGTTTAGGAGACTGTGGAGGCCTATAGGAAGAAGGTAAATTTTTTCCTCCAAAATATTTGGCACACCCAAAGATGACAAACTTTGAATATGAATAATTTAAGCAAATGTTCTTCAGGATTTTACAAATTTTACAAGTGGGCCAGAATATAAAATGCATCAATTGTTGTTGTTGTTGTTCAGTCACAAAGTAATGCCTAACTCCTCGCGACCTATGCTGGACCACAGCATACCAGGCTTTCAGGTCCTCCACTGTCCCCTGGAGCCCACCCAATCCCATGCCCACCACACCGTGACTCCATCCAGCACCTCATCCTCTGCTGCCCCTTCTCCTTTTGCCTCAATTGTTCCCAGCATCAAGGTCTTTTCCAATGAGTGCTCCAATTAGTACCTGGCAACTACATGAGGAATTATTCCCTTTTATTTCATTACCCCCCCCATACACACACACAGGGATACTTAAAACATTTAGGGCACAATCTTGTGCAAGTTTCTTATCCTTTGTTTTAAAAAATGGTTTCTCTCATATCGAATGCAAATGTTTCAAAGGAAAAAAAACCTGTGGAATACATTTTAAGTACTAGTTTTTAGGAAGCCAGTGTACTGCATGAATATGTAAGGCAACATTCTTATCTTTGCATTTGAACCATTTGGCGAAAAAGGAGAACTTTTTTGGCAAAAAAGGAGAACTTACTTCCTGACAGCCATTTGGCAAAAAAGGAGAACTTTTTTTGGCAAAAAAGGAGAACTTACTTCCTGACAGCCTGATGAGTCCCCATAGCTCAACACAGAGAAGCAAGGATATCTTTCCCTCTTTAATTCCTAGTAAGGAAAAAGGAAGTGATCAGTGATGTCTGACATGTCACTTATCAATTACCTTCTGTAGGATGGCAGAAACTCTGCAATGGGATGGTTCTTAATCTTTCTCTTTCCATATCAACTGAATTGGCTCCCAAAGAGCCCAGGTATATGTGCTGCTGAATCTCTTTGCTTTGTATGGGTTTCTGGGCATTCTTCTATATGCACAGTCAGTCCATGGGGCCATGGGAAAGGCCTGATGCACCTCACAGGTACATAACATACGCTAGCATTATCCCACAGAAGACAGTGAACAGCACGTTGGGATGGGGCTCGGTATGGCACATAACCTGTTTTTCAAGAAAGTTGGTCCACCATGACTATCCCCCAAACCTCCCATTTACAGAGGCTATCGATCTGTGCTGCTACTCTCCAGGTTTCCCTGGAAAACCTCAGCAGTGATGAACCACTTGCTCAGTGCTGCCTGGTCCTTTTGTAGCCAGTTCTATCTCCATCTTCTTCTTATGAGTTTGAGCAAAGCAAAACTAAACCATAATACACACACACCTGCTCACAAACAGATTTGTATGCATCAACATATGTAATTACACATAATTATATGATTGCGTCGTTATGCATAAACTTCAAGAAAGGCAGACTAAATATCCATGTATGCATCTATATGCTATCTGTTCAAATGTAGAAAGCATCACTAGATCAGTTGCATTACAGAAAATAGTAATTCGTCCTCTGAGCATTGTAATATTAATTTTTAACTGACAAAAGGTGATGAAAAATCCTTTTGTAGTGACCTTGTGTTAACTTCCAAGAAAGAGATAGATAATTTAAAATACCAGTGAATGTTAAACAGTATTGCAATACAAAGTTTATCCATATGATAACCTCCTCCATGAAAAGCCAGCTACTGGCTGTAGCCAGTAAAATATGATGAAAGAAAGCATTAGTTGTATTTTACTTTAGTTGACAAACACTTATTCAAAAGATGCTGTGGTGCTCAGTAATCATGCAAGAGTTCTTGTTGAATAAGACGTAACTTAAGATCCATTGAAGTGTCTGCTAATGCAACAATCCATTACTTAGATTGAATAAGACAAGCCAATTCCCTATTCCATTCCTCCTTTAGAGACTGTGTATCATATTTACTCAGAGTAAAAAATGTAAACATGGATTGTGGGTCGATATAACTGATCAGCCTCAATAAGTGTTTTCAATAGCAATCAGCAATGGGCAGCTCTGTCTGCTGCCTCTTACCGCTCCCTTTAGCCAGTACTGCGGGCTGCATCCCAAGTCTGCCCCTGCCCCGCCTACGAGAGGATCCAAATTCTGCTTCAACTTGCTGGTGGTTGGTGCCAAGATGCCTGAGAGGGAGGAATTTAAAAGGAGCAAACAGTGCAGATCTGCCAACTGATTGCTTCAGGGCATCTGGGTTTGCTCTATGCAGCCCCAGTAGGAAGAGAGTGCTGAGTGGATAGCAGAGCGATTGCAGTGGCTTAATATGAGTTCATATTTCTATGAATTTGATCTGCAGATTCCTCAGCAGGCAGGCTTTTCATGAGTCACACAGATTTCAAGGACAGGTTTTCTAATTTTATGAATATTATACAAATGTAGTCAAAAAAATGGGAAGGGGAAGGGGAAGGGGCCACCTGAAATGTGCTTTATGCCCGATAGGCTAAAATGTGAAAAATACACATGTTGGAGCCATGTGCGTATAATTTAGGGATTTGTGCATTTCCAGAAGTGCAGTCTTGCCATGTGGATGAGCAAAACTTCAAAAAAAAAAAAAAAGTAAAAAGTAAAAATCCAAATTCTCCAATTAGAGGACAAGGACATGAAAAGTGCCTGACAATGTGAAAGACAGACAAAAGATAGTTAACCAAATCTGTTTATCCCCAGGCTGCTGGCAAGAAGAGAAGCACAGGTTCTGCACATATGCATAACGGCATCATGAGGAGAGGAGAGGAGAGGGAAGGCAGGCTGCTGAGACGAAGTGGTGGGGATAGTGCATTGCTTCTGCCCACTGTCAAAGGGCAGAAGTATTCCAGTCATTGTGAAGAGAAGGCACCGGAGACCTCAGCGACTTTGCGATGTCTATATAAAGCACAAATGGCACTCTCAAAAACTATGCTGCAATAGTATGTGTTCTATTATTTTATGTTGTATTGTTATTGTGTGCACTGACTTCAAAGCAAGTGTACAATGATAAAAATCAGATTAAATAAAGCCGATACAATAAACTTGTGCAATCCCCCCCCCCCCCCCGAAACCCATAAAGAGGCATAGCTGCACTGGAGCTGGGAAGGAGAACAGTTGGATGTGGACACTGAACCTCTTTATAACACAGGGATTTTTTTGAAAATTAGCAACAGCATTTGCATTGTGCTTCAGGTTTCCTTCCTCCTGTTTAACATCACAGGCTGATGTACACTTACTTACTCATTGCTGTTCAGATGCATACATCCAGTGCCTCCAAAGAGGAAATTTAGGCTGCAATCTGCTCTCACTCATCTGGGAGTAAGCCCCACTGGACTCAAAGGGGTTTACTTCTGAGTAGCCATGCAAAAGATTGTGCTGTTAAACAAGGATGGTCCATCAAATCTCCAAGAAGGGAGAATGTGACATGACAGACTATCACAGTTCTGTGACAAAAACATGGTTAGGGATGCTTGTTTGTCTGTTTCCCTTGAGTAGGGGAAGCGAGACAGGCAAGCTGCCTTTGTGCTGTGCACATTATGGGTATATCATGAAGCAGCAGTGCTTTATTCTGTGAGTGGAAGGGAAAACAGAATAGTGTTTCCGTGCACCTTCCTGCTCTTTCTTTCTTTGGCATGTTCTGCTGCTGCCAGGTGGAAATTATTTTTCCTTTAGCTGCTTCCATCAAACTAGCTTTAAAACTCTCTCGATGGATTCACGTCAGAATAAGCAGCTCTGCATGGTTTTCATGGTGGACATTTTTTGCCTGGATGTGCCTGACAGACAGTTAAGTGGCTCCTATGCTGGAATTATTTTCACCCTCCTCACTCAGTCCTCCCATTGTTGGCTTGTATTCTATCAGCCAGTGTGCCTGAAATTCAATCCTACATTGCATGTCTGGAGCAGCTCCTGCAGCAGTTGCCACCCTTTCTAGGGGAGTCTGTGGCAGCTTTGTACCAGCACCATGGTGCTGGGTGAAGATGATCAAAAAAAGCAGGATGAAGTGTGGACATCATGGACCATACCATTGCTTCTTACTGATGTTTCTAAAAAGCAAACATACCATGATACAGTAACCCTATCCAAGAAATACCTTACTATCATGATCCCAGCTCTTTTATACAGCTAACTTCTCCAATTTCAGCTGTTCTGATTCTTTCTGTTTCTCTGCTTATGCTTCAAGTTTTAAATCTTGAAATTACTTTTCCTCCCTAACTTCCACCTATCATAAGGGTAGTTAGTTGTTCATGGGTAGTTAGTTGTAGAAAGGTAGTTTGTTGTGGAATGGGCTTCCATGGGAGGTGGTTGAAGCCCTATCGGTGAGGGTGTTCAAAGATAGGCTAGACATGCACATGGTGGGCATGTTGTGAACGGAGCCGGCTGGAGCTGGGGGTCAGACTAGATGGCCTGGCAGGCCCCTTCTGACTCACTCTATGTTTCATCTTTGCCAAACCTTCCTTTCCATATACTCCCCCTTAAACTTCAGTAAAACTCCTTCTATTTTTTTTCTTCCTCTGTGGACATGACTAAACTTTTGAATTAAACTGCCTCCAACTCTTAGGTTCCTGAGTTGCCTAGACGGCCACACTCTCTTCCCTTGGTCCCACCAACTCTGCCTGCACCAATGATTCCTTGGTGGTTCCCCTGCTTTTGTCATTTTTCCCCATTCTGGAAGTTTGAAAAGCTTTTATTAAAGTTTTATAGCTGGCAGTAAATGGATTTGTCTCTCTGGCTCTACCCCTTTTGCCTTTGGCCACACCAACCTGTGGAATGTATTCCCTTGAGACAGTCTTCCAAATGGGATTCAGCCGACAGATTGAAACAGGTTATGCAGTAAGAGGTATCTGGACACTCTAATTCAAATAGCATACAAAAGCATTCAGCTTCTGAGTGGATCCACACTGAAAAGTTCAAGATGGCTTTGATATTCATTCAAACCAGTGACTTCTCCTACAAAGACAAACACAGCAATGAAAATTTAAAGATTATCCAGAAGCCAGGTTTTAATAAATTTGCAATCATGAAACATCCCAAGAATGTAATGTTTTATAACAAACCAGGATATAAAGTGTAGCTCTTTGTATTATTAAGTAGAAGTTATTTTTATTACATGTTTCTCCCAAAATCTAAAGTACATATTTAGAGGGCAAATGTGTCAATAGTCACACAACCTCACATTTTATATTAGCTTGATCACCATCATCAGCAAATGGGATGGTATCCCGTTAGACTATTGCATTAAAAATAAATGGCATTCTAGAACCACAGGAGTCACTGGAGTCAATGATGTCTCTAAAATTAAGTATGTTGCAGAAAAAGAACCTTGTATCCATATAAATTAACACATTCATGATGCCACAAAAGGCTGTGGATTAGAAGTCACTAGCATCTCATGAAAGGGGCACAGAGATTTCAGAATTGTGAGATATACTTGGTTTATGGACCAGACTGGAAGCAGGAAAAAAATAGACATTTGGGAGAAGGTAATTAAGATGAAAATATGTTCCCGAGCACATGCTCAACCCAGGAATTTATTTTCAGTACTGAGATGATGCTCTTATTCCTTTCACTTACAGAAATCCATTCCTGGTTTCTTCCTCAACCTTTCTTTCATTTCAGTTGTTTACCTTAGAAGGGAGAAAAGCCCTTTTTGGTTGATGCTGTTGTTAAACAGTTAGAAATCAAAATCCCCTGATGATCTGCAAATAGGTCAACCACTAGATTCCCTTCTAATGTCTATCCACCCCAAAGCAGACTGTAGTCTAGAGATGTTCATGCCAGAATATTTCTTTTAGTCTTTGAGGAGCTCACCAAGACTCTGTTATTCTCTCCAAAATTAAGACTTTCAAAAATGCATTTTCCTTTTTGTTCTAAGTTCTAGAGCAGAAAAGATCAATCTACTGATTTGATCCCTCTGTTGTTCCCTGCAAACAATTATTTGCAAGTTAGAAAGCAACTTCAGGGATGTGTGCTTCATTCCTTCCCCTCTTCCTTGTTAAGGCACACATTCCACCCAGACTCCTGCTTTGTTCTTCCCCTTAGCCATGGCTTAGCACTAGATATGTACAAAGCAAACTATAGCTACAATTAATCAGGTTTACCTTTGAAACTAGAGTTTGGAACAAAGTTTTAAAAATTGTTTATAAATCTTGATCAAGAAGAACCCTAGTTAGCATTGAGGAAACCCTTTCTCGAACAGCAAAGCATTTTTCCAGCCCCCTCTCCCCTTCCTAACCAGGAAGAATAGTGTTTTCTAAAAATACTGCATCTCAATTATGCTCAGTGAGACTGGGAATGCTGTACAATGCATTTTTCTACATTTATACCTTTCCATATTGTTAACTGAAATAGGTCTGTGTCCTAGTGTGTGAAATGCCCAAATTACACAACAGGGAAAGGTTTTCTTTTAAAGAATTATTCTTGAGAATAACCAGCTGCCAACAAATCTTTCCAGTATGGCTCACCCGAGCAGTCCTCAGTTTGCCCTTTTATACATTGATCACTAAAGGGTTATACACCACACTTTGAAATAGGTTACAAAGGTACAAGTTTACAATGGTGTGATCTTCCCTACCTGCACACCAAGATGCAATGAAGGTAGGGAGAAGAATGGAGTGCTATTAAACGAGGAAGAGGATGGGGTTGGGGTGAATTGCTGTTTGTTTGGGTGGTTGGTCAGACAATTAGTTATCTGTCAAGTGTCAACTGACCCACTCTGGAAAGGCACCTGGTTAATTTCGCCGACATTTCAAGCTTGCACAGATGCTGATTTCTAGAAAAGAGGGTTTTTCTCTGGCCTAGCTATTTGTCAGTGATTGACATCCAGGAAAGTTATCCCTGTACCTATAACTCTGAAAGTTGACACCTATATCTATGAAAGTTATACCACCTATTGATGTGTACATCAATATCACCATGGGCCCATCTTTCAGGGAATCTGCACCTCTACCACTGAAACTGAGTGGTAAACAGATTCTGGGACAGATTCCAGGAGCATATTCTGGCCACTTGTGGCACTGGCAAGCCTGATAGGTCCCATGTTTGACCTAGATGAGCAGGGTAACCTGGAACACATTCAGCAGTGAGACTTTGTGGGTGGTGTTCAACTGCTATTCTGCTATACCTGCTGCACCAGCCCTCAGAACTGCATGTCAGAAAATCACCCTCAGCAAGTGAGAGTGGAATTCCACGACCCCAGGCTTTTAGGCATATTTAAGACTAGATCCCACTGGCTGCTTAAGGAATATTGTAATGCACAGTGTTCTCAGTTCCAGGTATGAAGGGAGAGAGGCTAGCACCCAAGCTTTAGTTCAGTGAAGGTTTAACAACATATCCTGTTATTATGGTGGTGGGAAGGCAACACAAGTAATCAACATCACTTTTAAAAGTAAATGAACGTAAGTGCAAGAAACTCAAACCATAGCTGGTCACACAAAATAGGCTCAGCTATTGGTTGCTATCATCTGGTCAATCGACTCATTCTGAGTTTCTGTGATCTCCTTTCTCTTCTTTCTGAGGTCTTCATTTTCTTCTACCCACACCCCTGCTGCCAGTTTCTCTTCCTCTGCTCCTCCCCAACTTTTTCTTCTCTAACTGTCACCGACTGAGCCCTTCTCACCTTGTTCTTTCATCGCATTCTGTACCCCACCCTTCACTTGGCATCTTGCATTCTATTACCAGCTGCACAGGCATCACATTCAGCATTCCAGGCCAAACTGAGGGGCAAATCAATAAGTTAAAAGATCATGTAATCACTGACAATAGCTAGGCCAGAGAAAGCTTTGCTTTTTCTTAAACTGCATGTGTGTCTTCTTGAAATGTAGCTGAAATTAACCAGGCACCATTCCAAAGAGAGCCAGTTGATACTTGAAAGATAACAGCAACAAAAAGAAAGGGGAATTCACACATTCCCCCCTCTCACTCCATCCTCCTTTCTAAAGAGATACTCTGTCCCCTCCTTCAGAACATCTTCTTTCTGCTTTGATATGCAGGCAGGAGAGGTCACACCATTGTAACTTTTACCTTTGTAACCTATTAGAAAGTGTTAACTGGGTTACATGTAACCCTTTAATGGACTTATGTGACTGCAGGTGGCGCAGTGGTTTAAACCGCTGTGCTGCTGGGCTGGTTGATCGAAAGGTCGCTGGTTCAAATGAGCACAATGGGGTGAGTTCCCATTGCTCCGTCCCAGCTCCTGCCAAGCTTGCAGTTCGAAAGCATCCAAATGCAAGTAGATAAAAAGGTACCACTTTGGTGGGCAGGTAACAGCGTTCTGTGCACTTTGGTGTTTAGTCATGCCAGCCACATGACCACGGAGACTGTCTGCGGACAAACGCTGGCTCTCTCGGCTAGGAAACGGAGATGAGCACTGCCCCCTAGAGTCAGGCATGACTGAACACC